>NC_041382.1:559879543-560010902 GCF_002162155.2 Triticum dicoccoides | reverse complement strand
GGCGAGCCGCCCGCTCGCGCCGCCCTGCACGTCGCGCTCCACCGCCAATCGCCGCCACCACCGCACCTCCCCGCGAGAGCCTGCTGCCGGCTCAGGTTCGCCGCCCCTGGACGCCGCCGCCCACTCCGGCCGGCGAGCGCGCTGCCGCACCTGCCATGGCCCCGCTGACCCCCTCCGCCCGCGCCATGACCGGATCCGAGGTCCTCGCGGCCGTATCCGCCCGTTCCACGCCTCCCCGCACCTCCCTGGTGGCTCCCTCACCCTCCGGCAGCCTTCTCCCTCTTCTCCGGCGAGGATTCCGGTGATCCTTGATTTCCACGCTGGATGAACCCTAGATCTGGAGGTGATAAATTCGTCTGAGTCCTGAAGTTTCCAGATTCATATGCCTCTATTCATCGCATCGTGACTTTGCATCCGTAGCTCTGTTTTGCGCGTATAGCATATGAAAATGTTCGTCTCAGAGAGCACATCATTTCATCTCATTGCATCATTTTCATTTGAGTTCATCTTGATGCCCGAAATGCTGTTGGAAGAGTGCTATTTGAGATAATTGTCAGATCTGCTGCACCAAATAGCTATTTGTCATTTTTGCCATGATTAATGTGTGCATGATATGCTCATGAGCTCTACATGTGTTTTGCTATATGCCATGCCATCTTTCCAGAGGTGCCATCCATGTATTTTTGTGATGTGTGTGGTGACTAGCACAAGCTGGCAAAGTGGAGCATTCGTTAATGCTGATTTCAGGGACTTAGCAATTCCACTAAGTCCTTGATCTGTTTATCTTAATATGTCATATGTTCATGTTGTTTCCTAGTGATCCGTACCTCTTTTGAGGATGATCAGTAAGGATGTTTTGTTAATCTTGTAGTGCTCTATCCATCCATGTATTTCTTTGCAATTATGGATCACCCTAGCTTGAGTAATCGAGCTCTACTTTTGTCATTTTGTGAATCTGGGCAGATTGTCTACTTGTTAGCGATTTTGCCGAGGATGTTGTAGTTGATCCGTGCATGCTATGTTATTGTTCTTGCCATGTCTAGCTTGTATAATGTGTATTCTTGATGGGTGTATGCTTAGACTGTCATGACATGCTCTGTAGTGTAACGCCCTCGATGCGGCTTTAGCTCCCACGTGTCGAGGCACGACTTAGAGACATAACCGCATTGAAAGCAATGTCGCAAGTTAGGCAATCATCACAACATCCCATGTAACATATAGAATAAAAGGGGGAAACATAGTTGGCTTACACTCGCCACGTCACATCAGAGTACATAAATAACATACATCATCCAAACACTCATGGCCCGACTACGGCGCCAAAATAGAAAATAACCCAACATGCGACACGGTCCCGATCAAACCCCAACTGGGCACCACTACTGATCATCAGGAAAAGAGACATAGTAACGCTGAGAGTCCTCGTCGAACTCCCACTTGAGGTCGTACTCATCACCTGGAGCGGAAACATCAGGCCCTGCATCTGGTGATATAGTAATCTGTGAGCCACAGGGACTCAGCAATCTCGCACCCTCGCGATCAAGACTATTTGAGCTTGTAGGTAAGGCAAGGTAAAAATATGAGTGGAGCTGCAGCAAGCGACTAGCAAGTATGGTGGCTAACTTATTCGCAAAGGAGAGCGAGAAGAGGAAGCAAAGCACGAGCGAGAAACTAGAGTGCAACCTGCGCAAACATTACTCCAACACCGTGTCCACTTCCCGGACTCCGCCGAGAAGAGGCCATCACGGTAACACACTCGGTTGATTCATTTTAATTAATTAAGGTTCAAGTTATCTACAATCGGACATTAACAAATTCCCATCTGCCCATAACCGCGAGCACGGCTTTCGAAAGTTCAAACCCTGCAGGGGAGTCCCAACTTAGCCCATGACAAGCTCTCACGGTCAACGAAGGAATAGACCTCCTCCCAAGACGTTCTGATCAGACTCGGTATCTCGGTAACTCAAGACACTTCGACAGGTTAAAACAAGACCAGCAACACCGCCCTAATGTGCCGACAACTCCCGGTAGGAGCTGCACATATCTCTTTCTCAGGGCACACTCAGATTGTCTTAGGTACGGGTAGGCCAGCCCAGAGTTTGCCCCTGGTGGCCACCGGCAGCTGACAGGTGGACCAACACTCAGAGGAGCACTAGCCCGGGGGGGTTAAAATAAGATGACCCTTGAGTCTGCAGAACCCAAGGGAAAGAAAAGGGCTAGGTGGCAAATGGTAAAACCAAGGTTGGGCATTACTGGACAAGCTTTAATCAAGGCGAAATATCAAGGGGTTCCCATTATAACCCAACCGCGTAAGGAACACAAAATCCGGGAACATAATACCGATATGACGGAAACTAGGGCGGCAAGAGTGGAACAAAACACTAGGCGAGAGGCCGAGCCTTCCACCCTTTACCAAGTATATAGATGCATTAATATAACATAGCAATATAATGATATCCCAACAAGTAAATAAAAGATGTTCCAACAAGGAACGGCCTCCAATCTTCACCTGCAACTAGCAACGCTATAAGAGGGGCTGAGCAAAGCGGTAACATAGCCAATCAACGGTTTGCTAGGACAATGGTGGGTTAGAGGTTTGACATGGCAATTTGGAGGCTGACAAGTAAATGGTAGGCATCGTAGCATTGGCATAGCAAAGAGCGAGCAAACTAGCATAACAAAGATAGTAGTGATTTCGAGGGTATGATCATCTTGCCTGCACAGTTGTCAGAGTTGACTGGATCCTCAAGAGCAAACTCAACGGGCTCCTCGTTAGCGAACTCATCTCCCGACTCTACCCAAACAAGACAAACAAGCAACAAGGATACAATCAACCACGTGCAAACTCAAACAAAAAGATGCAATGATGACATGCTATGCGGGATGCGATGCGGGATGCAAAATGCAAGATATGACAGGAAATGCATGAACCTGGCCTCAACTTGGAAAACCAAGTGTGCCACTGGAAAGATGGGATGAAATCGCTTGAAAACGATATAAAGAACGCCGGAATCGGAGTTACGGTTTGGAAATGGCAAGCGATTCAAATATGACACCGGTCTGCGATTTACAGCAAGTAGGCATCTAAATGCAATGAAATGAACATGCTACAGCACCCAAACATGACAACAAAATATATGGCAGGGATAAACACAAGATGCTTAACAAAAGTCTAGCACTGAGCCACGGCCAATTCATCCAATAGGATGTTCAAACAAGCATGGCAAAAACGCAAATGGTAAAACAGATCTCAGACTTAGTGAAATTAACACTTGTCTGGAATTTCAGATCATGAAGCCCTCTTCGGAGCAACAAAACAACATGCTACAGGACCTGATCATGACAAAGAAAGATATGGCATGGACCTACTCAACAAGCTTAACAAAAGTCCCTTAGTGACCTTGAGCCAAAAGGGATCACAAAATATACTAACAAGCACACGAACATAGCAAAAACATAATCAGTTTTCAGACTTAGTGAAACTGGGACATGCTGAAACATAACTCACGAAGGCATGTTTACGAGCTCGATGCACTCACTACGTTGCAAGTCATGGCAAGACAAGCATACACACATAAAGAAGGCACAAAATACAAGCTATACATGGCAAGAACAATGGCATAACATGCACGGATCAACTACAATAACATCGGCAAAATCGCAAACAAGTTGACGATCTGCCCAGATTCACAATGAAGCAAAAGTAGAGCTTGATTGACTCGAGCTAGGGTGCTCCATAATTGCAAGTGAAGACATGGATGGATAGAACATTACAAGATTAACAAAACTCCTTTACTTATCATCACCAAAAGAGGCACGGATCACTAGGAAATAGCATGAACATATGGCATCATGAACTAAACAATCTCAGACTTTGTGAAAACTACTAAGTCCCTGAAAACAGATTTACCGGGTGCCTCACTTTGCAAGCTTGCACAAGTCACCACACACATCACAAAAATGCATGGGTTGCACCTCTCGAAAGATAACAAAATCTTCAACAAAACATCTATAGGACTCATAGGCATATCATGCACACAACAATCATGGCAAAAATGACAAAAGTCTAAGATGAACTAGCAGATCTGACAATTAACTCACGAAGGCCTCTTCTAACAGAATTTCGGGCATCAAGATGAACTCAAATGAAAATGATGCAATGGAATGAAATTTTGTACTCGTCAAGGTGAACATTTTGATATACTATATGTCCAAAACGGAGCTACGGATGCGGAGATACAGCAGGTCAAAGTAGGCATAAAAATTAGGGTTCGGAGGGAAAAAGTCAACCCTAAACCGATCCGGATCTGGATCTGCGCGCAACCCGAGGTTCGCCAGACTTCGAGCTCCTGTTCGCCAGAGTAGAGGAGGAGGCCGGCCGGGGAGAGGAAGGGGCCGGGGCGGTGCCGGTGGAGCTCGCCGGAGCGGGGCGGTGGCGGCGCGGCCTTGCCGGCGCGATGGTGGAGGCGGCTGGTGCCAACCGGCATCGGGACGGCGTAGGGAAGAGGAGGCGGTGGCCGGTGGCGATGGAGGTGGCGGTGCGGTGGCCCGGCGACGAGGAAGGAGGCGGGGCTGTTGCGAGGCGGCGGCGATGCGGGCCGCGGGGCCGGCCTCGGGCTCCTGGGCTGCGGCGGCGGCAGGGACAGGCGAGCGCCACGTGGCGGGCGGCGGTAGGCGGCGGCGGATCCGAAAGTTGTCCAGCGCGGGTCGGACACGTCCGGCGGCGGCGGAGATCTATTTTTTTAGGGTTTCGAGAGGGGATCCGCGAATTTTTGGAGGGGGGTGTATATATAGGCATAGGGGGAGCTAGGAGAGTCCAAATGAGGTGCGGTTTTCGGCCACGCGATCGTGATCGAACGCTCTAGGACATGGAGCAGAGTTTGGTGGGTTTTGGGCCAAATTGGAGGGGTGTTGGGCTGCAACACACACGAGGCCTTTTCGGTCCCTCGGTTAACCGTTGGGGTATCAAACGAAGTCCAAATGATACGAAACTTGACAGGCGGTCTACCGGTAGTAAACCAAGGCCACTTGGCAAGTCTCGGTCCAATCCAGAAATGTTTAATCCCCAGACACGAAAGAAAGCTAGAAATGACCACCGGAGGAGAACGAAGCACCGGAATGCAAAATGGACAACGGGGAAAATGCTCGAATGCATGAGATGAACACGTATGCAAATGCAATGCACATGATGACATGATATGAGATGCAAGACAATGATAACAACACACGGAGACAAAAATCCGAACTCGAGGAAATAAATATAACTTAACGCCGGAAACGGCAAGAGTTGGAGTACAAATAGGGAAAGTTACATCCGGGGTGTTACAACACTCTACCACTACGAAAGGATCTCGTCCCGAGATCTAGAATGGCACCGGAGGGACAACAGAAGAGAAAAAGAAGAGGTAAAACTAAGTTGCTTCTTTGACAAACGAGTGAAACCAAAGAACCTTGCAAGGTTGAGCAAATTGAAAGAAAGAAGCAACAACGATGAACGAAGTTGAAAGCACTCCGTTAAGAAAGAGGAATAAGAAAGAACCAATTCGGGTAGCACTCCGGTTAAAAGAGATGAAAGACTTGTTAAGAAGAAAGAACTTTTGCAGAGGACACAACACTCCGGTTAAATGGATAAACCAAGAAAAGAACACGATCCTGACAAAACAAAAAGATGGGTTGAAGAGAGCAACATCACAATGCCTCCGGAACAAAAGTAAGAATGGAATGGAATGAACGAAGGGAAACACGATCTTGAGAGAGCACGCTTACAACAAATGCTAGAACGGAGTTGTTGGAAAACCACAATGAAAAGAATAAGCTTGATATGGTCTTATGGAATACATCTCAAATTATGAGGTGACAACCTGCCACTCACGGGAAAAAGAATTGAATTGATATGAACGAGGAGACGAGAAACTTATTTCACCGGGAGGATAAATGAAGAACTTGGGACATTTATAAGCACCATAATTAGCAACAAACCTTAGGGAAGGCTTTAGGTGGAATATAACCCAAGGTAACTCCAATGACGAGATTGATGGATTTAAAATACCTCATTCTTAACAATCTGTGAATCATGAAACATGAACTCAAATTATCAAGAATGACATAATACCACCTCCAATGATAAGAAAGAAAGAATTGCACTCCGGATAGCAAGATGAAGAATGCTTGAACTCCTCTGAAAAGAATCTCGATGAACGCTTCAAGAAGGAAATAATCTTTGATGAACCCTCATGTATAGCCTCCATGAAGAAACTCCGGTAAAAGAATGGTCAAACGAATGGAAAGAAAAGTTGAAACACAGGTTGAACCCTTGCAATGATTAGATAGATCTTTGTGACGATATAGTTGAGAGGGCTTGGAACTCCGGTAACAGAAAAGATAAAGCATCTCGAACTGAGAATATGATGAGTCTCCGGAATAAAGAATTAATCACTTGGATGAACAAGAATAAGAATTATGTTATGCGTATCCTTCACCAATTAAATTGATGACACTCAACAGATTTGGCACACTACTTATTCTCGTAGAAAGGATTAAGATAGATATAGCGCAGCTTGAGAATGCCTTCACCGGTAAAATTGGAGAATGATAACTGAAAGCTGAGAATGAATAATCCCGAAATGATGGACTCCGGATAACAAACTGAGAAGACTCTTAAATCTCTCCGGAAGGGTGAAAAGAATTCTCATGATCAAAACAATTATGAGAGGATGGCAACAAGCTAGAATCACGAATCTTGAAGAGAATGGAGCAAGATTAAAGAGAAACTCTTCTTCGGTCTTCAAATGACAACGAGAAACACCACCGTGAATTCTTGAGGCACTCCGGAATGAATAATGGAAAGGTTGAGCCAACGATGAAAAGAATTGACAGATCTTGAGAATACATTTGACTGGTGATAAATCATTCTTACGTCAAACTTCGAAAGAATTTAGGCTAGCTCCGGGAGAATAAGAAGAGTCAGGTAAGATCCTGGGAAAAGACCTGTGGGTTATGGGCCCACTCAAAAGAAACACCATTGAACGATTTGAAGAGAGATAATGCACCAGTTGAAATAAAAGACTTGAATGAGAGAACATCCTCGAAAGATCTTGAACGAATGCGTAGTGGAAACATGAATCTTCGAGATATCTTGAGCACTCCAGAACAATTGAATAGCGAGAAATGAATGAATATGAGGAGAACCGTCAAGAGAAGGTATTTGAAACGAGAAAAGGGGATATAATCGACAAATCTTGACTTGAATCCACCGGAGAAGAAAAGAAAAGAAGAACGACAAACTTGAAGCTCCGTTAGAAACTTCATGAGAATCACCGGATAAGAACATTGAAGGAAAAGAATGGAGAGACTTCACATCAATAAGATGGATACTTGATCAATAATTCTGAATCCTTCAAGAAAACAAGGGTGGGAGGGTGGGAAAACACCGTTGAGAACGAAACAAACACCGTTGAGAAGAAATGATAATTGATCTTGCTGATGTTGAAATGTTCGGATCCACTTGAAGAGAGACACACCGGTTGAAAAGGATTGGCAAGACAATCTCGATTATCCAGAATGATTAGTATTCAAATCGGAGTATGAGAACACCATTTGGGGAAGGTATGGAATCAACACTTGACATTGAAGCAACTTGAATACCACAACTCAAAACAAAACAATGGATTGGCTTGCAGAATAAGCCGGAACAAACATACGATAGAGATTTCGTCCAAAGTTTTCGTGGTGGGGCCTACACGGGCTCGATCGTACATCACCATCATGTACAAGGCAGTGCACATGACATACGAAGCGTCCCCGAGTCGGCATAGCCAAGGACTCTTTAAGACACAACGAGACCACTATAAAACCGACCGTGAATAGGCGGACCACTAGACGTCGAACCCCAATTTCATATCATACATCTGTCAGAAAGATATCCTAAGAGATACCTGAATTCCCACCTATGAAACTCCCGAACTTTTCCGGTTATGCAATCAGGTGTTGGGGATACAGGGGAAGCATAATATATCACCCAAACTAGCAAATCCTACATCCAGTTGTATCCATCCTTCAACACATAACCAAGAAACCTTCGGAAACCATCTACCTCAACAAGTTATGGCGATACTCCCGAACTCCCGCCCCAGTACTAGGTGGCGTCGAGGTTATCTCACCAACGAACAGCATAAAAGAGATTTTTGATGTCGGCGTACTAGACTCAGGTATTCCAGAATTGCAACGATAAAATTATGATGACAACACCTCAGAGCTCAACTCCCCGGGACACTTCCACTAAACCCCTGACAGGAGGCACCAAGACAATGTTCTCATCATAAAACCATCGGAACGATTCCAAGATACCCGCGTGATCCTAAATTTTTTTAGTGAAATTTGAGAAGAGAAGAGTCAAAACTCTACGTCAGGATGCCTTACCAGAGCGATGAGGAGACTGGGAAGTAAAAAGAATTCCTAAACTCTCCGATATATAATTCCTAATTGACTCAAAACATTTTTCTAGACACAACTCAGCCGCTAAAAAAACGATCAAGCAACGGGGCTCCTAAGGTCGGGGAAGGCTCTAATACCAACTTGTAACGCCCTCGATGCGGCTATAGCTCCCACGTGTCGAGGCATGACTTAGAGACATAACCGCATTGAAAGCAATGTCGCAAGTTAGGCCATCATCACAACATCCCATGTAACGTATAGAATAAAAGGGGGAAACATAGTTAGCTTACACTCGCCATGTCACATCAGAGTACATAAATAACATACATCATCCAAACACTCATGGCCCGACTACGGCGCCAAAATAGAAAATAACCCAACATGCGACACGGTCCCGATCAAACCCCAACTGGGCACCACTACTGATCATCAGGAAAAGAGACATAGTAACGCTGAGAGTCCTCGTCGAACTCCCACTTGAGCTCGTACTCGTCACCTGGAGCGGAAACATCAGGCCCTGCATCTGGTGATATAGTAATCTATGAGCCACAGGGACTCAGCAATCTCGCACCCTCGCGATCAAGACTATTTGAGCTTGTAGGTAAGGCAAGGTAAAAATATGAGTGGAGCTGCATCAAGCGACTAGCAAGTATGGTGGCTAACTTATTCGCAAAGGAGAGCAAGAAGAGGAAGCAAAGCACGAGCGAGAAACTAGAGTGCAACCTGCGCAAACATTACTCCAACACCGTGTCCACTTCCCGGACTCCGCCGAGAAGAGGCCATCACGGTAACACACTCGGTTGATTCATTTTAATTAATTAAGGTTCAAGTTATCTACAACCGGACATTAACAAATTCCCATCTGCCCATAACCGCGGGCACAACTTTCGAAAGTTCAAACCCTGCAGGGGAGTCCCAACTTAGCCCATGACAAGCTCTCACGGTCAACGAAGGAATAGACCTCCTCCCAAGACGTTCTGATCAGACTCGGTATCTCGGTAACTCAAGACACTTCGACAAGTTAAAACAAGACCAACAACACCGCCCGAATGTGCCGACAAATCTCGATAGGAGCTGCACATATCTCTTTCTCAGGGCACACTCAGATTGTCTTAGGTACGGGTAGGCCAGCCCAGAGTTGCCCCTGGTGGCCACCGGCAGCTGACAGGTGGACCAACACTCAGAGGAGCACTGGCCCGGGGGGTTAAAATAAGATGACCCTTGAGTCTGCAGAACCCAAGGGAAAGAAAAGGGCTAGGTGGTAAATGGTAAAACCAAGGTTGGGCATTGCTGGACAAGCTTTAATCAAGGCGAAATATCAAGGGGTTCCCATTATAACCCAACCGCGTAAGGAACGCAAAATCCGGGAACATAATACCGATATGACGGAAACTAGGGCGGCAAGAGTGGAACAAAACACTAGGCGAGAGGCCGAGCCTTCCACCCTTTACCAAGTATATAGATGTATTAAGATAACATAGCAATATAATGATATACCAACAAGTAAATAAAAGATGTTCCAACAAGGAACGGCCTCCAATCTTCACCTGCAACTAGCAACGCTATAAGAGGGGCTGAGCAAAGCGGTAACGTAGCCAATCAACGGTTTGCTAGGACAATGGTGGGTTAGAGGTTTGATATGGCAATTTGAAGGCTGACAAGCAAATGGTAGGCATCGTAGCATTGTCATAGCAAAGAGCGAGCAAACTAGCATAGCAAAGATAGTAGTGATTTCGAGGGTATGATCATCTTGCCTGCACAGTTGTCAGAGTTGACTGGATCCTCAAGAGCAAACTCAACGGGCTCCTCGTTAGCAAACTCGTCTCCCGGTTCTACCCAAACAAGACAAACAAGCAACAAGGATACAATCAACCACGTGCAAACTCAAACAAAAAGATGCAATGATGACATGCTATGCGGGATGCAAAATGCAAGATATGACAGGAAATGTATGAACCTGGCCTCAACTTGGAAAACCAAGTGTGCCACTAGAAAGATGGGATGAAATCGCTTGAAAACGATATATAGAACGCCGGAATCGGAGTTACGGTTTGGAAATGGCAAGCGATTCAAATATGACACCAGTCTGCGATTTACAGCAAGTAGGCATCTAAATGCAATGAAATGAACATGCTACAATACCCAAACATGACAACAAAATACATGGCAGGGATGCACACAAGATGCTTAACAAAAGTCTAGCACTGAACCACGGCCAATTCATCCAATAGGAGGTTCAAACAAGCATGGCAAAAACGCAAATGGTAAAACAGATCTCAGACTTAGTGAAATTAACACTTGTCTGGAATTTCAGATCATGAAGCCCTCTTCGGAGCAACAAAACAACATGCTACAGGACCTGATCATGACAAAGAAAGATATGGCATGGAGCTACTCAACAAGCTTAACAAAAGTCCCTTAGTGACCTTGAGCCAAAAGGGATCACAAAATATACTAACAAGCACACGAACATAGCAAAAACATAATCAGTTTTCAGACTTAGTGAAAACTGGGACATGCTGAAACATAACTCACGAAGGCATGTTTACGAGCTCGATGCACTCACTACGGAGCAAGTCATGGCAAGAAAATCATACACCCATAAAGAAGGCACAAAATACAAGCTATACATGGCAAGAACAATGGCATAGCATGCACGGATGAACTACAATAACATCGGCAAAATCGCAAACAAGTTGACGATCTGCCCAGATTCACAACGAAGCAAAAGTAGAGCTCGATTGACTCGCGCTAGGTTGCTCCATAATTGCAAGTAAAGACATGGATGGATAGAGCACTACAAGATTAACAAAACCTCTTTACTGATCATCCCCAAAAGAGGCACAGATCACTAGGAAATAGCATGAACATATGGCATCATGAACTAAACAATCTCAGACTTAGTGAAAACTACTAAGTCCCTGAAAACAGATTTACCGGGTGCCTCACTTTGCAAGCTTGCACAAGTCACCATACACATCACAAAAATGCATGGGTTGCACCTCTGGAAAGATAACAAAATCCTCAACAAAACATCTATAGGACTCATAGGCATATCATGCACACAACAATCATGGCAAAAATGACAAAAGTCTAAGATGAACTAGCAGATCTGACAATTAACTCACAAAGGCCTCTTCTAACAGCATTTCGGGCATCAAGATGAACTCAAATGAAAATGATGCAATGGAATGAAATGATGTACTCGTCGATACGAACATTTTGATGTACTATATGTCCAAAACGGAGCTACGGATGCGGAGATACATCAGGTCAAAGTAGGCATAAAAATTAGGGTTCGGAGGGATAAAGTCAACCCTAAACCGATCCGGATCTGGATCTACGCGCAACACGAGGTTCGCCGGACTTCGAGCTCCTGTTCGCCAGAGTAGAGGAGGAGGCCGGCCGGGAAGAGGAAGGGGCCGGGGCGGCGCCGGTGGAGCTCGCCGGAGCGGGGCGGTGGCGGTGCGGCCTTGCCAGCGTGGTGGCGGAGGCGGCTGGCACCGGCCGGCGTCGGGACAGCGTCGGGAAGAGGAGGTGGTGGCCGGCGGCGATGGAGGCGGCGGTGTGGTGGCCCGACGACGAGGAAGGAGGCGGGGCTGTTGCGAGGCGGCGGCGGGCGGCGATGCGGGCCGCGGGGGCCGGCCTCGGGCTCCCAGGCCGCGGCGGCGGCGGGGACAGGCGAGCGCCACGTGGCAGGCGGCGGTAGGCCGCGACGGATCCGGACGTTGTCCGGCGCGGGTCGGACACGTCCGGCGGCGGCGGAGATCTATTTTTTTAGGGTTTCGAGAGGGGATCCGCGAATTTTTGGAGGGGGTGTATATATAGGCATAGGGGGAGCTAGGAGAGTCCAAATAAGGTGCGGTTTTTGGCCACGCGATCGTGATCGAACGCTCTAGGACATGGAGCAGAGTTTGGTGGGTTTTGGGCCAAATTGGAGGGGTGTTGGGCTGCAACACACACGAGGCCTTTTCGGTCCCTCGGTTAACCGTTGGGGTATCAAACGAAGTCCAAATGATACGGAACGTGACATGCGGTCTACCGGTAGTAAACCAAGGCCACTTGGCAAGTCTCGGTCCAATCCGGAAATGTTTAATCCCCACACACGAAAGAAAGCTAGAAATGACCACCGGAGGAGAACGAAGCACCGGAATGCAAAACGGACAACGGGGAAAATGCTCGAATGCATGAGATGAACACGTATGCAAATGCAATGCACATGATGACATGATATGAGATGCAAGACAACGATAACAACACACGGAGATAAAAACCCGAACCCGAGGAAATAAATATAACTTAACGCCGGAAACGGCAAGAGTTGGAGTACAAATAGGGAAAGTTACATCCGGGGTGTTACATGTAGTGAGTGCATCGAGCTCGTTAACATGCCTACTTGATATCTGATTTTACATCCTCCAGTTTTTCACTAATTCTGTGATCTGATTATGTTTTTGGCATGTTCACATGCTTGCAAATGTATTTTCTGATCCCTTTTGGCTCAAGGTCACTAAGGGACTTTTGTTAATCTCTTTGAGTAGCTCCATGACATGCTTTACTTTGCCAGGTTCAGGCCCTGTAGCATATAGTTTTCATGCTCCAAAGTGTGCTACCTGATCTGAAATTCCAGGCTTGTGTTAATTTCACTAAGTCTGAAATCTGTTTACTGTTTGCATTTTTGCCATGCTTGTTTGTACCTATTAATGGATGATTTGGCCGTAGCTCAGTGTTCATCTTTTGTCAAGCATCATGAGTGGATCCCTACCATGTATTTTTTTGCCATATTTGGGTGCTGTAGCATGTTTAACTTGTTGCATTTAGATGGCTACTTGCTAATTATCGCAGACCGGTGCCATATTTGTTTTGCTTGCCATTTCCAAACCGTGCCTCCGATTCCGGCGATCTTTATATCGATTTCAACCGAAATCATCTCACCTTTCTAGTGGCACACTTGGAATTTCAAGTTGAGGCTAGGTTCATTCATTCCTTGTCAAATCATGCATATGCATCGCATACCACATCCCGTATATCATACCATGTTCATGTGTTGGTTGTTTACTATGTTGTGTGCTTCTTTCCGGTGTTTGCTTCTTCGGGTTGGTTCCGGTTACATCGTGATTGTGAGGACCCGTTCGTCTACCTTCGTTTGTCTTCTTCATGGACTCGTTCTTATTCCTTGCGGGATTTCAGGCAAGATGATCATACTCTCGAAATCACTTCTATCTTTGCTTGCTAGATGCTCGCTCTTTTGCTATGCCTATGCTACGATACCTACCACTCACTTATCATGCGTCCCATATTGTTGAACCAAGCCTCTAACCCACCTTGTCCTAGCAAATCGTTGTTTGGCTATGTTACCGCTTTGCTCAGCCCCTCTTATTGCATTGTTAGTTGCAGGTGAAGATTGAAGTTTGTTCCTTATTGGAACATGGAGATGTTGTTCCTTGTTGGAACATGTTACTTGTTGGGATATCACAATATATCTTATTTTATTAATGCATCTATATACTTGGTAAAGGGTGGAAGGCTCGGCCTTATGCCTGGTGTTTTGTTCCACTCTTGCCGCCCTAGTTTTCCGTCATATCGGTGTTATGTTCCCGGATTTTGCGTTCCTTACGCGGTTGAGTAATAATGGGAACCCCTTGACAGTTCGCCTTGAATAAAACTCCTCTAGCAATGCCCAACCTTGGTTTTACCATTTGCACTAACAACCTACCACCTTCCCTTGGGTTCTGCAGACTCAAGGGTCATCTTTATTTTAACCCCCCCGGGCCAGTGCTCCTCTGAGTGTTGGTCCGAAACGGGCAGCCTGCGGGGCCACCTCGGGGCAACTCGAGGGTTGGTTTTACTCGTAGCTTGACCTATCCAGTGTGCCCTGAGAACGAGATATGTCCAGCTCCTATCGGGATTTGTCGGTGCATCGGGCGACTTTGCTGGTCTTGTTTTACCATTGTCGAAATGTCTTGTAACCGGGATTCCGAGTCTGATCGGGTCTTCCCGCTAGAAGGAATATCCTTCATTGACCGTGAGAGCTTGTCATGGGCTAAGTTGGGACACCCCTGCAGGGATTTTAACTTTCGAAAGCCGTGCCCGCGGTTATGGGCAGATGGGAATTTGTTAATGTCCGGTGTAGAAAACCTGAAGTTGACCTTAATTAAAATGCATCAACCGTGTGTGTAACCGTGATGGTCTCTTTCCGGCGGAGTCCGGGAAGTGAACATGGTGTTGGAGTTATGCTTGACGTAGGTTGTTCTAGGATCACTTCTTGATCATAGTTTCTCGATCGTGCTTTGCCTTCTCTTCTCGCTCTCTTTTGCGTATATGTTAGCCACCCAAATATGCTAGTCGCTTGCTGCAGCTCCACCTCATACCTTTACCTTACCCATAAGCTTAAATAGTCTTGATCGCGAGGGTGCGAGATTGCTGAGTCCCCGTGACTCACAGATACTTCCAAAACCAGCTTGCAGGTGCCGTTGAACCGTGCAGATGACGCAACCAAGCTCAGGAGGAGCTCAATGAAGATCTTGTCCTTTATGTTGTTTCGTTCTAGTTGATCAGTAGTGGAGCCCAATTGGGGTCGATCGGGGACCGTGTCGCTTTTGGGGTTCTTCTTTTATTTTGGTTCCGTAGTCGGACCATGAGTGTATTGGATGATGTAATGCTTTATTCATGTATCTGTGTGAAGTGGCGATTGTAAGCCAACTATGTATCTCTTTCCCTTATGTATTACATGGGTTGTGTGAAGATTACCTCACTTGCGACATTGCTTTCAATGCGGTTATGCCTCTAAGTCGTGCTTCGACACGTGGGAGATATAGCCGCATCGAGGGCGTTACAGTACCACAACCACTTGACTCAGCTGGGAGTTAATCTTCCTGATGATAGTGTCATTGACAGAGTTCTTCAATCATTGCCACCCAACTACAAGAGCTTCGTGATGAACTATAATTTGCAAGGGATGGGTAAGATGATTCCCGAGCTCTTCGGAATGCTAAAGGCTGCGGAGGTAGAAATCAAGAAGGAGCATCAAGCGTTCATGGTCAATAAGACCACCAGTTTCAAGAAAAAGGGTAAAGGGAAGAAGGGGAAATCAAGAAGAACGGCAAGCAAGTTGCTGCTCAAGTGAAGAAGCCCAAGTTTGGACCTAAGCCTGAGACTGAGTGCTTCTACTGCAAAGGGACTGGTCATTGGAAGTGAAACTACCCCAAGTATTTGGAGGAGAAGAAGGACGGAAAAGTGAAAGGTATATTTGATATACATGTTGTTGATGTGTATCTTACTAATGCTCGCAGTAGCGCCTGGGTATTTGATACTGGTTCTATGGCTAATATTTGCAACTCGAAACAGGGGCCACGGATTAAGCGAAGTGTAGGATCGAAAGTATGTCTAGAGGGGGGTGATTAGACTTGACCAAATAAAAACTTAACCTTTTACCAATTTTAGTTCTTGGCAGATTTTAGCTAATTTAGGACAAGTCAAGCAATCATCACATAATTCAAGCAAGCATGCAAAGAGTATATAGGCAGCGGAAAGTAAAGCATGCAACTTGCAAGAATGTAAAGGGAAGGGTTTGGAGAATTCAAACGCAATTGGAGACACAGATGTTTTTCTCGTGGTTCGGATAGGTGGTGCTATCCTACATCCACGTTGATGGAGATTTCAACCCACGAAGGGTAACGGTTGCGCGAGTCCACACAGGGCTCCACCCAAGGGTAACGGTTGCGCGAGTCCACACAGGGCTCCACCCACGAAGGGTCCACGAAGAAGCAACCACCCACAAAGGGTCCACGAAGAAGCAACCTTGTCTATCCCACCATGGCCATCGCCGACACATGACTTGCCTCACTAGCGGTAGATCTTCACGAAGTAGGCGATCTCCTTGCCATTACAAACTCCTTGGTTCAACTCCACAATCTTGTCGGAGGCTCCCAAGTGACACCTAGCCAATCTAGGAGACACCACTCTCCAAGAAGTAACAAATGGTGTGCAGGTAATGAACTCCTTGCTCTTGTGCTTCAAATGATAGTCTCCCCAACACTCAACTCTCTCTCATAGGATTTGGATTTGGTGGAAAGAAGATTTGAGTGGAAAGCAACTTGGGAAGGCTAGAGATCAAGATTCATATGGTTGGAATGGAATGTCTTGGTCTCAACACATGAGTAGGTGGTTCTCTCTCAGAACATATGAGTTGGAATGGTGTGTGTGTTCTGATAGCTCCCTCATCAAATGAGAAGGAGGTGGAGGGGTATATATAGCCTCCACACAAAATCCAACCTTTACACAGTTTTCCAATCTCGGTGGGACCGAATCAATAAACTCGGTCGGACCGAAAATGTAAACCTAGTGACCGTTAGAGATTTTCGGTGGGAGTGATATGCAACTCGGTAGGACCGATATGGTTAGGGTTTGGGCATAACGTAATCTCAGTGAGACCGATTACACAAACTCGATGGGACCGAATTTGGTAATTAGCTAACCAGAGAGTTGGTCAGGCAAACTCGGTGGGACCGATTTGCTCTTTCGGTGAGACCGAAAAGTTACAAAGGGGAAACACTGAGTTTACATTGCAATCTCGGTGGGACCGATTCGCTCTTTCGGTGAGACCAAAAAGTTACGAAAGGGAAACAGAGAGTTTGCAACCCCATCTCGGTGAGACCGAGATCCCTATCGGTAGGACCGAATTGCTAGGGTTTGGCAGTGGCTAATGACAAGTGAAACTCGGTGGCGCCGGATAGGAAGAATCGGTAGGACCGAGTTTGGCTTAGGGTTTAGGTCAAATGTGGATATGGGAAAGTAGTTGAGGGTTTTGGAGCATATCACTAAGCACATGAAGCAAGAGGCTCATTTAGCAACACCTCATCCCTCCTTGATAGTATTGGCTTTTCCTAAAGACTCAATGTGATCTTGGATCACTAAAATATAAAATGAAGAGTCTTGAGCTTTTGAGCTTGAGCCAATCCTTTGTCCTTAGCATTTTGAGGGTTCCACTTTCACATCCATGCCATGCCAATCATTGAGCTTTCCTGAAATAATCATCTTGGAATAGCATTAGCTCAATGAGCTATATGTTGTTATGAATTACCAAAACCACCTAGGGATAGTTGCACTTTCAATCTCCCCCTTTTTGGTAATTGATGTCAACATATAGATCAAAGCTTCGACAAATGATAATAAGCATGAAATATATCATCGCTTTGAGAAGTATGTGATAAGTAAGAGCTCCCCCTAAATTTGTGCATATTTAAAATTTGCTTTGGACTGCAAATGCACAAAGAGTTAGAGTCATGGGTTACTCTTCCATGTCACATACATCTTGGTGGAGCGCTCAAAATGATAAGAATGAAATACATGCACTCATCACCAAGAAAAGTGAATGATCACACAAGATAGATAGGATAATAGTATTAAGCAAGCATTAAGTGTAGCTTATGATCAAACACATGATCATCAATGTCTCACAAATAATGACGTAGTATCTCAAACACCCAAAAGCAAACAAGTTTGAAAAACCACCAAATAAAGCAAGAGAGAAAAACAACACTCAATCTCTCGAAGCCTATGATCTATACATCTTCTCCCCCTTTGGCAACAAGTTACCAAAAAGTTCCTAGAAAATGCATAGTGCTAAATCGACGCTCAGGCTTGATCTTCTGATGGTGGTGGAGTCCGGATCACTCCAAGGACGAAGGCTTCGGTAGATGCTGAAGTAGACGCTGGAGTTGGAGCTGAAGTAGATGCTGGAGCTGAGGCTGTAGCTGGTGCTGAAGTGGTGGCTCTGGTGTCAGCAACTGGTACGGCAGATGACCTCGGGCCTCTTGGCACTCTGGCAAAGGCATGAGTGGTAGTCCTGCCTCTCCTCTCCTGCATGTCCTCCTGGAGCTGCTCCACTGCAGACTGAACTTCTGTTACTTTGACATCCAAGTCATAGAACTTTTGTTCCATGATTCTCTCTAGGCTCTGCTGATTCTGAGTGAGGGTGGCCAGATTTTGCTCAATCCTCAGCGTGGATGCAATCAAGTAACCAAGCTGCTCTTGTTTAGTCTTCAAGAAATACTCAGATGCCTCCTCTTGAGTAGGCATCTTGGCAGCTTTCTCCTTCCTCGCCTTCTCCTTCTTTGCATATGCTTGGGCAGATGATGGCTCGTTCTCAGTCATGACAACTTGATTGTCCTCGAAATCTGGACGGATGGGCAGGTGTTCCTTGTCCAATAGATATATGCCCGTGCCCATCTTGGAGTTGATGAGCTCCTGAATTTGAGGGGCATATCTGCAGCTCCTCTTCTGATCTGCTGCAGTCCTCTTGATTGTTTCCACTATGAGACTCATCACCTTGAACTTCTGAGGCACATCAAACACATGTAGCAAGTTGATAGCATGGCCTCTGATCATCTTGTGATCTCCAGACTTGGGAAATAAGGTGTGCCTTAGTATCCAATTGATCATAGGCAGTCCTGACAGAAGGTAATGCACAGACCCAAATTTGAAGGTGTCAAGAGCTTCATTGGGAATTTCCTTGTACATATTGGACATGGAGTTATGGTCCATCTTCTTCTTGGCATAGATATCCAAGTCATCATCTTGCTCCTCTGGGGCATTAATGATCTGTGCCCACTCAGCAACTGTGGATTGGTACCTTGTACCCTTAGACATCCATGTGATCCTCCCATCTGGATAAAAGTGTGCCGAGAGTAGAACTGCATGATAAGCTCCTCGTTCCACTTTGTGAGCTTCTGCCCAACAAAGTCAACTACTCCACAAGCTATGAAGCTGTCTTGCACTCCAGGATAGTGCTCCTCGTTTTCCTTGATATATTCCCAGTCGACCCATCTCATATCACATACAATGGGCTTCTTATCTAGCAGCACAGTCTCATAGAAATCTTGCTGCTCCTTGGTGTGAAATCTGTAGTCCACTGTTGTCCTTCTCCTTGAAGCATATGGGTCTGCTTCTCTCCATTTCCTCAGCCCTGAATCTCTCCTGAGCTTCATGTCCTCAGCCACAGGATGAGCATCGTTGTGGTCTGGGATCTTGGGCTTTAGCTTTCTCAGGACATTCTCTTCCTCTTCTTCAGCAACAGTCTCAGGCACTGGGGCCTTGTTCTTTTCAGCTGCAGGAATGCTCCTTGTATTTCTCTTAGCCTTTGGCTTTGGAGCTGGCTTGGCCTTGGAAGTAGCTCCCCCTAATTTTATGGCATCTCCCATTAGCTTGGGTGCCTTGGGCGCTGGTGCAGCTACCTCTTCTTCCTCTTCTTCTTCCATGATGGAAGCTTTGCCAAGCACTCTAGCCACAGTCTTCTTCACCCTTTCCTTCCTTTTCTTGCCCTCAACTGCAACTGGCTCTATGGGCTTGTCAGTTGACATTCTGGCCTTTGACATTGGCTGCCTGCCTACTGGCCTTTTAATTTTCAGGCCTGGCTTAGTGCCTTGAGCTGGCTCAACTCTCTTGGAAGTGGCCTCTTCCTCTGCCACATAGTCCTCATCTTCGAAATCTGAAGTCCTCTTCTTCCTTTGTCTCGTGGCAGACTTTGGCAAGTTGCTAGGAGTGCTCCTGCTGCCTTCATCAGATGAACTGGAGGGACTAGTGCCCTCACTCATCACCACTTGCTGCTCTGACATATTTTGGCTATCACTTTGATCAGACATGTTGCAAACTGACTGCTGACCCTGTGAATAGATTATAGATGAGGTAGAAAAGATGAGCATCACAAAATGCAGAGATTTTTGCAAAAGAATGATCCAAAAACTTAGTTTTAGTTTCCCACTGAAATCATCTTGGATCTACCGATTTTCAAACTCGGTGATACCGAAGCAGTTTTGGAAACTAAACTAGTGAACTCGGTAGGACCGAGTCACAGTTCAGTGGCACCGAGACTGCCAGGGTTTCACTGAGTTCAAAAATCAGTCACACCGATAAGTAATTCTCGGTCAGACCGAGTCTCACTTGTGCAATGGCATAAGCCAAATCGGTGGGACCGAGTTTTTCAACTCGGTGGGTCCGAGATAGTTTCGGCGGAAACCTAAACCTAGAATTTTCGAATCAAACCTAATCTATGAGCATTTTGACTGGATAGGAGTGTTTCAATCGTGGCTAGAATCAATATGATCACAATGTGCTAGGAATCAGATTGGGGAATAGCACAAAGATCAAGTCCATACCCTAGTTCGGCGGGGACTTGCTATGGCGGCAACAGCGGGGCAGAATTCCCGTTGACGGCGACGGAGACCAGCGACTAGAGGCTGCTGGCGGCGAGAAGACGATCCGGAGACCACGAGGGCAGAGCAGGCTATCGCGCGGGCGAAGGGGTTCGGAGAAATTTCCAAAATTTTGCCCGTGACTATATATAGCCCGACCTTGTCGGTGTGCCCGAGTGGAACAACTCGGTGGCACCGAGATTCATAACTGCAAGCAGTTACTGAAACTCGGTGTGACCGAAATGTTGAAATCGGTTGCACCGAGATCGAAAACCTAGATCAACTTAATGATCTCGGTAGGACCGAAAGTGGAGTATCGGTCAGACCGAGAATCATAAAGAGGTTTTGGAAGTTTAAGTCTATGACGAATCGGGGACTCGGAGCACTCCTCACATAGAGTGGTTCGAATCTGACTTGATCAAATTTTGTGATGCAGCATGAATAGAGTTTGAGACGAGAACAGTCATAGATAGCTAGAGGAGGTTCTTAGGCATTCTTGTCCATCCACTTGGCAAAAGAAGATAAAACCAAACAATCAAAACAACAAGTGGATGTCCTCGAATGAGTAAAATATGCAACCAGCATGCTCACACAATAAGATGGCAAATGAAATATGTGACAAGGCATGCACAACCAATTCTAGCATCTATCAAGCAATTTGCGATGACTAGGTCATCTATATATGAGTATATTGACTTAGGAGTCAAGTGAGAACACTTGATCATAGGTCATACTCATCGTTTAAGCTCAAGTGGGGTTACCACTTTTACATAAAGCATTGTTTTGTTCACATCTTTAGAGTTGCTTTAGCTCAAGTCTTAGAGTAAAGATCCCCCTAGATGTGATATCCCCCCTAAGAGGGATGAACTAACCTTGGGTTTTGTCGATGATGACTTCATGTGGATATTGAAGATGTGAATGCTCAATGTTGATGTAGATCTCTTGGAGCTATCCATTTGAGTGAATTGCACTTTCAATACCTACATGGGTTAGTCCCACAAGGAACAAACAAGGATATCCATAGACATAGAGTGATGCACACAAATATGATGTCCATGAAAACTTTTAGATTACCTTGTCCCTTGTCTTACCAACAAGAGGGTTTGTGACTCCTTGAACTAATGCAAGATGTGGAAGTTGATTGCACTTGTTCTTGCCAGAATGATAAGAGTGAAGTACGTTGGCGGAGTCACCCTCAAGAACTCTCTAGTTCTTCTTCTTTTGGATCCACACCATCTTGATGGGAATCCTTGGAGTTGTAGTCGTACTTGATGAAGTTGAACTTGAAGTAGTCTTGGGAATCCACTTGACTAAGGTCTTTGGAGCTTCTTCAAATGCATCAATTTCCTCTTGAAGCTTGTCCTTGCCTTTTTGCTTGTAGTCTTGTGGTGGAAGATCATCTTGAGCTTGTGTCCCCTTGAAAGAAGTATACTTCTCTTGTTGAGGGACAAACTTTGTCTTGGGGTATTGATCTTCTTCCCACTCAACTCCATTGGCATTGAACTTTCGTTCAAAACCAATACCTTGATTCTTCCGGTGCATTCCTTGCTTGCGCACAATTTCCTCGAATTGCTTACTCCCGGCAAGGCTTTTGTACACTCCTTTCTCTATAATTCCCTTCAATAAGCTATTTTCTTGCTCAAGTGTAACTTGGCTAAGAGAATCATTAGTGGAATCAAGAGAGCTACTAGAAGTAACAATATTGGATTTAGCATGATCATTGTTACTACTAGAGGAAGAATCTTTCTTGTTACTAGACTTGACTTGAGGCATGTAAGTGGATAAGAGTAAACGCTTGGCAACGTAAGAAGAACTTTTCTTGCGGAGATCATCATTGATTGCCTTTAAGAACTCATGCTCTTGCTCAAGATTGAGCTTTTCAAAGCGTAATTTCTCATGAGCTCTTAAAAGTTCTCGATGATCTTCGAAGATGGTTTCATGTGCTAACTTAAGAGTGTTTAGTTCTTTAGTTAGGGAATCAATCTTCTCCTTATCATTGTCATTCGTTTTATCTTGATTAGCATGTTTAATTGATATTTCATCATAGTATTCATCACTATAGTTGTCACCAAGCAAATCATCACCTAACAAGTCATCTTCATCACTATTGAAATCAACATACTCGGGGTGTGTTACCTTAGGACCTTTGGCCATGAAGCATCTTCCAATTCCTTCATTTGGTGAGTCAAATATGTCATAGGAGTTGGTTGACACAAGTGCTAGACCGGCAACACCTTCATCTTGAGTATCTTCGGAGCCGGAGTAATAACTTCTCTCGGAGTGGCTGTCGGAGTCGGAGCCGTATACCCATTCACCAACATGAGCTTGATGTCTTCGTCTTGTGTAGCTCCTTGATGATTTTTCCTTCCTTTCCGAATCCTTGCTTCTCCGTGAGTATCTTCGTTCATAACGATCATCTCTACTCCTTCTCTCTCTTGGTGGTGATCCTTTTCTTCTTCTTTTTGGAGAATCTTCTCTTCTCTTGTAGGGAGCCGTACACTCATTGGAATAGTGTCCGGGTCTTCCACAATTGTAGCAGTTTCGCTCTCGACTAGAAGATCTTTTGTCATTGTAGGACCTTGACTTGGAGCTTCTATCTTTGCTTCTACTCTTGTAGAACTTGTTGAAGTTCTTCACCATTAAGCTCAATTCTTCATTGAAGTCTTGTTTCTCACTTGATGATGTAGGGGATTCACATGAGGCTTTATAGGCACCACTTGATTTGTTGTGAAGTTCCTCTTTATCCTTAAGTGACATCTCATGAGCAACAATTCTTCCAATCACCTCCGTTGGCTTGAGATCTTTGTAATTGGGCATCATTTGGATCAATGTGCACACGGTATCATATTTTCCATCCAAGGCTCTTAGAATCTTCTTGATGATGAATTTATCGGTCATCTCTTCACTTCCTAAGCCGGCAATCTCATTTGTGATGAGAGCAAGCCTAGAGTACATTTCAGCGACACCTTGACCATCCTTCATCTTGAACTTGTCAAGTTGGCTTTGAAGCACATCCAACTTGGATTCCTTGACGGAGTCGGTACCTTCGTGCATATCAATCAAAGTGTCCCAAATTTCCTTTGCATTCTCAAGGCGGCTGATTTTGTTGAATTCTTCGGGGCACAATCTGTTGAAGAGAATATCACAAGCTTGAACATTGTATTGCAACATCTTCAACTCATCCGCGGTAGCTTCACGGTTCGGTTCTCTCCCATCAAAGAAGTCACCTTGCAAACCAACACACACAATAGCCCAAACGGCGGGGTTATGTCCAAGAATATGCATTTTCATTTTATGCTTCCAACTAGCAAAATTAGTACCATCAAAGTAAGGACCTCTACGGTGATAATTTCCCTCGCTAGACGCCATACTCTCCTAGGTTGTGAAACCAAGGCTATGACCACCAAAAGCTATGGAGATCAAAGCAAATGGAGACCAAAGCTCTGATACCACTTGTAGGATCGAAAGTATGTCTAGAGGGGGGTGATTAGACTACTTGACCAAATAAAAACTTAACCTTTTCCCAATTTTAGTTCTTGGCAGATTTTAGCTAATTTAGGACAAGTCAAGCAATCATCACATAATTCAAGCAAGCATGCAAAGAGTATATAGGCAGCGGAAAGTAAAGCATGCAACTTGCAAGAATGTAAAGGGAAGGGTTTGGAGAATTCAAACACAATTGGAGACACGGATGTTTTTCCCGTGGTTTGGATAGGTGGTGCTATCCTACATCCACGTTGATGGAGACTTCAACCCACGAAGGGTAACGGTTGCGCGAGTCCACACAGGGCTCCACCCAAGGGTAACGGTTGCGCGAGTCCACACATGGCTCCACCCACGAAGGGTCCACGAAGAAGCAACCACCCACAAAGGGTCCACGAAGAAGCAACCTTGTCTATCCCACCATGGCCATCGCCCACACAGGACTTGCCTCACTAGAGGTAGATCTTCATGAAGTAGGCGATCTCCTTGCCCTTACAAACTCCTTGGTTCAACTCCATAATCTTGTCGGAGGCTCCCAAGTGACACCTAGCCAATCTAGGAGACACCACTCTCCAAGAAGTAACAAATGGTGTGTAGGTAATGAACTCCTTGCTCTTGTGCTTCAAATGATAGTCTCCCCAACACTCAACTCTCTCTCATAGGATTTGGATTTGGTGGAAAGAAGATTTGAGTGGAAAGCAACTTGGGAAGGCTAGAGATCAAGATTCATATGGTAGGAATGGAATGTCTTGGTCTCAACACATGAGTAGGTGGTTCTCTCTCAGAACATATGAGTTGGAATGGTGTGTGTGTTCTGATAGCTCTCTCATCAAATGAGAAGGAGGTGGAGGGGTATATATAGCCTCCACACAAAATCCAACCGTTACACAGTTTTCCAATCTCGGTGGGACTGAATCAATAAACTCGGTCGGACCGAAAATGTAAACCTAGTGACCGTTAGAGATTTTCGGTGGGACTGATATGCAACTCGGTAGGACCGATATGGTTAGGGTTTGGGCATAACGTAATCTCGGTGAGACCGATTACACAAACTCGGTGGGACCGAATTTGGTAATTAGCTAACCAGAGAGTTGGTCAGGCAAACTCGGTGGGACCGATTTGCTCTTTCGGTGAGACCGAGTGGAACTCGGTGAGACCGAAAAGTTACAAAGGGGAAACACTGAGTTTACATTGCAATCTCGGAGGGACAGATTCGCTCTTTCGGTGAGACCGAAAAGTTACGAAAGGGAAACAGAAAGTTTGCAACCCCATCTCGGTGAGACCAGATCCCTATCGGTAGGACTGAATTGCTAGGGTTTGGCAATGGCTAATGACAAGTGAAACTCGGTGGCGCCGGATAGGAAGAATCGGTAGGACCGAGTTTGGCTTAGGGTTTAGGTCAAATGTGGATATGGGAAAGTAGTTGAGGGTTTTGGAGCATATCACTAAGCACATGAAGCAAGAGGCTCATTTAGCAACACCTCATCCCTCCTTGATAGTATTGGCTTTTCCTAAAGACTCAATGTGATCTTGGATCACTAAAATATAAAATGAAGAGTCTTGAGCTTTTGAGCTTGAGCCAATCCTTTGTCCTTAGCATTTTGAGGGTTCCACTTTCACATCCATGACATGCCAATCATTGAGCTTTCCTGAAATAATCATCTTGGAATAGCATTAGCTCAATGAGCTATATGTTGTTATGAATTGCCAAAACCACCTAGGGATAGTTGCACTTTCACGAAGATTGGCTAAGGACGAGGTGACGATGCACGTGGGAAATGGTTCCAAAGTTGATGTGATTGCCATCGGCACACTACCTCTACATCTACCTTCGGGATTAGTTTTAGACCTAAATAATTGTTATTTGGTGCCAGCGTTGAGCATGAACATTATATCTGAATCTTGTTTGATGCGAGACGGTTATTCATTTAAATCAAAGAATAATGGTTGTTCTATTTATATGACTAATATCTTTTATGGTCATGGACCCTTGATGAGTGGTCTATTTTTACTAAATCTTGATAGTAGTGATATACATGTTCATAGTATTGAAGCCAAAAGATATAAGTTTAATAATGATAATGCAACTTATTTGTGGCACTGCCGTTTAGGTCATATTGGTGTAAAGCACATGAACAAACTCCATGCTAATGGGCTTTTGGAATCACTTGATGCTTGCGAACCATGCCTCATGGGCAAGATGACTAAGACTCCGTTCTCTGGAACAATGGAGCAAGCAATAGACTTGTTGGAAATAATACATACTGATGCATGCGGTCCGATGAGTGTTGATGCTCGCGGCAGGTATCGTTATTTTCTTACCTTCATAGATGATTTGAGCAGATATGAGTATATCTACTTGATGAAACATAAGTGTAGGATCGAGAAGAGGTGTCTAGAGGGGGGTGAATAGACTCTTATGAATAAAAGTTACAGTTTTTAATTTCTTTAAGTTGAAGTGGAGTTTTGGCACAAGTTTGAACATTCACAATACATATCAATCAAGCATGTCAAGAGTATATGAGCAGCGGAAAGTAAATCATGCAAGTTGCAAGAATGTACCGGTATGGGATTAGAGTGTGCAAACGCAAATGGAGACACGAAGATTTTTGGCGTGGTTCCGATAGGTGGTGCTATCGTACATCCACGTTGATGGAGACTTCAACCCACGAAGGGTAACGGTTGCGTGAGTCCATGGAGGGCTCCACCCACGAAGGGTCCACGATGAAGCAACCTTGTCTATCCCACCATGGCCGTCGCCCACGAAGGACTTGCCTCACTAGGGTAGATCTTCACGAAGTAGGCGATCTCCTTGCCCGTACAAACTCCTTGGTTCAACTCCAAATTCTTGACGGAGGCTCCCAAGTGACACCTAGCCAATCTAGGAGACACCACTCTCCAAGAGGTAACAAATGGTGTGTTGGTGATGAACTCCTTGCTCTTGTGCTTCAAATGATAGTCTCCCCAACACTTAGCTCTCTCTCATAGGATCGGATTTGGTAGAAAGATGATTTGAGTGGAAAGCAACTTGGGGGAAGGCTAGAGATCAAGATTTATGTGGTTGGAATAGAATATCTTGACCTCAACACAAGTGTAGGTGGTTCTCTCTCAGAAAATGTATGTTGGAAGTGTAGGCATGTTCTGATGGCTCTCTCTTTTAATGAAGAGTGGGTGGAGGGGTATATATAGCCTCCACACAAAATCCAACTGTTACACACAAATCACCAAACTTGGTGGGACCGAATCATACAACTCGGTCAGACCGATTTAGTTCATAATGTGACCGTTAGGGTTTTCGGTGGGACTGACTAGATCAACTCGTTGGACCGATGTGCTAGGGTTAGGGTAAAGGCTCATCTCGGTTGGACCGATTACACAAACTCGGTGGAACCAATTTTGGTAATAATCCACAGAGAGTTGGGCAGGCAAACTTGGTGGAGCTGATTACATATTTCGGTGAGACCGAAATTGATGTAATAGGCAACAGAGAGTTTGCAAGCCCATTTCGGTGAGACCGAGATCCCATCGGTGAGACCGAATTGACTAGGGTTTCTGCCAGTGGCTTATGTCAAGTGAACTCGGTGGCGCCGAATAGATAAAATTGGTGGGGCCGAGTTTGACTTTTGGTTTGGGACATATTTGGATGTGAGAAAGTAGTTGAGGGCTATGGAGCATATCACTAAGCACTTTGAGCAAGCAAGCCATTAAGCAACACCTCACCCCCTCTTAATAGTATTGGCTTCCTATGGACTCAATGTGATCTTGGATCACTAAAATGAAAAATGTAGAGTCTTGTGCTTTGAGCTTGAGCCAATCATTTGTCCTCAACATCTTGAAGGGGTTCCACATCCTCTAGTCCATGCCACTCCACTGTTGGACTTATCTGAAATATGCTAGATGAAAATATTAGTCCAACAAGAGATATGTTGACATTAATTATCAAAATCTCCCGGGGAGCACTTGTCCTTTCAATCTCCCCCTTTTTGGTAATTTATGACAACATACATCAAAGCTTTAGATAAAGATATAGAGAATAACAAGTAAAGCTTTGGAAGGACATGTAACATGCATAGGCTCCCCCTATATGTATGCAATCATGTAAATATGGAATATAAGAACATGTGAATGCACAGCATGACAGAGTAAGCAATGTGTTACATGTATCTTGGCTATATGCATCAGAGCAAAAGATGTAAATATAGGGAAGTACCTTCATGCTAATGAGTCCTTCTTGCAAACAATATGTACATCAGCAAGAAGTCCTCATGCACATGAGTGTGATGCATATACTTACCTTGTGGTCTTGAGTTGGCTTAGGAAGGAATGAACTTGAGTAAAAAAGGTTAGATAACACAGATACATCTACTAGTCAGAGCAAACAAAGAAACCACAAGAATACCAAGACTGGGATGACATGTAGAGAGTGAGTACTGAGTACTCTATTGGATATAGACATGTCCCCAAAGGTAAAGATATGCAATGAATTCAAGGATTTCAAGGATTTCCTTCCCTTAGATGTCTTGCTCCCCCTGAATCTAGTTTGGGATACTGGGAGAAGATAGGGAACGGAAAAACAGAGCTAATGCAAACAATCAACTATGAACATGTCTTTCCCCTCTTAAAGACATGTGACTTGTCTCCTCTTGATCACGAAGCATATGGGGTTTCTTACACTCTCCCCCGAGTATTCTCTCCCCCTATAGAAATGATTAGGCTTTGATGTGATCTCTCTCCCCCCTTTGACATCAATTTCCAAGAAGGGTTCTTCTGGATTTTTGGTACAAATGGGTTTGGTCATTGAGTCACAAAGCAAATTAGCAATTCGAATGTGATGCTGGTAGAGGACAAGAAGCATTGCGTGGAACTGGAGCAAAAAGAATGCAGGAACAGGTGGAAAGCTGTCTTTCCTGTAGTGAAATCGGTAGCACCGAGTTGTGTGCTTCGGTGGCGCCGAAAGGATTCAGTTGGACCGAAGGAAACAAACCGGTGTGACCGAGTTCATCACAGTGAAAACACTTGTCACCTCAGCTCACTAGGCAGGTAAAATCTCACAAGGATTTGCAAGGAATTGGATGCAGGGAATGCAGAACAAAACAAGGAAAAGAAAATCTAGATGAAGGAAATAAACAAGGTAACACAAGAGAACTTGATCTAGAATTGGGCGGTGACAAAGTCACCTATGTTAGAGTATATTGACTGAGGAGTCAAGTAAGAACACTTGATCGTAGGTCATACTCATCGTTTAAGCTCAAAATGAGGTTACCATTTTTCGTTTAAGCATTTGATGTATTCACATCTTGTTGAGTTGCTTTGACCTATCACTTGAGATTAAGCTTCTCTAAGATGGAATGACATACCTTGGGTGGTGGTGTTGATCCTAGTCATGTAGTCGAACTTGTGTGAGTTGCTTGAGGTCAATGTAGTTCATCAAGAGTTGAGAGCACCACTTGTAATTTGAGTTCATCTTTCTACATGGGTTAGTTTTTCAAGGAAGAGCACTTGTGTATCCAAAATGACAATCATGAAATTTGATACATATAATTTGTCAAAGGATATGTTGAAGGGTTTCGTGCTTCCTTGTCATCAACCACCATATTGTAGAGACTTGGTGATGTAGAGATTGCTCAAGATGTGAGAGAGTTGCAATCTCATATATTTAGATTCATCCAAGTACCTACAAGGGTTAGATAACATGCAAGGGTGCAAATATATCCAAGACATATGAATATCATCATAAGAGAAATATCAAGGATTTGTCATAGATTCATGCCTTGCATGTATCCAAATGGAGTTTCTACTCCAAGTTTGAGCATCAATGATGTTCAATTCACCTCTCAAGTGGCAAAAGACTTTCTCATCAAGCGGTTTGGTCAATATATCCGCCAATTGCTTATCGGTATGAACATGCTTAAGATCAATGTCCCCTTTAGCAACATGACCTCGAATGAAATGATGACAAACTTCAATATGCTTAGTTCGAGAATGTTGCACGGGATTGCGAGCAATCTTAATAGCACTCTCATTGTCACAAAGCAATGGAACATGTTTCACATTGATCCCATAATCTTTAAGAGTTTGGGTCATCCAAAGTAATTGAGCACAACATGAAACGACGACAATGTATTCCGCTTCGGCGGTGGATAAGGATACCGAGTTTTGTTTCTTGGAAGACCAAGACACAAGAGATCTACCAAGAAATTGACAAGTACCCAAAGTGGACTTTCTATCAACCTTGTCTCCGGCATAGTCTGAGTCAGAATAGCCAACAAGATCAAAAGATGACCTCTTAGGATACCAAATGCCAAAATTTGGTGTATGTATTAAGTATCTCACTATCCTTTTCACAGCCTTAAGATGACATTCTTTGGGGGCCGCTTGATATCGTGCACACATGCACACACTTAGCATAATATCGGGACGAGAGGCACATAGATATAACAATGAACCGATCATAGAGCGGTAAACTTTTTGATCAACTGGTTCACCGTCCTTAGTCAAGTCAAGATGTCCACTAGTAGGCATGGGAGTTTTCATACCTTTGCTTTCTTGCATGTTGAACTTCTTGAATAAGTCATTGGTGTACTTAGTTTGAGAGACAATGGTGCCTTCCTTAGTTTGCTTGATTTGCATACCAAGAAAAAACTTGAGTTCACTCATCATAGACATCTCAAACTTCTCCGACATTAGCTTTCCAAACTTCTCACTAAAATGAGGGTTAGTTGAGCCAAATATGATATCATCCACATAAATTTGGCATACAAATAACTCACCGTTAACCATTTTAGTAAAAAGAGTAGAATCTAATTTTCCAATTTGAAAGCCTTTTTCAATAAGGAACTTGGTCAAGCATTTATACCACGCTCTAGGAGCTTGTTTAAGACCATAAAGGGCTTTGTGAAGTTTGTAAACATGATCGGGTTTCTTAGATTGACAAAGCCGGGAGGTTGTTTAACATAAACTTCCTCCTCATTTTCACCGTTTAGAAAAACACTTTTAATGTCCATTTGGTATAAAGTGATATCATGGTGATTAGCATAGGCAAGTAAGATGCGGATGGACTCAAGTCTAGCAACGGGGGCGTATGTCTCACCATAGTCCATACCTTCAACTTGAGTGTAGCCTTGGGTGACTAGATGAGCTTTGTTGCGGACGACTTGACCGTCTTCATCTTGCTTGTTGCGAAACACCCATTTGGTACCGATGATGTTGTGGTTGTTGTCAGGCTTCTCGACCAATGTCCACACTTGATTTTTCTCAAAGTTGTGTAGCTCTTCATGCATGGCATTTATCCAATCCGGATCTTCCAATGCTTCTTCAACCTTCATAGGTTCAATGCTAGAGATGAATGAATAATGTTCACGAAAGTTAGCCAAACGAGTTTTAGAGCGAGTGATTCTCCTGGTTTGGATATCATATTAGATTTGCTCGACGGGGTGGTCTTTAGCAACTCTTGCTCGAACTCGTGGAAGCTTTTGCTTGGGTCGGGGAGGAACATCTTCTTCAGCTTCTTCTTCTTCTTGGCCTTCTTCACTGTTGATGTTGCCATTCTCTTGTCGTGGCGGAGAAGGAGGTTGATGAGGTTCATCTTGGTGTACGTCCTCGTTTTCTTTGTCTTGGTGTGTCCCACTCATGGATGCTTCCATGTCAACTCTTGGTTCACCTTGTCGTGAGGTGGAAGTTTCCACTTGGACGGACGAGGTACTCTCCTTTACCTCCGTTGGACGAATTTTGCCGATAGACAAGTCTTGAATTGCTTCCGAAGGTCTTTGTATCCTACATCAATTGGCAATTGCTCTACTTGTGAGCCATTAGATTTATCCAACTTCACATCTACCGTTTCTTCAACCTTTCGGGTGAAATCGTTGTAGACCCGGTAAGTGTGAGAGTTTGAGCCATAACCAAGTAGGAAACCTTCATGAGATTTAGGAGCAAATTTAGAATGACGATGCTTATCAAGAATCTAGCACTTTGAGCCAAATACTCGAAAGTATCCAACTTGGGGTTTGTTACCGGTGAGGAGCTCGTATGCCGTCTTGCCGAGTAGCTTGTGAAGATACAAGCGATTTGTTGCATGACAAGCTGTCTCAACCGCTTCTGCCCAAAAGTGTTTTGGAGTCTTGTACTCATCAAGCATCGTTCTATCCATCTCAATAAGATTTCGGTTCTTCCTCTCGGCAACTCCATTTTGTTGAGGCATGTACGTAGCCAAGAACTCATGTGAGATCCCTTCTTGTTCAAGAAAGGTATCCACATTTGCGTTCTTGAACTCCGTTCCGTTGTCGCTGCAAACCTTCTTCATCCTCACTTAAAATTGATTTTGGGCCTTCCTAGCAAAGTTCTTGAAGATCTTTTGGACCTGCAATTTATCATCAAGAAAGAACACCCACGTAAATCTTGAAAAATCATCAACTATAACCAGACCAAATGAGTTACCACCAAGACTTTTATAGGCATTGGTACCAAAAAGATCCATATGAAGTAGCTCGAGCGGTCTTCTTGTGGTCATAATGTTCTTCACGGGGTGACTTCCTCCAACTTGTTTTCCTGCTTGACAAGCACTACAAAGTCTGTCCTTGTCAAATATAACATCTTTTACTCCAAGGATATGATCACCTTTAATAAGCTTATCAAGATTTCGCATGCCCACATGACCTAGCCTTCTATGCCACAACCAGCCTTTAGAAGGTTTAGCAATTAAGCAAGTTCTAGGTTGAGCCTCTTTAGTGAAATCAACAATGTAAAGATCACCTCTACGTATACCGGTAAAGACCATTTTATGGTTATCTCTACGAAACACCTGGCAATCTACTTCAGTAAATAGGACATTGAAACCAAAGTCAGCAAGTCTAGATACGGAAAGTAAATTGTAACCAAGAGATTCAACGAGCATAACATTTTGTATGGAGCTATCATGTGAGATGGCCACCTTACCAAGGCCAACCACCTTACACTTTGAGTTATCACCGAAAGTGACATACTTTCGAGGGCCATTGTTTTCAGCAAGCTCATGAAACATATCTATGTCTCTGGTCATATGATCAGTACATCCACTATCAAGGACCCATTCCTTTCCTCCAGCCATGTAGCCGGGAAGATTAGCCATAAGACCAAAGTGTCTCATCGCATCATCAAGATCATAGTGACTATCATCATCCTCATCATAGTATCCATGTTCAACATCGTCATGTGATGGATCAACTCCTAAAGAGGGTAATTCATTAGAAGCATGACTGTAACAATGTTCATCTCCATGGATTCTAATGACTTCGGAAATGATATTGCTAATAATTCCAACATCTCCTTTTGCACTCGTAAGATTAGTAAGCTCAAATAAGCAATCACTAAACTTGGGATCATTGGAACTCATCTTACTCAAGGCAATAGACTTATGAAGAATCTTATCTAGAATTTTCAAGGAATAATTTGGGAATCATTCCTCAAGAAATCTCCATATAGTGTAGGCACAATCAAGAGTAGGTAAGCTACCAATCAAATTTTGGGCAATCCTCTAATGATAAGATTGATAGTTCTAAGATTGCGAATCATGTCAAGGTCCTCATCGGGTGTGGGATGCAAAGGGTCAACAATGCGAGCACAAGGAGTAGTAATGTACTTGGTCAAATGACATTCATTGAATATCTCAAGCATCTCATTTTTTTCACTCATGGAAATACTCTTCATCAAGAATAGGCACTCTACGTCTAAGACTCCCCAACGTAGACTCATCCATCTTCCTCCAAAGGTGTTTAAACCAAAAAAATGGAAACCAATGCTCTGATACCAATTGTAGGATCGAGAAGAGGTGTCTAGACGGGGGTGAATAGACTCTTAGGAAGAAAAGTTGCATTTTTTAATTTCTTTAAGTTGAAGTGGAGTTTTGGCACAAGTTTGAACATTCACAATACATATCAAGCAAGCATGTCAAGAGTATATGAGCAGCGGAAAGTAAATCATGCAAGTTGCAAGAATGTAACGGGATGGGATTAGAGTGTGCAAACGGAAATGGAGATACAGAGATTTTAGGCGTGGTTCCGATAGGTGGTGCTATCGTACATCCACGTTGATGGAGACTTCAACCCACGAAGGGTAACGGTTGCACGAGTCCACAGAGGGCTCCACCCATGAAGGGTCCACAAAGAAACAACCTTGTCTATCCCACCATGGCCGTAGCCCACAAAGGACTTGCCTCACTAGGGTAGATCTTCACGAAGTAGGCGACCACCTTGCCCGTACAAACTCCTTGGTTCAACTCCATAATCTTGACGGAGGCTCCCAAGTGACACCTAGCCAATCTAGGAGACACCACTCTCCAAGAGGTAACAAGTGGTGTGTTGGTGATGAACTCCTTGCTCTTGTGCTTCAAATGATAGTCTCCCCAACACTCAGCTCTCTCTCATAGGATTGGATTTGGTAGAAAGATGATTTGAGTGGAAAGCAACTTGGGGAAGGCTAGAGATCAAGATTTATGTTGTTGGAATGGAATCGCTTGACCTCAACACAAGTGTAGGTGGTTCTCTCTCAGAAAATGTATGTTGGAAGTGTAGGCATGTTCTGATGGCTCTCTCTTTTTAATGAAGAGTGGGTGGAGGGGTATATATAGCCCCCACACAAAATCTAACCATTACACACAAATCACCAAACTCGGTGGGACCAAATCATACAACTCGGTCAGACCGATTTAGTTCATAATATGACCGTTAGGGTTTTCGGTGGGACCGACTTAATAAACTTGGTGGGACCGATGTGCTAGGGTTAGGGTAAAGCCTCACCTCGCTTGGACCGATTACACAAACTCGGCGGACCCGATTTTGGTAATAAGCCAAACAGAGAGTTGGCCAGGCAAACTCGATGGAGCCGATTACATATTTTGGTGAGACCGAAATTGATGTAATAGGCAATAGAGAGTTTGCAAGCCCATTTCGGTGAGACCGAGATCCCATCGGTGAGACCGAATTGACTAGGGTTTCTGGCAGTGGCTTATGTCAAGTGAACTCGGTGTCATCGAATAGATAAAATCGGTGGGGCTGAGTTTGACTTTTGGTTTGGGACATATTTGGATGTGAGAAAGTAGTTGAGGGTTGTGGAGCATATCACTAAGCACTTTGAGCAAGCAAGCCATTAAGCAACACCTCACCCCCTCTTAATAGTATTGGCTTTCCTATGGACTCAATGTGATCTTGGATCACTAAAATGAAAAATGTAGAATCTTGTGCTTTGAGCTTGAGCCAATCCTTTGTCCTCAGCATCTTGAAGGGGTTCCACAACCTCTAGTCCATGCCACTCCATTGTTGGACTTATCTGAAATATGCTAGATAAAAATATTAGTCCAACAAGAGATATGTTGACATTAATTACCAAAATCACCCGGGGAGCACTCGTGCTTTCAATAAGTCTGAAACATTTGAAAATTTCAAAGAATTTCAGAGTGAAGTGGAAAATCATTATAACAAGAAAAATAAAGTTTCTACGATCTGATCATGGAGGAGAATATTTGAGTTACGAGCTTGGTCTTCATTTGAAACAATGCGAAATAGTTTCACAACTCATGCCACCTAGTACACCACAGCATAATGGTGTGTACGAACATCGTAACCGCACTTTATTAGATATGGTGCGATCTATGATGTCTCTTACTGATTTACTGCTATCGTTTTGGGGTTATGCTTTAGAGACAGCTGCATTCACGTTAAATAGGGCACCATCGAAATCTGTTGAGACGACACCTTATGAACTGTGGTTTGGCAAGAAACCCAAGTTGTCATTTCTTAAAGTTTGGGGATGCAATCCTTATGTGAAAAATCTTCAACCTAATAAGCTCGAACCCAAATCGGAGAAATGTGTCTTCATAGGATACCCAAAGGAGACTATTGGGTACACCTTCTATCACATATACGAAGGCAAGATATTTGTTGCTAAGAATGGATCCTTTCTAGAGAAGGAGTTTCTCTCGAAAGAAGTGAGTAGGAGGAAAGTAGAACTCGATGAGGTAACTGTACCTTCTCCCTTGTTGGAAAGTAGTTCATCACAGGAATCAGTTCCAGTGATTCTTACACCAATTAGTGAGGAAGCTAATGATGATGATCATGAAACTTCTGATCAAGTTACTACTGAACCTCGTAGGTCAACCAGAGTAAGATCTGCACCAGAGTGGTACGATAATCCTGTTCTGGAGGTCTTGTTACTTGACCATGACGAACCTACGAACTATGAGGAAGCGATGATGAGCCGAGATTCCGCAAAATGGCTTGAGGCCATGAAATCTGAGATGGGATCCATGTATGAAAACAAAGTGTGGACTTTGGTTGACTTGCCCGATGATAGGCAAGCCATAGAGAATAAATGTATCTTCAATAAGAAGACTGACACTGACGGTAATATTACCGTCTACAAAGCTCGACTTGTTGTGAAAGGTTTTCGACAAGTTCAAGGAGTTGACTACGATGAGACCTTCTCACCCATAGCGATGCTTAAGTCCATCTGAATCATGTTAGCAATTGCCGCATTTTATGATTATGAAATTTGGCAAATGGATGTCAAAACTGCATTCCTTAATGGATATCTTAAAGAAGAGTTGTATATGATGCAACCAGAAGGTTTTGCCGATCCAAAAGGTGCTAACAAAGTGTGCAAGCTCCAGCGATCCATTTATGGACTGGTGCAAGCATCTCGGAGTTGGAATATATGCTTTGGTAGTGTGATCAAATCATATGGTTTTATACAGACTTTTGGAGAAGTCTGTATTAACAAGAAAGTGAGTGGGAGCTCTGTAGCATTTCTAATATTATATGTAGATGACATATTGTTGATCGGAAATGATACTGAATTTCTGATAGCATAAAAGGATACTTGAATAAGAATTTTTCAATGAAAGACCTCGGTGAAGCTACTTATATATTGGGCATCAAGATCTATAGAGATAGATCAAGACGGTTAATTGGACTTTCACAAAGCACATACCTTGATAAAGTTTTGAAGAAGTTCAAAATGGATCAAGCAAAGAAAGGGTTCTTGCTTGTGTTACAAGGTGTGAAGTTGAGTCACACTCAATGCCCGACCATTGCAGAAGATAGAGAGAAAATGAAAGTCATTACCTATGCTTCAGCCATATGTTTTATCATGTATGCAATGTTGTGTACCAGACCTGATGTGTGCCTTACTATTAGTTTAGCAGGGAGGTACCAAAGTAGTCCAGGAGTGGATCACTGGACAGCGGTCAAGAACATCCTGAAATACCTGAAAAGGACTAAGGATATGTTTCTTGTTTATGGAGGTGACAAAGAGCTCATCGTAAACGATTACATCCATGCAAGCTTGGACACTGATCCGAATGACTCTAAGTCACAAACCGGATACATATTTTTATTGAATGGTGGAGCTATCAGTAGGTGCAGTTCCAAGCAGAGCGTCGTGGCAGGGTCTACGTGTGAAGCGGAGTACATAGCTGCTTCAGAAGAAGCAAATGAAGGAGTCTGGATGAAGGAGTTCATATCTGATCTAGGTGTCATACCTAGTGTATCGGGTCCAATGAAAATCTTTTGTGACAATACTAGTGCAATTGCCTTGGCAAAGGAATCCATATTTCACAAGAGAACCAAGCACATCAAGAGACGCTTCAATTCTATCCGCGATCAAGTCAAGGAGGGAGACATAGAGATTTGCAAGATACATACGGATCTGAATGTTGCAGACCCATTGACTAAGCCTCTCTCACGGGCAAAACATGAGCAGCACCAGGACTCCATGGGTGTTAGAATCATTACTATGTAATCTAGATTATTAACTCTAGTGCAAGTGGGAGACTGAAGGAAATATGCCCTAGAGGCAATAATAAAGTTGTTATTTATATTTCCATATATCATGATAAATGTTTATTATTCATGCTAGAATTGTATTAACTGGAAACTTAGTACATGTGTGAATACATAGACAAAATGAGTGTCACTAGTATGCCTCTACTTGACTAGCTCGTTAATCAAAGATGGTTAAATTTACTAGCCATGGACAAGAGTTTTCATTTGATGAACGAGATCACATCATAAGAGAATGATGTGATTGACTTGACCCATCCATTAGGTTAGCACTTTGATCGTTTAGTTTACTGCTATTGCTTTCTCCATAACTTATACATGTTCCTATGACTATGAGATTATGCAACTCCCGAATACCGGAGGAACAGTTAGTGTGCTATGAAACGTCATAACGTAACTAGGTGATTGTCGGTGTCAAAACCGGCGGATCTCGGGTAGGGGGTCCCGAACTGTGCGTCTAAGGCTGATGGTAACAGGAGGCAGGGGACACGATGTTTTACCCAGGTTCGGTCCCTCTTGATGAAGGTAAAACCCTACTTCTTGCTTGATTATTCTTGACAATACGAGTAGTACAAGAGTTGATCTACCATGAGATCGTAGAGGCTAAACCCTAGAAGCTAGCCTATGGTATGATTGTATGTTGTCCTACAGACTAAAACCCTCTGGTTTATATAGACACCGGAGGGGGTTAGGGTTACACAAGGTCGGTTACAAAGGAGGGGATATACATATCCGTATTGCCTAGCTTGCCTTCCACGCCAAGTAGAGTCCCATCCGGACACGGGACGAAGTCTTCAATCTTGTTTCTTCATAGTCCAACAGTCCGGCCAAAGGATATAGTCCGGCTGTCCGGAGACCCCCTAATCCAGGACTCCCTCAGTAGCCCCTGAACTAGGCTTCAATGATGATGAGTCCGGCGCGTAGTGTTGTCTTCAGCATTGCAAGGCGTGTTCCTCCTCTGAACACACCACGGAAGAATTTGAATACAAGGATAGTGTCCGACCCTGCAAAATAAGTTCCACATACCACTGTAGAGAGAATAATATTTCCACAAATCTAATCTGCTGACATGTTTTGGCAGCATGACATCACGCCACGGCCCGGTAATTATTCAAACCATTTTTCTTTAACCAGCCCCGCACATAACACGAGGCGGTTTCTTTGACACGTCTTGTCAAAGTAGAGATTGTGTTCCCCTTATTACGGGATTCTCATCAATACGGACGCGGGTAACCCAACCGTGCCATCAATTACGGTGCTTGGGGGATAAGCGAGTTTTACCAGGCTAGTGGGGGCGCATAGTTTAATCCGCGCTTATATAGGGATAAGATCTCACCTTTTTTCTTCCCACGCCTTCTTCCTCCTTGCTCATGCATTCTCGCGCACTCGAGCTCCAACACCCAAGTCCGCATCCTCCTCCTCAACTCTCTCCAAAACATGCCCGAAGCGGGAGGAAAGTGGATGGCCTCCTCCGTCACGGAGGGGCACATCAAAAAGTTGCGTGGAGCCGGATATTTAGCCGCAGACATCACGCACCGGCTGCCAGCCGTGGGGCAGGTCATCCCTACCCCAGAACCTTACGAGAGGGTGGTCTTCCTCCCTCACTTTGTCCGCGGACTGGGGTTTCCCCTCCATCCATTTGTCTGTAGCCTCATGTTCTATTATGGGCTGGACTTTCATGATCTGGCCCCAAATTTCATCCTCAACATCTCGGCGTTCATCGTCGTGTGCGAGGCTTTCCTCCGCATCCGGCCCCACTTCGGGCTGTGGCTGAAGATCTTCAATATCAAGCCGAAGATTGTGGGCAGCCAACAAGCGGAATGCGGCGGAGCCATGGTGGGCAAAATGCCCAACATCGCATGGCTCGAGGGCTCCTTTGTGGAGACCGTAAAGGGGTGGCAATCGGGGTGGTTCTACATCACCGAGCCGCGCGACACCAACTGGGTGGCGCCCCCCGAGTTTCGATCCGGAATCCCCACACGGCTCACTTCCTGGAAGGAGAAGGGCCTGTCCTGGGGTTCATCGGTGGAGCTGGACGGAGTCCAGAAGTGTATCCGGAATATGACAAGCAAGAAGCTCAAGCTTGTCAACATAGTCCAAGTCATGCTCTTCCGCCGGATCCTCCCATGTTAACAACGGGATTTTAACTTATAGGAGTTCGACCCGGCCCGGCACCAGACTCTAAGTGAGCTCTTCGACACGACGCATAAAGACGTCTGGAGGGTGCTGTTCAAGGGCGCCGAGGTCCCTACCTCTCTCAACGAGGACCGCGGGCTAAGCGCGAAGCGCCCTGCGAATCCGGTAAGTTCTGTACATTCGGTAGGATATTTATTTCCCATAGTTTAACCATGTGCGGGGTCTGAGTTCCCATGCCTTTGACAGGACTGGGTGGAGGCATCGGAGCAGATTAACTGTCCGACCCCCCTGACAGAAGACACCGCGGACGCTCTCATGGCGGAGATGCCGACTCCGGCTCCTTATAAGGTGCTGGAGAAGACCAAGAAGAAGGCTAAGGGAACCCGAAAGAGTTCCCGGCGCTAGGTGGTATCAGACTCATCGTCCGATAACTTCGCGACGCACTCCTCCCATGACAATGAGGAGGAGGAAGATGAAGATGCTCCCCCTCCAGCCATGGGAGACAAGAAAATGAAGGCCTCCCCAGCCGGGGAGGCCGAAGGGTCCAAGAAGGGAAGGACTCTCCTTCCGGACTGCTCCACCACCGCCGCCGACGGTGAAGAAAAGTGGCTACTCAGGGCCAAGCCCCTGGCGAAGTCGTAAGTATTCGGATACCAGAGTAACTCATAGCATACCGTTGTTGCACTGCTTCTCCTAACGCCGAATATGATTATGCAGACCGCCCCAAACCCATATCAACATATCCTCGTCGGACGACTCCTTGGATTCGTCAGATATGGATAGCGATCCACTTCCGACTGCCTCCTCCCCTTGCCCTACGGACAATGCCGAGGTATTGTCTCAAGGGGCACCAAGCCGGGGAGAGATAGTCCCGGAGGCGCCTCAAGGTGACCTTCCGGACTCCAGGAGCAAAGGGAGCAAGGCTCCCGGGGGCTCCAAGTTCGGCACTCAGCCGGACACCGCGCCGGAACCTCCAGTGGTTCCGGACTCGGGCAGGCGGTCCCCTTCCAAAAGGGGTAAGACGCCCATGCCGGTGACCTCTGTCCATCCAGAGGCACCGGACAATCTGCTGGGAGCGCTTCGCGGCGCTTCCATCAACGACGAGCACCGCACTATTATGAGTGCGGTGATCAAGGAGGTTCAGTCCGCCAAGACGGACTGACTGAAGCCTGTGCCAGCCTTCTAACAGGCTTTGAGGTAAGTATTTAAAATATAGGAAAAATATTACTGCATAGACAGTAGCCCTTGATGCTCTGTTTGGTGTTCACAAAGAAAAGCCGAATAGAGGATCAAATAATATCCGCAGGAGTCTAATATAAGTATGTCTATATGCGTATGTAGGCTTCGTTGCTGGCCTCTGCCGCACTGACTGCAGAGGTTGCCGCACTGAAGCAGGACCTCGAAGGGTCCGAGAAGGAGCTTGGCCTCGCCAAGAGGCAGCTCGAGGAGAACAAAGGTAATTAATACCTTGTCTATATATATACATATATATATATATATATATATATATATATATATATATATATATATATATATATATATAAAGACGCGATTGCAAAATGACAGGATCATCATGAATTTGCCAGGGGCCACGACCGAGGTGGCGACTCTAAAGCAAGTGCTGTCCGAGACTGAAGATAAAGCGGGCCAAGGAGCGCACCGAGCGGGAAAAGCAAGAGGCACGAGTGGGCGAGGTGCAGCAAGAGCTCCAAGCTCTCGTGACGAGGCACGAGGCGTTGGAGCTTGACTCGAAGACACGATAGTCCGAGCTTGCCGCGGCCCTCGAGAGCGCAAAGAATGCCAAGGCTGAAGCCCAAAAAGCCCTCCAGGAGATTGAGGTGATGAGGAAGATAGCGGCGGGTAAGGCATTCAATATGCAAAGCAAGCATGTGCAAGCAAATTACTTGTTACTTACCCGAGTCCGGAGCTCTGCAGGAGCATTCGCAGATTTGCCCCGCAGCGCGTCGGATGCCGCCAAGTTTTACCAGGCCGAGGAGGGAGGCTCGACGGAGAAGCTGTTCTGGTCTCAGTATACTGGGACCGAACACCTGATGTCTATGAGCGACCAGCTGAAGCAACTGGTCGAGCTGGATAAGGCGGCCGAACAGGCCATGAAGGGCTATATAGTTCGGATGTGGCCTAGCGACGCCCCTCCCAACAGCTACTTCAGCTTGGTGAGGCAACTTGTGGATGCCTGCCTGAAAGCACAAGTGCTCCCTAGGTGGTTTTGGTAATTGATGACAACATATCTCTTGTTGGACTAATGTTTCTATCTAGCATGTTTCAGATAAGTTCAACAATGGAGTGGCATGGACTAAAAGTTGTGGGAACTCCTTCAAGATGCTAAGGACAAAGGATTGGCTAAAGCTTCAAGCTCAAGACTTCTCATTTTACATTTTAGTGATCCAAGATCACATTGAGTCCATAGGAAAAGCCAATACTATCAAGGAGGGATGAGGTGTTGCTTAATGAGCCTCTTGCTTCATGTGCTTAGTGATATGCTCCAAAACCCTCAACTACTTTCCCATATCCACATATGACCTAAACCCTAAGCCAAACTCGGTCCTACCGATAGGGATCTCGGTCTCACCGAGATGGGGTTGCAAACTCTCTGTTTCCCTTTCGTAACTTTTCGGTCTCACCGAAAGAGCGAATCGGTCCCACCGAGATTGCAATGTAAATTCAGTGTTTCCCCTTTGTAACTTTTCGGTCTCACCGAAAGAGCAAATCGGTCCCACCGAGTTTACCTGACCAACTCTCTGGTTAGCTAATTACCAAATTCGGTCTCACTGAGTTTGTGTAATCGGTCTCACCGAGATTACGTTATGCCCAAACCCTAACCATATCGGTCCTACCGAGTTGCATGTCAGTCCCACCGAAAATCTCTAACGGTCACTAGGTTTACCTTTTCGGTCCGACCGAGTTTGTTGATTCGGTCCCACCGAGATTGGAAAACTGTGTGTAACGGTTGTATTTTGTGTGGAGGCTATATATACCCCTCCACCTCCTCTTCATTCATGGAGAGAGCCATCATAACACATACACCATTCCAACTCATATGTTCTGAGAGAGAACCACCTACTCATGTGTTGAGACCAAGACATTCCATTCCTACCATATGAATCTTGATCTCTAGCCTTCCCAAGTTGCTTTCCACTCAAATCTTCTTTCCACCAAATCCAAATCCTATGAGAGAGAGTTGAGTGTTGGGGAGACTATCATTTGAAGCACAAGAGCAAGGAGTTCATTACCTACACACCATTTGTTACTTCTTGGAGAGTGGTGTCTCCTAGATTGGCTAGGTGTCACTTGGGAGCCTCCGACAAGATTGTGGAGTTGAACCAAGGAGTTTGTAAGGGCAAGGAGATCACCTACTTCGTGAAGATCTACCGCTAGTGAGGCAAGTCCTGTGTGGGCGATGGCCATGGTGGGATAGACAAGGTTGCTTCTTCGTGGACCCTTTGTGGGTGGTTGCTTCTTCGTGGACCCTTCGTGGGTGGAGCCCTGTGTGGACTCGCGCAACCGTTACCCTTGGGTGGAGCCCTGTGTGGACTCGCGCAACCGTTACCCTTCGTGGGTTGAAGTCTCCATCAACGTGGATGTAGGATAGCACCACCTATCCGAACGACGAGAAAAACATCCGTGTCTCCAATTGCGTTTGAATTCTCCAAACCCTTCCCTTTACATTCTTGCAAGTTGCATGCTTTACATTCCGCTGCTCATATACTCTTTGCATGCTTGCTTGATATGTATTGTGTATGTTGAAATTGTGCCTAAAACTCCACTCAAACCAAAAGGCCTAAAAATTGCAACTTTACAACGAAGTGTCTAATCACCCCCCCTCTAGACACATCTACTTTTGGGTCCTACAAGTGGTATCAGAGCTTTGTTCTCCATTGCCTTGGTTTAATCACCATTGGAGGAAGATGGATGTGTCTACATTAGGGAGTCTTAGACATAGAGTGCCTATTCTTGATGAAGAGTATTTCCATGAGTGGAAAAATGGGATGCTTGTAATCTTCAATCAATATCATTTGAACAAGTATATTGCTAGCCCTTGTGCACCTCATATTGATCCTTTGCATCCTACCCTAGATGAAGATATTGACATGATTCACAATCTTAGAACTATTGAGCTCATCATTAGAGGATTGCCCAAAAATTTGATTGCTAGTTTTCCTACTCACAATTGTGCCTATACCATATGGAAATTTCTTGAGGAACGATTTCCCGATTATTCCTTGAAAACTTTGGATGAAATTCTCCATAAATCTATTGCCTTGAGTAAGATGAACTCTAGTGATCCTAGTTTTGGTAAATGTCTTTTTGAACTTACCAATCTTAAGCATGCTAAAGGAGATGTTGGAATCATTAATGATATCATATTCAAAGCTATAAGAATTCATAAAAGTAACCACTTTGATGGTCGTTTATCTAGTGAATTACCCTCTCTAGGAAATGATGAGTCACAAGATCATGATGAACATGAATATTATGATGATGATGACAGTGACTTCGATCTTGATGAAGCAATGAGACATTTTGGTCTTATGGCAAATCTTCGGGGATATGAATCAGGAGGAAAGGAATGGGTTCTTGATAGTGGATGTACTGATCATATGACCGGAGGTGAAGAGATGTTTCGTGAGCTTGCTGAAAATGACGGCCCTCGAAAATATGTCACCTTTGGTGATAATTCAAAGGGTAAAGTGGTTGGCCTTGGTAAGGTGGCCATCTCACATGATAGTTCCATTCAAAATGTCATGCTCGTTGAATCTCTGGGCTACAACTTACTTTCAGTATCTAGACTTGCTGATTTCGGTTTGAATGTCCTATTTACTGAGGTAGATTGCCAAGTATTTCATCGAGACAATCATAAAATGGTCTTTACGGGTATGCGTAGAGGAGATCTTTACATTGTCGATTTCTCTAAAAAGGCACAACCTAAAACTTGCTTTGTTGCTAAATCCTCAAAAGGTTGGTTGTGGCATAGACGACTAGGTCACATTGGCATGAGAAACCTTGACAAGCTTATTAAAGGAAATCATATCCTTGGAGTTAACGATGTCATATTTGATAAGGATAGACTTTGCAGTGCTTGTCAAGCAGGTAAACAGGTTGGAGGAAGACATCCCGTGAAGAACATCATGACCACAAGGAGGCCACTCGAGCTACTTCACATGGATCTTTTTGGTCCCAACGTCTACAAGAGTCTCGGCGAAAATTCTTTTGGTCTAGTTATAGTTGATGACTTTTCAAGATTTACGTGGGTGTTCTTTCTTAATGACAAGTCGCAGGTCCATAAGATCTTCAGAAACTTCGCTAGGAAGGCCCAGAATCAGTTTGATGTGAAGATCAAGAAGGTTCGGAGTGACAACGGAACGGAGTTCAAGAACGCAAATGTGGACACCTTTCTATACGAAGAAGGGATTTGACACGAGTTCTTGGCTACGTACAGACCTCAACAAAATGGAGTTGTTGAGAGGAAGAACCGGACGCTCATCGAAATGGCAAGAACGATGCTTGATGAATACAAGATGCCAAAGCACTTTTGGGCAGAAGCAGTTGAGACAGCTTGTCACGCAACAAATCGCTTATATCTTCACAAGCTACTCGGCAAGACGGCATACGAGCTCCTCACCGGTAACAAGCCTCAAGTTGGATACTTTCAAGTATTCGGCTCAAAGTGCTACATTCTTGATAAGCATCGTCGTTCAAAGTTTGCTCCTAAATGTCATGAAGGTTTTCTACTTGGTTATGGCTCAAACTCTCACACTTACCGTGTCTACAACAATTTCACCCGAAAGGTTGAAGAGACGGTAGATGTGAAGTTTGATGAATCTAATGGCTCGCAAGTAGAGCAATTGCCAATTGATGTAGGAGACAAAGACCCTTCAGAAGCAATCCAAGACTTGTCCATTGGCAAAATTCGTCCAACGGAGGTGAAGGAGAGTACTTCATCCGTCCAAGTGGAAGCTTCTACTTCACGACAAGGTGAACCAAGAATTGACACGGAAGCATCCACAAGTGGGACACACCAAGATGAAGAAAACGAGGAAATACATCAAGACGAACATTAACAACCTCCTTCTCCACCACGACAAGAGAACGACAACGTCAACAATGAAGAAGACCAAGAAGAAGAACAAGATGAAGAAGATGTTCAACGAAGACCCAAGCAAAAGCTCTCACGAGTTCGAGCAAGAATTGCCAAAGATCATCCCGTCGAGCAAATCCTCAATGATATACAAACCGGGAGAATCACTCGCTCAAAAACTCGTTTAGCTAACTTTTGTGAAAACTATTCATTCATCTCTAGCATTGAACCTATGAAGGTTGAAGAAGCATTGGAAGATCCGGATTGGATAAACGCTATGCATGAAGAGCTACATAATTTTGAGAGAAACCAAGTTTGGACATTGGTTGAGAAGCCCGACAACAACCACAACATCATTGGTACCAAATGGGTGTTTCGCAACAAGCAAGATGAAGATGGACAAGTGGTTCGCTACAAAGCACGTCTCGTCGCCCAAGGATACACACAAGTCGAAGGTATGGACTATGGTGAGACATATGCTCCCGTTGCTAGACTTGAGTCCATTCGCATCTTACTTGCCTATGCTAATCACCATAATATCACCTTGTACCAAATGGACATCAAAAGTGCTTTTCTAAATGGTGAAATAGAGGAGGAAGTTTATGTCAAACAACCTCCCGGCTTTATCAATCCTAAGAAACCAAATCATGTTTACAAACTTCACAAAGCTCTTTATGGTCTTAAACAAGCTCCTAGAGCATGGTATAAATGCTTGACCAAGTTCCTTACTACAAGTGGTTTTGAAATTGGTAAAATTGATTCTACTCTTTTTACTAAAAGGGTTAATGGAGAACTATTTGTATGCCAAATTTATGTTGATGATATCATATTTGGTTCAACTAACCCTCTCTTTAGTGAAAATTTTGGAAAGCTAATGTCAGAGAAGTTTGAGATGTCTATGATGAGTGAACTCAAATTCTTTCTCGGTTTGCAAATCAAGCAAACTAAGGAAGGTACATTTGTCTCTCAAACAAAGTACACCAAGGACTTATTCAAGAAGTTCAATATGCAAGAATGCAAAGGTATGTCTACACCCATGCCTACTAGTGGACATAATGATTTAACCAAAGATGGTGAACCGGTTGATCAAAAGGTTTATCGCTCTATGATTGGCTCATTGTTATACCTATGTGCTTCACGTCCCGATATTATGCTAAGTGTGTGCATGTGTGCACGATATCAAGCTGCTCCAAAAGAATGTCATCGTAAGGCTGTGAAAAGGATAGTGAGATATTTAATCCATACACCAAATTTTGGCATTTGGTATCCTAAGAGGTCTTCTTTTGATCTTGTTGGCTATTCCGACTCGGATTATGCCGGAGACAAGGTTGATAGAAAGTCCACTTCGGGTACTTGTCAATTTCTTGGTAGATCTCTTGTGTCTTGGTCTTCCAAGAAACAAAACTCGGTATCCTTATCCACCGCCGAAGCGGAATACATTGCCGTTGGTTCATGTTGTGCTCAATTACTTTGGATGACCCAAACTCTTAAAGATTATGGGATTTATGTGAAACATGTTCCACTACTTTGTGACAATGAAAGTGCTATCAAAATTGGTCATAATCCTGTACAACATTCTCGAACTAAGCATATTGAAGTTCGTCATCATTTCATTCGAGATCATGTTGCTAAGGGTGACATTAACCTTAAGCACGTTCGCACCGATAAGCAATTAGCGGATATATTTACTAAACCACTTGATGAGAAAGTGTTTTGCAGGTTGAGAGGAGAATTAAACATCATTGATGCTTCGAACTTGGAGTAGAAACTCCATTGGACACATGCAAGACATGAGCTTATGACTAATCCATGATATATCTCTTATGATAACTATCTTATGTCTTGGATATATTTGCACCTTGCATGTTGTCTAACCCATGTAGGTGCTTGGTTGAATCTAATTCCATGAGATTGCGACTCACTCACATCTTGAGCAATCTCTACATCACCAAGACTCTACACAATGGTGGTTGAAGACAAGGAAGCACAAAACCATTCAAACATATCCTTCGACAAATTCTATGTTGAGCTTCATGATTGTCATTTTTGGATACACAAGTGCTCTTCCTTGCAAAGAACTAACCCATGTAGGTAGATGAACTCAAACTCCAAGTGGTGCTTCCAACTCTTGATGAGCTACATCAACCTTGAGCACCCACACAAGTTCAACTACATGAGCAAGAACCACACCACCACCCAAGGTATGTTATTCCATCTTAGAGAAGCTTTACTCCAAGACATGAGTCAAAGCAACTCAACAAGATGTGAATACATCAAGATGCTTAAACGAAAAATGGTAACCCCATTTTGAGCTTAAACGATGAGTATGACCTATGATCAAGTGTTCTCACTTGACTCCTAAGTCAATATACTCTAACATAGGTGACTATGTCACCGCCCAACTCTAGATGAAGTTCTCTTGTGCTCTTTTCTGTGTTATTGCATTTGTCTCATGCATGTTTAGTTTCTTTCTCTTTTTCAAAAAAAAAGCCTTCATCTAGATCTTTCAGTTTCTTCTCTTTTTCTCTTTGTTTTTGTTCTGCATTTTCTGCATTCAATTCCTTGCAAATCCTTCAGGTAATTCATTGCAAATCTTTGTGAGATACTACATGTCTAGTGAGCTGAGGTGACAAGTGTTTTTCTCTGTGTGAACTCGGTTTCACCGACTTGTAATTTTCGGTCCAACCGAATCTTTCGGTGCCACCGAAACATACCACTCGGTGCCACCGACTTCGCAACAGGAAAAACAGTTTGCCACTTGTTCTATATTTTTTCTGATCCAGCTCTACTCAATGAATCTTGTCCTCTACGAGCATCACAATTTTTTCCATTGCTTTGTGCTGAGTCTCAAGGACCAAACCTATACGACAGATTCCAGAAAGCCCTTTTTGGAAATTGATGTCAAAGGGGGAGAGAGAGATCACATCAAAGCTTGTAGGAGAGAGAGATAACATCAAGGGAGAGAAAAAGTCTCAAGGACCAAACCTACAAGAGAGAAAGTATTAAGGGGGAGAAAGAGATTTCCAGGGGGAGCGAAAATACTCAAGGATCCCAGATGCTTGATGTTCAAGAGGAGAGATGTCACATGTCTGTTTAGGGGCAAAGACATGTATTTTTCAGCTCTGATTTTCTGTTCCCTATCTTCTCCCAATATCCCATGTAAGATTCAGGGGGAGCAAGACACCTAAGGGAAAGAAATCAATCAAATTCATTGCATATCTTTACTCTTGGGGACATGTTGAATCCAATGTGGTACCTTGTACTCACTATCTACATGTCATCCCAGTCTTGGTATTCTTGTGGTTTCTTTTGTTTGCTCTGGCTAGTGGATGTACCTGTGTTATCTAACTTTGTTTGTGCAGACTCATTCCATCCTAAGCCAACTCAAGACCACAAGGTAAGTATATGCATCAAAATCATGAGTATGAGAAATTCTTGCTTATGTACATACTGTTTGCAAGAAGGACTCATGAGCATGAAGGTATTTTCCTTGATAAATCTTTTGCTCTGATGCATATGGCCAAGATACATGTAACACATTGCCTACTCTGTCATGGTTATGCTCTCACATGCCTCTATATTTCATATTTACATGAGTGCATACATGTAGGGGGAGCCTATGCTTGTTACATGTCCTTCCAAAGCTTTACTTGCTGGCCTTTATATCTTTATGTAAAGCTTTGATGTATGTTGCCATCAATTACCAAAAAGGGGGAGATTGAAAGCACAAGTGCTCCCTAGGTGGTTTTGGTAATTGATGACAACATATATCTTGTTGGACTAATGTTTCTATCTAGCATGTTTCAGATAAGTTCAACAATGGAGTGGCATGGACTAAAACTTGTGGGAACTCCTTCAAGATGCTAAGGACAAAGGATTGGCTAAAGCTTCAAGCTCAAGACTTCTCATTTTACATTTTAGTGATCCAAGATCACATTGAGTCCATAGGAAAATCCAATACTATCAAGGAGGGATGAGGTGTTGCTTAATGAGCCTCTTGCTTCATGTGCTTAGTGATATGCTCCAAAACCCTCAACTACTTTCCCATATCCACATATGACCTAAACCCTAAGCCAAACTCGGTCCTACCGACTCTTCCTATCCGGCACCACCGAGTTTTCATGTGTCATAAGCCACTGCCAAACCCTAGCAATTCGGTCCTACCGATAGGGATCGCGGTCTCACCGAGATGGGGTTGCAAACTCTCTGTTTCCCTTTCGTAACTTTTCGGTCTCACCGAAAGAGCGAATCGGTCCCACCGAGATTGCAATGTAAATTCAGTGTTTCCCCTTTGTAACTTTTCGGTCTCACCGAAAGAGCAAATCGGTCCCACCGAGTTTGCCTGACCAACTCTCTGGTTAGCTAATTACCAAATTCGGTCTCACCGAGTTTGTGTAATCGGTCTCACCAAGATTACGTTATGCCCAAACCCTAACCATATCGGTCCTACTGAGTTGCATGTCAGTCCCACCGAAAATCTCTAACGGTCACTAGGTTTACCTTTTCGGTCCGACCGAGTTTGTTGATTCGGTCCAACCGGGATTGGAAAACTGTGTGTAACGGCTGGATTTTGTGTGGAGGCTATATATACCCCTCCACCTCCTCTTTATTCATGGAGAGAGCTATCAGAACACATACACCATTCCAACTCATATGTTCTGAGAGAGAACCACCTACTCATGTGTTGAGACCAAGACATTCCATTCCTACCATATGAATCTTGATCTCTAGCCTTCCCAAGTTGCTTTCCACTCAAATCTTCTTTCCACCAAATCCAAATCCTATGAGAGAGAGTTGAGTGTTGGGGAGACTATCATTTGAAGCACAAGAGCAAGGAGTTCATTACCTACACACCATTTGTTACTTCTTGGAGAGTGGTGTCTCCTAGATTGGCTAGGTGTCACTTGGGAGCCTCCGACAAGATTGTGGATTTGAACCAAGGAGTTTGTAAGGGCAAGGAGATCGCCTACTTCGTGAAGATCTACCGCTAGTGAGGCAAGTCCTGTGTGGGCGATGGCCATGGTGGGATAGACAAGGTTGCTTCTTCATGGACCCTTTGTGGGTGGTTGCTTCTTCGTGGACCCTTCGTGGGTGGAGCCCTGTGTGGACTCGCGCAACAGTTACCCTTGGGTGGAGCCCTGTGTGGACTCGCGCAACCGTTACCCTTCGTGGGTTGAAGTCTTCATCAACGTGGATGTAGGATAGCACCACCTATCCGAACCACGGGAAAAACATCCGTGTCTCCAATTGCATTTGAATTCTCCAAACCCTTCCCTTTACATTCTTGCAAGTTGCATGCTTTACATTCCGCTGCTCATATACTCTTTGCATGCTTGCTTGATATGTATTGTGTATGTTGAAATTGTGCCTAAAACTCCACTCAAACCAAAAGGCCTAAAAATTGCAACTTTAGCACGAAGTGTCTAATCACCCCCCTCTAGACACATCTACTTCTAGGTCCTACACTGCCCACGGCTGGAAGTCATCAAGCGGTCCGTCTGCATCGAAGGTGCATGCCGGGCTTGTTGGGGATCGTAGCAGAAATTCAAAATTTTCTACGCATCACCAATATCAATCTATGGAGTAATCTAGCAACGAGGGAAGGAGAGTGCATCTACATACCCTTGTGGATCGCTAAGCAGAAGCGTTCAAGTGAACGGGGTTGATGGAGTCATACTCGTCGTGATCCAAATCACCGATGATCCTAGTGCCGAACGGACGGCACCTCCGCGTTCAACACACGTACAGCCCGGTGACGTCTCCTACGCCTTCATCCAGCAAGGGGAGAAGGAGAGGTTGGGGAAGACTCCATCCAGCAGCAGCATGACGGCGTGGTGGTTGTGGAGGAGCGCGGGACTCCAGCAGGGCTTCGCCAAGCACTACGAGAGTTGAGGAGGAAGAGGGGTAGGGCTGCGCCAACAGGGAGATTGAATCGTATGTATGGCAGCCCAAAACCCCCACTATATATAGGGGAAAGGGAGGGGCTGCGCCCCCACCTAGGTTTCCACCCCTAGGGGTGGCAGCTAGCCCTAGATCCCATCTAGGGGGCGGCCAAGGGGGGAGAGAGGGGGGGGGGGGCGCACCACTAGGTGGGCCTTAGGCCCATCTGAGCCTAGGGTTTCCCCCTTTTCCCTTCTCTCTTCGCCTTGGGCCCTGGTGGGGGGCGCACCAGCCCACCTGGGGCTGGTACCCTCTCACACTAGGCCCACGCAACCCTCTGGGGCAGGTAGCCCCACCTGGTGGACCCCAGGGACCCTCCCGGTGGTCCCGGTACGTTACCGATAACACCCGAAACTTTTTCGGTGACCAAAACAGGACTTCCCATATATAAATCTTTACCTCCGGACCATTCCGGAACTCCTCATGATGTCCGGGATCTCATCCGAGACTCCGAACAACATTCGGTAACCGCGTACATACTTTCCCTATAACCCTAGCGTCATCGAACCTTAAGTGTGTAGACCCTACAGGCTCGGGAGTCATGCAGACATGGCCGAGACAACTCTCCGGTCAATAACCAACAGCGGGATCTGGATACCCATGTTGTCTCCCACATGTTCCACGATGATCTCATCAGATGAACCACGATGTCAAGGACTTAATCAATCCCGTATACAATTCCCTTTGTCTAGCGGTACGATACTTGCCCGAGATTCGACCGTTGGTATCCCGATACCTTGTTCAATCTCGTTACCGGCAAGTCTCTTTACTCGTTCCATAACACATCATCCCGTGATCAACTCCTTGATCACATTGTGCACATTATGATGATGTCCTACCGAGTGGGCCCAGAGATACCTCTCCGTTTACACGGAGTGACAAATCCTAGTCTCGATTCGTGCCAACCCAAAAGACACTTTCGGAGATACCTGTAGTGTACCTTTATAGCCACCCAGTTACGTTGTGACGTTTGGCACACCCAAAGCACTCCTACGGTATCTGGGAGTTGCACAATCTCATGGTCTAAGGAAATGATACTTGACATTAGAAAAGCTTTAGCATACGAACTACACGATCTTTGTGCTAGGCTTAGGATTGGGTCTTGTCCATCACATCATTCTCCTAATGATGTGATACCGTCATCAACGACATCTAATGTCCATGGTCAGGAAACCGTAACCATCTATTGATCAACGAGCTAGTCAACTAGAGGCTTACTAGGGACATGGTGTTGTCTATGTATCCACACATGTATCTGAGTTTCCTATCAATACAATTCTAGCATGGATAATAAACGATTATCATGAACAAGGAAATATAATAATAACCAATTTATTATTGCCTCTAGGGCATATTTCCAACAGTCCCGCACTTGCACTAGAGTCAATAATCTAGTTCACATCGCCATGTGATTAACACTCACAGGTCACATCGCCATGTGACCAACATCCAAGAGTCTACTAGACTCAATGATCTAGTTCACATCACTATGTGATAAACACTCAAAGAGTACTGGGTTTGATCATGTTATGCTTGTGAGAGAGGTTGTAGTCAACGGGTCTTGCCATATTTAGATCCCTATGTACTTCGCAAAACTTTATATCGTAGATGCTGCTACCACGTTCCACTTGGAGCTATTCCAAATTGTTTCTCCATTATACGTATCCGGTATCTCTACTCAGAGCTATCCGGATAGGTGTTAAGCTTGCATCGATGTAACTCTTTATGTCGAACTCTTTATCACCTCCATAACCGAGAAACATTTCCTTATTCCTCTAAGGATAATTTTTTTGACCGCTACCCGGTGATCTACTCCTAGATCACCTTTGTACCCTCTTGCCAGACATGTGGCAAGGCACAGATCAGGTGCGGTACTTCAGCATGGCATACCGTATAGAGCCTATGACAAAAGCATAGGGGATGACCTTCGTCCTTCCTCTTTCTTCTGCCGTGGTGAAGCTTTGAGTCTTACTCAACTTCACACCTTACAACTCAGATAAGAACCCCTTCTTTGACTGATCTATTTTGTACTCCTTCAAAAACATGTCAAGGTGTGCGTCCTTTGAAAGTATCATCAGGCGTCTTGATCTATTTCTATAGATCCTGATGCCCAATATGTAAGCAGCTTTATCCAGGTCTTCCTTTGAAAATCACTCTTCAAACAACCGTTTATGCTTTCCAGAATTCTACATCATTTCGGATCAACAATATGTCATCCGCATATACTTATCAGAAATGTTGTAGTTCTCCCACTCACTTTCTTGTAAATACAAGTTTCTAGCAAACATTGTATAAACCTAAAAGCTTTGATCACTCCATCAAAACATATGTTCGGATTCCGAGATGCCTGTTCTAGTCCATAGAAGGATTGCTGGAGCTAGCATACCTTTTAGCATTCTTAGGATCGTTAAAACCTTTTATTGTATCACATACAACTTTTCTTACGAAAACTGGTAAGAAAACTTGTTTTGACATCCATCTGTAAGATTTCATAATCGAAAAATACAGCTAATGCTAACATGATTCCGACGGACTTAAGCATCGCTACGGGTGAGAAATTCTCATCGTAGTCAACTCCTTGAACTTGTGAAAAAACTCTTTCCCACAAGTCAAGCTTCATAGACGGTAACATTACCACCCACGTCCGTCTTCTTCTTAAAGACCCATTTATCTCAATGGCTTGCCGATCATCGGGCAAGTCCACCAAAGTCCATACTTTGTTCTGATATATGGATCCTATCTCGGATTTCATGGCTTCTAACCATTTGTCGAAATACGGGCCCACCATCGCTTCTCCATAGCTCGTAGGTTCATTGTTGTCTAACAACATGATATCTAAGACAGGATTACCGTACCACTTAGGAGTAGTACATATCCTTGTTGACCTACGAGGTTCGATAGCAACTTGATCCGAAGCTTCATGATCACTATCATTAACTTCCTATTCAACAGACGTAGGCGCCACAGAAAACATCTTTCTATGTTGCATCACTTTCTGGTTGAAATAAAGGTTCGACAACCTCATCAAGTTCTATCTTCCTCCCACTCAATTCTTTCGAGAGAAACTCCTTCTCGAGAAAGGACCCGTTCTTAGCGACAAACAATTTGCTCTCAGATCTGAGATAGAAGGTATACCCAACTGTCACCTTTGGGTATCCTATGAAGATGTGTTTGTCCGATTTGGGTTCGAGCTTCTCCGGCTGAAGCCTTAAGCATCGCAGCCCCAAACATTAAGAAACGACAACTTTGGTTTCTTGCCAAACCAATGTTCTTATGACGTCGTCTCAACTGACTTAGATGGTGTACTATCTAAAGTGAGTGAAGCTGTCTCTAACGCATAACCTCAAAATGAAAACGGTAGATTGGTAAGAGACATCATAGATCGCACCATATCTCATAGGGTTCGGTTACGACATCCGGACACACCATTACCTTGTAGTGTTCCTGGTGGCTTCAACTGTGAAACAATTCCACAATGTCTTAAGTGTTTGCCAAACTCATAACTCAGAAAATCCTCATTGATCAGATCGTAGGAATTTAATCTTCTTGTTATGATGATTCTTAACTTCACTCTGAAATCGCTTGAACTTTTCAAATGTTTTAGACTTGTGCTTCATTAAGTAAATATACCTATATCTACTCAAATCGTCAGTGAAGATAGCGATATCCACCGCACGCTTCAATTCTCATTGGATCACATGCATCAGCATGTATGATTTCCAGCAAGTCACTTGCCCGTTTCATTATACCTGAAAGTGGGGTCTTAGTCATCCTGCCCATGAGGCATGGCTCGCATGTGTCAAGCGATTCAAAATCAAGTGACTCCAAACATCCATCGACATGGAGTTACTTCATGCATCTTCCGCCAATATGACCTAAGCGGCAGTGCCACGAGAAAGTGGTACTATCATTATTAACTCTACATCTTTTGGCGTGAACATGTGTATTACCACGACCGAGATTCAATGAACCATTTCACATAGGGTGCATGACCATGAAAGGTATCATTCATGTAAACAGAATAACCATTATTCTCTAACTTAAATGAATGACCGTATTGAAATGAACATGATCTAATCATATTCATGCTCAACGTAGACACCTGATAACATTTATCTAGGTTCAATACCAATCCCGAAGGCAGATGGAGCGTGCGATGGTGATCTCATCAACTTTGGAAACACTTCCAACACACATCGTCACCTCGCCCTTAGCCAATCTCCGTTTAGTCCGTAGCTTTTGCTTCAAGTCACCAATAATAGCAACTGAACCGATATCCAATAACCCGGTGCTACCAGGAGTACTAGCGAGGTACACATTAATAACACATATATACTTTGTTGAAGTTGCCAGCCTTCTTATCTACCATGCATTTGGGGTAATTCCGCTACCAGTGACCGTTCCCCTTACAATAGAAGCATTTAGTCTCGGGTTTGGGTTCAACCTTGGGTCCCTTCACTGGAGCGGCAACTGGTTTGCCATCCATGAAGTTTCCCTTCTAGCCCTTGCCCTTCTTGAAACCAGTGGTCTTGTTAAACCATCAACACTTGATGCTCCTTCTTGATTTCTACCTTTTGCGGTCTTAAGCACCGCGAACAGCTCCGGGATCAACTCCATCCCTTGCATGTCATAGTTCATCACGAAGATCTAGTAGCTTAGTGATAGTGGCTAGAGAACTCTATCAATCACTATCTTATCTGGAAGTTTAACTCCCACTTGATTTAAGTAATTGTAGCACCCAGACATTCTGAGCACATGCTCACTAGTTGAGCTATTCTCCTCCATCTTGTTGGCAAAAGAACTTGTCAGAGGTCTCACACCTCTCAACACGGGCATGAGCTTGAAATCCCAATTTCAGCTCTTGGAACATCTCATATGTCTCATGTCGTTCAAAACGTCATTGGAATCCCGATTCTAAGTCGTAAAGTATGGTGCACTAAACTATCAAGTAGTCATTAGGACATGTCTGTTAGGTGTTCATAACATCCACAGACGACGTTGTAGGGGTTTCCACATCGAGCGGTGCATCAAAGACGTAAGCCTTCTGTGTAGCAGTGAGGACACTCCTCGGACTACGGACCTAGTCCGCATCATTGCTTACAATATCTTTCAATTTGGTCTTTCTCTAGGAACGTATTGAAATAGGGAGCGACAACATGAGCTATTCATCTATAACATATTTGCAAAGACAATTTAGACTATGTTCATGATAATTGAGTTCATCTAATGAACTCCCACTCAGATAGACATCCCTCTAGTCATCTAAGTGAAACATGATCCAAGTCAACTAGGCCGTGTCCGATCATCACGTGAGATGGACTAGTCAACATCGGTGAACATCTTCATGTTGATCGTATCTTCTATACGACTCATGCTCGACCTTTCGGTCTTCCGTGTTCCGAGGCCATGTCTGTACATGCTAGGCTCGTCAAGTCAACCTAAGTGTTTTTGCTGTGTAAATCTGGCTTACACCCGTTGTATTCGAACGTTAGAATCTATCACACCCGATCATCACGTGGTGCTTCGAAACGACGAACCTTAGCAACGGTGCACAGTTAGGGGGAACACTTTTCTTGAAATTTTAGTGAGGGATCATCTTATTTAAGCTACCGTCGTTCTAAGCAAATAAGATGTAAAACATGATAAACATCACATGCAATCAAATAGTGACATGATATGGCCAATATCATTTTGCTCCTTTTGATCTCCATCTTCGGGGCTCCATGATCATCGTTGTCACCGTCATGACACCATGATCTCCATCATCGTGTCTTCTTGAAGTTGTCTTGTCATCTATTACTTCTACTACTATGGCTAACGCTTTAGCAATAAAGTAAAGTAATTACATGACGTTTATGTTGACATGCAGGTCATAAATAAATTAAGAGAACTCCTATGGCTCCTGCCGGTTGTCATACTCATCGACATGCAAGTCATGATTCCTATTACAAGAACATGATCAATCTCATACATCACATATATCATTCATCACATCCTTTCGGCCATATCACATCACACGGCATATGCTGCAAAAACAAGTTAGACGTCCTCTAATTGTTGTTGCAAGTTTTTACGTGGCTGCTATAGGTTTATAGCAAGAACGTTTCTTACCTACACGAAAACCACAACGTGATATGCCAACTTATATTTACCCTTCATAAGGACCCTTTTCATCGAATCCGATCCGACTAAAGTGGGAGAGACAGACACCCGCTAGCCACCTTATGCAACTAGTGCATGTCAGTCGGTGGAACTAGTCTCACGTAAGAGTACGTGTAAGGTCGGTCCGAGCCGCTTCATCCCACGATGCCGCCGAATCAAGATAAGACTAGTAACGGCAAGCAAATTGACAATATCCACGCCCACAACTGCTTTGTGTTCTACTCGTGCATAGAAACTACGCATAGACCTAGCTCATGATGCCACTGTTGGGGATCGTAGCAGAAATTCAAAATTTTCTACGCATCACCAAGATCAATCTATGGAGTAATCTAGCAACGAGGGGAAGGAGAGTGCATCTACATACACTTGTAGATTGCTAAGCGGAAGCATTCAAGTGAACGGGGTTGATGGAGTCGTACTCATCGTGATCCAAATCACCGATGATCCTAGTGCCGAACGGACGGCACCTCCGCGTTCAACACACGTACAACCCGGTGACGTCTCCTACGGCTTGATCCAGCAAGGGGAGAAGGAGAGGTTGGGGAAGGCTCCATCCAGCAGCAGCACGACGGCGTGGTGGTGGTGGAGGAGCACGGGAGTCCAGCAGGGCTTCACCAAGCACTACGAGAGACGAGGAGGAAGAGGGGTAGGGCTGCGCCAACAGGGAGATTGGATCGTATGTATGGCAACCCAAACCCCCACTATATATAGGGGAAAGGGAGGGGCTGCGCCCCCACCTAGGTTTCCACCCCTAGGGGTGGCGGCCAGCCCTAGATCCCATCTAGGGGGCGGCCAAGGGGGGAGAGAGGGGGGGCGCACCACTAGGTGGGCCTTAGGCCCATCTGAGCCTAGGGTTTCCCCCTTTTCCCTTCTCTCTTCACCTTGGGCCCTGGTGGGGGGCGCACCAGCCCACCTGGGGCTGGTCCCCTCTCACACTTGGCCCACGCAACCCTCTGGGGCAGGTAGGCCCACCTGGTGGACCCCCGGGACCCTCCCGGTGGTCCCGGTACGTTACCGATAGCACCCGAAACTTTTCCGGTGACCAAAACAAGACTTCCCATATATAAATCTTTACCTCCGGACCATTCTGGAACTCCTAGTGATGTCCGGGATCTCATTCAAGACTTCAAACAACATTCGGTAACCGCGTACATACTTTCCCTATAACCCTAGCGTCATCGAACCTTAAGTGTGTAGACCCTACGGGCTCGGGAGTCATGCAGACATGGCCGAGACAACTCTCCGGTAAATAACCAACAACAGGATCTGGATACCCATGTTGGCTCCCACATGTTCCACGATGATCTCATCAGATGAACCACGATGTCAAGGACTTAATCAATCCCGTATACAATTCCCTTTGTCTAGCGGTACGATACTTGCCCGAGATTCGATCGTCGGTATCCCGATACCTTGTTCAATCTCGTTACCGGCAAGTCTCTTTACTCGTTCCGTAACACATCATCCCGTGATCAACTCCTTGATCACATTGTGCACATTATGATGATGTCCTACCGAGTGGGCCCAGAGATACCTCTCCGTTTACACGGAGTGACAAATCCCAGTCTCGATTCGTGCCAACCCAACAGACACTTTCGGAGATACCTGTAGTGTACCTTTATAGCCACCCAGTTACGTTGTGACGTTTGGCACACCCAAAGCACTCCTACGGTATCCGGGAGTTGCACAATATCATGGTCTAAGGAAATGATACTTGACATTAGAAAAGCTTTAGCATACGAACTACACGATCTTTGTGCAAGGCTTAGGATTGGGTCTTCTCCATCACATCATTCTCCTAATGATGTGATCCCGTTATCAACGACATCTAATGTCCAGGGTCAGGAAACCGTAACCATCTATTGATCAACGAGCTAGTCAACTAGAGGCTTACTAGGGACATGGTGTTGTCTATGTATCCACACATGTATCTGAGTTTCCTATCAATACAATTCTAGCATGGATAATAAACGATTATCATGTACAAGGAAATATAATAATAACCTATTTATTATTGCCTCTAGGGCATATTTCCAATAGGGCTTTCGCCCGTGCGAAGGTGCACTGGGCCAAGATGGACACCGTGAAGCTGGTGAAGGAGGGGCCGCCGCAGGGCAAGGAGCATTGCCTCCCCGAGATGTACTATGAGGGTGTCCTGAAGGGTGCCTGTCTTGTAGCGGACGAGTGTGCGAAAGATGTAATATTTGAATGAACTTGCTCGTGTGATCCTGTATGATGAAAAATTGTTCATATGCGCTATGCAACACTTGTTTGAATTTAAAATATTACCTTATGTTCGGCTGTTTATCAAATCTGAGAGATGGCTATTCGTCGACTTCTGCCCCCATGCCACGAGTGCTGGGGTGTTCGGGATAAACCTGAGCACTCTTGTTCCCATTTTTGGGTCCTTCGAGGCAGGTGCTCAGCACAATGAACAAGGCAATCGGACTATAATGCTTTATCACTCTCATTTAGCCATAGAATTCTATAATTTTGAATTTCAGTGAAGCCCCTAGTATTCGGAAGGCCGAATTCGAGGCGCTATACACGCCTTAATCCGGACAGAGTCGACTCCTCGCTCTAAGCGACATAAGTCTTTAGGGACCCGAAACCTATCAAACAGCGACCAGTCTCTTGCCTTATCATGACAGTCAGTTTTAGCTTTCTCTACTGAGGTGCTTAGCCCAGCAGAACCGGGGCACAATCGCAGTAGTACTCCCAGTGCTACCTTAGCCGATATAGCGGAACGTAAGGTACCAAAACATGGGAGCCGGGCAAACCCAACTATTGACCCAAGACATGATTCGGAGCTGATGCATATAATGCTATAAGTTTGGGGTGCCGCACTATCGAAAGTGTTCAGACTTCTCACACCGTATTATGGGGTATGCTTAAGCCCCTGGCGTATTGGCCGTACCAGAGTGTGCGGGTGCTGGATGTCATGGATGAACATATATATGTATAAAAAAGAAGAATGCAATAATAGTCTTAGTGTTATGCATTGTTTATTCAAAAAGGTGCGTTAAAGCAGAATGATACAAGTAGTGCGTTAAGCAAAAAGTAGGACTATTTGACATGTCCCCTCCAAGGGCAAGCTGAGGAATGGTATTAAAGCAAGTATTTGACTTGTTATCGTAATCCACCTGGGAGTTCCGTGGTGCGACGTAGCTTTCTGCCTCCTTGGTTGCTGCATCATGTGTCCGGCGACCATGCTGCCGAACAGGGTTTCTAGAGATTAAAGTCCTGAAAGAGAAAAATAACAAAGCGGGAAGCCCCTAGTGCGGTTGAGCCGCGTCTTGGGGCGTGCCATAGTCGTGCCCCCTCCCCACCTGTGCCCATGGTATTTTTAATGCGTAATTGTGTATGCATGGCACGGATTTCGCTGTTTGGCTGGGACCGGGGTGGGATTCGCATTGCTATGCAAGCTCGGAACGTGCCAGGCGGTCTTGTTGCCGATTACTCCAGGCGCGTTTGAAGGTGTCCGGGTCTTGAATCGCCGAACTGGTGGAGTGCCTTAAGAGGCTGCTTTGCGCTTCTGCTGCGAGGGCCGCAGTGTGCATCTCTATACGGAGAGAGCGCTCTGTGTTTCCATTGACTGTGATGACCCCCCGAGGTCCTGGCATCTTGAGCTTAAGGTATGCATAATGCGGTACCGCATTGAATCTCGCAAATGCGGTTCGCCCGAGCAGTGCATGATAGCCGCTGCGGAACGGGACTACATCGAAGATTAACTCCTTGCTTCGGAAGTTATCCGGGGATCCGAAGACCACTTCTAGTGTGACTGAGCCTGTGCAATGGGCCTCTACACCTGGTATGCCGCCTTTGAAGGTCGTTTTGGTGGGTTTGATCCTTGAGGGATCTATACCCATTTTACACACTGTGTCCTGGTAAAGCAAGTTCAGGCTGCTGCCGCCATCCATAAGGACTTGAGTGAGGTGAAATCCGTCAATGATTGGGTCTAGGACCAGTGCGACGAATCCGCCATGACGGATACTAGTGGGGTGGTCCCTGTGATCGAAGGTGATCGAACAAGAGGACCATGGGTTGAACTTTGGGGCGACTGGCTCCAACGCATATACGTCCCGTAGCACACGCTTCCGCTCCCTCTTGGGGATGTGGGTTGCGTATATCATGTTCACTGTCCGCACTTGTCGGGGGAACCTCTTCTGCCCTTCGGTGTTTGGCTGCCGGGGCTCCTCCTCGTCATCGCTATGTGACCCATTATCTTTGTTTTCAGCATTTAACTTGCCGACCTGCTTGAACACCCAACAATCCCTGTTGGTGTGGTTGGCTGGCTTGTCGGGGGTGCCGTGTATTTGAGACGAGCGGTCGAGTATATGGTCCAAATTGGACGGGCCTGGAGTGCTTCTTTTAAATGGCTTTTTCCGCTGACCGGGTTTAGAGCCTTTGAATCCAGCATTGACTGCCGTATCCTCGGTATTGTCACTGTTAATGAGGCGCTTGTGTTTGTTGCGACGTGACCTGCCATTGCCATCCTTGGTATCCGAAGTACCATGGTTCTTTGATATGTTATTGCTGCGAGCCAGCCAGCTGTCTTCTCCCGCACAAAAGCGGGTCATGAGCGTCGTGAGGGCTGCCATAGATTTCTGCTTTTCCTGGCCAAGGTGCCGGGCGAGCCACTCATCGCGGATGTTATGCTTAAAAGTTGCTAGGGCCTCTGCATACGGACAACCGACAATTTGATTTTTCTTTGTTAGGAACCGTGTCCAGAATTTCTTGGCCGATTCCTCTGGCTGCTGGATTATGTGGCTCAAGTCATCGGCATCTGGTGGTCGTACGCAAGTGCCCTGGAAGTTGTCGAGGAATGCAGCTTCCAGATCTTCCCAATAGCCAATGGACTCTATTGGCAAGCTGTTGAGCCAATGTCGAGCTGGTCCTTTGAGCTTGAGTGGGAGGTATTTGATGGCGTGTAGATCATAACCGCGGGCCATTTGGATGTGTAGGCGGAAATCCTCGATCCATACCGCAGGATCTGTTGTGCCGTCGTATGATTCTATATTTACGGGTTTGAAACCCTCTGGGATTTGATGATCCATTACTTCATCTGTGAAGCATAGGGGGTGTGCAGCGCCTCTGTACTGGACTATGTCGCGATGCAGCTCAAATGAGTCTTGCCCGCTGTGTTCGGCCCGCTTGGACTTACTTTTACTGTATCCGGCGTGAGGGTTATCGTCTCGCATAGTGGCGCGCCCTCGTGATCCATAGATCGATCTTGCATGTTTTGCTTTGTCCTCCAATACGTCTCGCAGGTCTGGCGTATTTCCCCATGCCTTGATATACTTATTTGAATGGCATTGGGGTGCGGGCTGAGCTTTTGGCTGGAATGCCTCTCTGTCGTAGCGACGAGGTGGCCGATCAGCCGCGTCATACGCTGGGGATGTAGGTTTTGATGCTTCCTCCTCCAGTTGGGGTAGCAGTCTGCGCTTGGGTAACTCTTGGAGGGACGCTCGATTTTATGTTCCTCGGCCGCAAGGACTTCAGTCCATCTGTCGGCTAGCAAATCTTGATCAGCTTGAAGCTGTTGTTGCTTTTTCATAAGGCTATTTGCTGTGGCTATAAGCTGGCACTTGAAGCGCTCTTGTTCGACGGGATCCTCAGGCATGACGAATTCGTCATCGTCGAGGCTTGCCTTGTCTTTGGAGGGAGGCATGTAATTATCATCCTCCGCCTCTCCATCTGCCGCTCTCTCGGGAGCGATGGCTTCTCCATCCTCCTGCCCTAAATCTTGCTGGAGGGGATTGTTGCCGTCTTCGGCACTGTCCGGAGTGCTATTATCTCCTGTGCCGGTATCACCACTTTTGCCTTGGCGGCATTTAGAGCGGCGCTGCTGACGTTGGCGCTTGGGCTGCTTCTTGGAGGGGTCATCCTCTATTGTTCCATCGCCATTGCCTTCTTTAGGTGTGTCCACCATGTATATATCATATGATGAGGTGGCTGTCCAGTTCCCTGTGGGCAGTGGTTCCTCTTCGTCTCCCACATCGTCGTCCATACCGTTGATGTCTTTGGAGTCGAAGTCGAGCATGTCGGTTAAGTCGTCGACAGTGGCTACTAAGTGGGTGGTGGGTGGGTGGCAAATTTCTTCGTCATCCGCATCCCAATCCTGCCGGACATAGTTCGGCCAAGATTTTCCTGACAAGGAGAGAGACCTTAGTGAGTTCAGTATGTCGCCGAAGGGCGAGTGCTGAAAAATATCCGCGGAGGTAAACTCCATGATCGATGCCCAATCGGATTTGATAGGCACGGGCGCAGGCGGTTCGGAGTCCGTGGCCGGGGAGGAATCTGGCAGTCCGGCGTCACGGCTCTCGTGAAGGGTAAGGTCGATACTCAGCTCGATATCCAATGAGAGTGCGGCCTCCGTGGCGGGGTCTATCCACCGGTCCATGGATGATGCGATTGGCTCCGAATTGAGGGTCGGAGCAGTTGCCGGTGCGATCTCCTGAACATTGTCCGATGGTAGAGCTAAATCATGCTCATCGAGACCGTGTGGTGCACTCTACAGGGGCTCGAATCCATCGAAGATCAAGTCTCCCCGGACATCGGCCGTGTAATTTAAGCTTCCAAACCTGACATGGTGGCCAGGGTCGTAACTTTCGATCTACTCCAGACGGCCAAGCAAGTTGGCCCGCAGAGCGAAGCCGCCGAATGTAAAGATCTGTCTGGGGAGAAAAGTCTCACCCTGGACTGCATCGCTATCGATGATCGAAGGAGCCATCAAGCCTAATGGCGACGACACAGAGGAACTCTCAATGAAAGCACCAATGTCAGTGTCAAAACCGGCAGATCTCGGGTAGGGGGTCCCGAACTGTGCGTCTAAGGCGGATGGTAACAGGAGGCAGGGGACACGATGTTTTACCTAGGTTCGGGCCCTCTTGATGGAGGTAAAACCCTACTTCCTGCTTGATTATTCTTGACATTACGAGTAGTACAAGAGTTGATCTACCACAAGATTGTAGTGGCTAAACCCTAGAAGCTAGCCTATGGTATGATTGTATGTTGTCCTATGGACTAAAACCCTGCGGTTTATGTAGACACCAGAGGGGGCTAGGGTTACACAAGGTCGGTTACAAAGGAGGGGATATACATATCCGTATTGCCTAGCTTGCCTTCCACGCCAAGTAGAGTCCCATCTGGACACGTGACGAAGTCTTCAATCTTGTTTCTTCATAGTCCAATAGTCCGGCCAAAGGATATATTCCGGCTGTCCGGAGACCCCCTAATCCAGGACTCCCTCAGTGACTATAAAGATGATCTACAGGTGTCTCCGATGGTGTTTGTTGAGTTGTCATAGATCGAGATTAGGATTTGTCACTCCGTGTATTGGAGAGGTATCTCTGGGCCCTCTCGGTAATGCACATCACTATAAGCCTTGCAAGAAATGTGACTAATGAGTTAGTTACGGCATGTTGCATTACAGAACGAGTAAAGAGACTTGCTAGTAACGATATTGAACTAGGTATTGAGATACCGACAATCGAATCTCGGGCAAGTAACAAACCGATGACAAAGGGAGCAACGTATGTTGTTATGCGGTTTGACCGATAAATATCTTCTTAGAATATGTAGGAACCAATATGAGCATCCAGGTTCCGCTATGGGTTATTGACCGGAAGTGAGTATCATTCATGTCTACATAGTTCTCGAACCTGTAGGGTCCGCACGCTTAATGTTTGGTGACGATCGGTATTATGAATTTATGTGTTTTGATGTACCGAAGGTAGTTCAGAGTCCCGGATATGATCACGGACATGACGAGGAGTCTCAAAATGGTCAAGACATAAAGATCGATATATTGGAAGGCTAACATTGGAATGGTTCCGGGTGAGTTCGGGCATTCACCGGAGTACGGGGGGGGGGGGTACCGGAACCCCCCGGGGAGTGTATGGGCCTTATTGGGCCTTAGTGGGAGAGAGGAGGAGGCGGCCAAGATGGAGGTCGCCCCCCTAGCCCAATACGAATTGGGTGGGGGGCCGGGCCCCCCTTCCTTCCCTTTCTCTCCTACTCCAACAAGGGAAGGGGAATCCTACTCCCACCGGGAGTAGGACTTCCCCCTTGAGGCGCACCATAGAGGGCCGACCCTCCCCCTCCTCCACTCCTTTATATACGGGGGAGGGGGGCACCCCATAGACACACAAGTTGATTGTTTAGCCGTATGCGGTGCCCCCCTCCCTAGATTTCCACCTCGGTCATATTGTTGTAGTGCTTAGGCGAAGCCATGCGTTGGTAACTTCATCATAACCTTCATCACGCCGTCACGCTGACGAAACTCTCCCTCAACCTCAGCTGGATCTAGAATTCGGGGACGTCACCGAGCTGAACGTGTGCAGATCACGGAGGTGCCGTACCTTCTTTGCTAGGATCGGTCGGATTATGAAGACGTACGACTACATCAACCATGTTGTCATAACGCTTCCGCTTACGGTCTACAAGGGTACATGGACAACACTGTCCCCTCTCGTTGCTATGCATCACCTAGATGGATCTTGCGTGTGTGTATGAAAATTTTGAAAATACTGTGCTCCCCAACAATCACATCACAACATACCCTGCAAAAACAAGTTAGACGTCCTCTAATTTGTTGTTGCAAGTTTTACGTGGCTGCTACGGGCTTAGCAAGAACCATTCTTACCTACGCCTCAAAGACCATAATGATTTTTCGTCAAGTGTGTTGTTTTAACCTTCAACAAGGACTGGGCATAGTCACACTCGATTCAACTAAAGTTGGAGAAACAGACACCCACTAGCCACATGTGTGTGAAGCACGTCGGTACAACCAGTCTCATGAACGCGGTTATGTAATGTCGGTCTGGGCCGCTTCATCCAACAATACTGCCGAATCAAAGTATGACATGCTGGTAAGTAGTATGACTATTATCGCCCACAACTCTTTGTGTTCTACTCGTGCATATAACATCTACGCATAGACCAGACTCGGATGCCACTATTGGGGAACGCAGTATTTCAAAAAAATTCATACGATCACGCAAGATCTATCTAGGAGATGCATAGCAATGAGAGGGGAGAGTGTTTCTACGTACCCTCGTAGACCAAAAGTGGAAGCGTTAAGTAACGCGGTTGATGTAGTCGAACATCTTCGTGATCCAACCGATCAAGTACGAACGCACGACACCTCCGCGATCTGCACACGTTCAGCTCGGTGACGTCCCTCATACTCTTGATCCAGCTGAGGCCGAGGGTGATTTTCGTCAGGACGACGGTGTGTTGACGGTGATGATGAAGTTACCGACGCAGGGCTTCTCCTAAGCACTACGACAATATGACGGAGGTGGAAAACTATGGAGGGGGGCACCACACACGGCTAAAGATCAACTTGTGTGTCTATGGGGTGCCCCTCCCCTGTATATAAAGGAGAGAGGAGGGGAGGGCCGGCCGGCCCCTAGGGCGCGCCCCAAGAGGGGAATCCTACTCCTAGTAGGAGTAGGTACCCCTTTCCTAGTCCAACTACGAGAAGAAGGAAGGAGAGGGAGAGGGAGAGGGAGAGGGAAAGAGGGGCCGCGCCCCCTCCCCTTGTCCTATTCAGACTCCCCTTAGGGGGGGGGGGCGTGCGCCACCTCTTGGCTTCGGCCCTCTCTCTCCCCTAAGGCCCACTAAGGCCCATAACTACCGGGGCGTTCCGGTAACCCTCCAGCACTCCGGTTTTATCCGGAACACTTCTGGTGTCCGAATAACATGGTCCAATATATCAATATTTATGTCTCGACCATTTTGAGACTCCTCGGTATGTCCGTGATCACTTCTGGGACTCCAAACAACCTTCGGTACATCAAATCACATAACTCATAATACATATTGTCATCGAACATTAAGCGTGCGGGCCCTACGGGTTCGAGAACTATGTCGACATGACCAAGACACATCTCCGGTCAATAACCAATAGCGGAACCTGGATGCTCATATTGGTTCCTACATATTTTACGAATATCTTTATCGGCCAAACCGCATAACAACATACGTTGTTCCCTTTGTCATCGGTATGTTAATTGCCTGAGATTCGGTCGTCGGTATCATCATACCTAGTTCAATCTCGTCACTGGCAAGTGATTCGTCTCCAACGTATCTATAATTTTTTATTGTTCCAAGCTATTATATTATCTGTTTTGGATGTTTAATGGGATTTGTTATATACTTTTATATTATTTTTGGGACTAACCTACTAACCAAAGGCCCAGTGAAAAGTGCTGTTTTTTGCCTATTTCAGTGTTTCGCAGAAAAGGAATATCAAACGGAATCCAAATGGAATGAAACCTTCGTGAGAGTTATTTTTGGAACAAACGCAATCCAGGATAGTTGGAGTGGATGTCAAGGAAGCAACGAGGCGGCCACGAGGTAGGAGGGCGTGCCTAGGGGGTAGGCGCGCCCCCCACCCTCGTGGGGCCCTCGTGGATCCACTGACCTACTTCTTTCGCCTATATATACTCATATACCCCGAAAACACACGAGAGCACCACGAAACCCTATTTCGACCGCCGCAACCTTCTGTACCCATGATATCCTATCTTGGGGCTTTTTCGGTGCTCCGACGGAGGGGGAATTGATCACGAAGGGCTTCTACATCAACACCATAGCCTCTCCGATGATGTGTGAGTAGTTTACCACAGACCTTCGGGTCCATAGTTATTAGCTAGATGGCTTCTTCTCTCTCTTTGGATCTCAATACAAAGTTCTCCTCGATTCTCTTGGAGATCTATTCGATGTAATTCTTTTTGCAGTGTGTTTGTCGAGATCCGATGAATTGTGGGTTTATGATCAAGATTATCTATGAAGAATATTTGATTCTTCTCTGAAATATTTTATGCATGATTTAGTATCTTTACAAGTCTCTTCGAATTATCAGTTTGGTTTGGCCTACTAGATTGATCTTTATTGCAATGGGAGAAGTTCTTAGCTTTGGGTTCAATCTTGTGGTGTCCTTTCCTAGTGAAAGTAGGGGCAGCAAGGCACGTGTTGTATTGTTGCCATCAAGGATAAAAAGATGGGGTTTATACCATATTTCTTGAGTTTATCCCTCTACATCATGTCATCTTGCCTAATGCATTACTCTGTTCTTATGAACTTAACACTCTAGATGCATGCTGGATAGCGGTCGATGTGTGGAGTAATAGTAGTAGATGCAGAATCGTTTCGGTCTACTTGTCACGGACGTGATGCCTATATACATGATCATGCCTAGATATTCTCATAACTATGCGCTTTTCTATTAATTGCTCGATAGTAATTTGTTCACCCACCATAGAATTTGCTATCTTGAGAGAAGCCACTAGTGAAACCTATGGCCCCGGGTCTATCTTCCATCATATTATTTTCCTATCTACTTACTATTTCTGGCGCCTTTTTATTTTGCAATCTTTATTTTCCAATCTATACAACAAAAATACCAACAATATTTATCTTATTATCTCTATCAGATCTCACTTTCGTAAGTGACCTTGAAGGGAATGACAACCCCTTTGTCGCGTTGGTTGCGAGGTTCTTGTTTGTTTATGCAGGTACTAGGCGACTTGCGTGTTACCTCCTACTGGATTGATACCTTCGTTCTCAAAAACTGAGGGAAATACTTAAGCTACTTTGTTGCATCACCCTTTCCTCTTCAAGGGAAAACCAACGCATGATCAAGAGCTAGAAGCAAGTCACTTTACTCGTTCCATAATGCATCATCCCGTGACTAACTCACTGGTCACATTGCTTGCAAGGCTCATAGTGATGTGCAATACTGAGAGGGCCCAGAGATACCTCTCAGATACACGAGTGACAAATCCTAATCTCGATCTATGCCAACTCAACAAACACCATCGGAGACACCTGTAGAGCATCTTTATAATCACCCAGTTACGTTGTGACGTTTGATAGCACACAAAGTGTTCCTCCGGTATTCGGGAGTTGCATAATCTCATAGTCATAGGAACATGTATAAGTCATGAAGAAAGCAATAGCAATAAACTAAACAATCATAGTGCTAAGCTAACGGATGGGTCTTGTCCATCACATCATTCTCTAATGATGTGATCCCGTTCATCAAATGACAACACATGTCCATGGCTGGGAAACTTAACCATATTTGCTTAACGATCTAGTCAAGTAGAGGCATACTAGGGACACTTTGTTTGTCTATGTATTCACACATGTACTAAGTTTCCGGTTAATAAAATTCTAGCATGAATAATAAACATTTATCATGATATAAGGAAATATAAATAAGAACTTTAGTATTGCCTCTAGGGCATATTTCCTTCGCCAATGTCCTAAGATAAACTTTATAACCGACATTAGTTCTTGCAATTCGTATTGTGATCAATACCAAAATCATAAATTGAGTGACAATTGCACTTTCACTTTCTCCAAAGTCGTATGGGGTCATGCTAAGGCATGGAAGGGCGAGATCATCTTGGATGCCCATGAGACTGTGCGAACGATAGGGATCTCTGAGTGGTGGGACTTGACAGTAACCTTGGTGCCAAATGAAAACAAGTGGAGACGAAGTGAAGACGAAGTGGAATTCTTATTTACACCTTGTGGAACATCCGGGAAGGCGAAATCGCCGCATCTTGAGGGGTATGCGCTTGAACCACATTGAGGTGGTGTCTTTGGCTCTCAAGCATGTCACATAGATGGAGATTGCTTTGCTCCATTATACGTCTCCAATATATCTATAATTTTTTATTGTTCCATACTATGATAGTATCAATCTTGGATGTTTTATATGCAATCATATATCATTTTTTGGGACTAACCTATTGACTTAGTGCCCAGTACCAGTTGCTGTTTTTTGCTTGTTTTTAGCTTTTCAGGAAGTCAATATCAAACAAAGTCCAAATGGAGAAAAAACTTTGGATTAATTTTTTCTGGACCAGAAGAGACCCTAGAAGGTTCGGGAGAAGACCTAACGAGCCATGATCGAGCGACAAGCTCGGGAGGCACGCCCCAGGGGGAGGGCGCCCCCAGGCTTCTAGACCCCTTGTGGCACCTATTGACCTAATGCCACCTCTATAAATTCTCAAACATTCCCCTGACATTAGAGAGCCACCCGAAATACTTTTTCCGCTGCCGCAAGTTTCTGCTCTCGTGAGATCCTATCTGGAGGCCTTACCCGACACTCTGCCGGAGGGGGATCAACCATGGAAGGGCTCTACATCGACCTTGTTGTCCTTCTGATGATGTGTGAGTAGTTTACCACAGACCTACGACTCCATAGCTAGTACCCAGATGGCTTCTTCTCTCTCTTTGATCTTCAATACAATGTTCTCCTCGATGTTCTTGGAGATCTATTCGATGTAATCACATTTTGTAGTGTGTTTGTTGGGATCCGATGAATTGTGAGTTTATGATCAGATTATCCATGGATATTATTTGAGTATTTTCTTAACTCTTATATGCATTATTATTATAGCTTTGTATTTCTCTCCGATCTATTAATTTGGTTTGGCCAACTAGATTGATTTTTTTTTGCCATGGGAGAGGTGCTTTGTGATGGGTTCAATCTTGCGGTGATCTATATCCCAGTGACAGAAAGGGACAAGACACGTATTTGTTATTGCCATTAAGGATAAAACGATGAGGTTTATTCATGCGTGAGTTTACTTTGTCTACATCATGTCATCTTGCTTAAGGAGTTACTCCGTTCTTTATGAACTTAATACTCTAGATGCATGCTGGATAGCGATCGGTGTGTGGAGTAATAGTAGTAGATGTAGTCATGAGTTGGTCTACTTGTCTCAAACGTGATACCTATATACATGATGATTGCCTTGGATAACGTCATGATTATTCGCCTTTCTATCAATTGCCCAACAATAATTTGTTTACCCACCATATGCTATCTTTAAGAGATAAGCCTCTAGAGAAAACTATGCCCCCCGGGTCTACTTTTATCATATATTAAAGTCCACCTTGCTACAATTTTATTTACTTTTTTTGTGCTATCTATCTATCACTACAAGATTTGATCCTCGCAATTAACCGTCGAGGGATTGACAACCCCTTGTTCGCATTGGGTGCAAGTATTTGTTATTTTGTGTGTAGGTACTGCTAACAATGTGTTGCGTGGTTCTTGTAAGTGCATCTAGTGCCACCCCTAGTTGGTTTTGGAGCATTGACGACAAACCTAGTTGAGGGACTAAAGTGTTTGTGAGAATTACAGGATAACACAAGAAGAAGTCCCTCATTGATTCGGTTTTTCTACCAGAGATGACCCCTAAAAATGTATGAAGACATTGATGTCAAAGGTGGTATATGAAGATATTCACATTGAAGACTATGACAAGGGAAGACATCGCATGAAGCCTATGGAGCTCGAAGACTTAGATCTTTCGTGGTTCTTTTTCTTCTTTATTGAGTCATAGGAACCACCGTACTGTTAAGTGGGGTCCAAGAGAACCAGTCAGAATGACTGAAGTGATGCTTAACCAAAACCTATGTCTTCGAGTGAAGACTATGAGAGTGAATCTTGTCCAGAGTCGGACAAGTCAGCTTTTCTTGTAGCCCAAGTAAAGTTGCCGTGTGAGTCTGAAATCTGACCGTTGGAACACGTGTCAGTTCCTTAGTGACCCAGGGTCATTTCGGACAAATCAGGTCGGGTTGCCTAGTGGCTATAAATAGCCCACCCCCTACAACCATAAATGGTTGGCTGCTCAGAGTTAGTGTACGGCTTTTGTCGTTTGAGAGCAACCCACCTCGAAGCCTTTGAGAGAGAATTCCTCGCGAGGATAAAGCCCTAACCACCCAAAGCCAAAGAGAATTAGGCATCACTTAAGTCTTCTTGTCTGTGTGATCTGAAGACTTATTACACTTGAGGACTGTGAATCCTCCAGCCGGTTAGGCGTCGCATTCTGAGCATCCGAGAGACATTGTGGATCGCCGGTGAATGAAGTCTGTGAAGGTTTGGGAGTCTACCTTGAAGACTTACCAGAGTGATTGGGCGAGGTCTGTGTGACCTTAGCTCAAGGGGAATACGGTGAGGACTGGGTGTCCTGAGTTGCGTGTTCAGGACTGGGTGTCCGGGACTGTGTGTGCTCAGGTTTAAATACCTAGCCGCCCTAACCAGACGTACAGTTGTCATAGCAACTAGAACTGGTCCAACAAATCATTGTCTTCAACGTGTCACTGGTTTCATCCTTTCCTTCCCTTTACTTACTGTTGGTCCTTGTGAAGTCATTGTATGATTGCACTATCTTTTATCTTCACTGAGTGACTGCGTGTTCTGTTTGGCTTCATAATATCTTCCTACCTGATCCTTACTACATTGCTGCTATTAGTCATTGTGCTTTCACTCCATTGAATACTTGACTATGGTTTGCCTAGTGTAGTGTACCTTCTGCTGCATGGTAATAGGTTTATTTCTATCGTTTGTCTTCATAACTTCCATGTTTTGAAGACTTTCATAAAAATCGCCTATTCACCCCCCCTCTAGTCGATATAACGCACTTTCAATTGGTATCAGAGCAAGGTACTCCCTTGTTCTGTGTGATTCGGTTTAACCACCTGGAGTTTTAGCTATGTCGACTGCAGGGATAATTAAAGTCTCCGCTGCGTGCCCCGTCTTTGATGGAACTGAATATCCCTACTGGAAGAATAAGATGCGCATGCATCTTGAAGCCATTGACGTCGACCTATGGTATGTCGTCAAGAACGGCGTTCCCAAGGCTGGAGAAGGTGTCACTGCTGCTGACGTCAAGAAGTTCGTTCAATTGGACTCTACTGCCAAGAATATCATCTGTGGTCATCTGACCAAAGGACAGTATGGCCGCGTGAGTGCTTTGGAAACATCTAAGCTAGTCTGGGACTGGCTCTCCAAGGTCAACGAAGGCGTCTCAACCCAGAGAGATCAGAGAATCAGTGTCCTTCGCAACCTCTTCAACCGCTTCAAGAGAAATGACAATGAGAATGTCCAGCTCACATTTGATCGACTCACTAACATCACGAATGAGCTTCAAGCCCTTGGCGCTACTGAGATCACCTAGCATGAAGTCGTCAAGACACTACTGAGATCACTTGACAGTTCGTTTGGCACCCTAGCCCTGATGATTCAAGAACGTCCTGATTTCAAGACACTTGATCCGTCTGACATACTTGAGAGGCTCAACACACATGAGTTTCAGCTTTTTGAGAAAAGAGATATCTACGGTCCTAACTATGGGCGAACGCGTGCCTTGAAGGCAAAAGTTGTATCCTCATCTGAAGAAGAATCTGACAGCAGTTCTGATGATCCTGAAGACATTGGAAGGGAACTTGCTATGCTTGTGAAGAAGTTCCAAAAATTCACCAAGAAGAAAGTTTTCAGAAAGTCTTCACGATAAAGCTCAAGGAATGATGAAGCTTCTGCTCATGACTACAAGAATAAAACATGTCACAAGTGCAAGAAACCTAGCCACTTCATCTCTGAGTGTTCTCAGTGGGACAATGAGAACAAAAAGAAGAAGAAGAGCAAGGAATATGACTCTGACGACAAGAAGAAGAAGAAATACTCAAAGTCTTCTTCCAAGTCTTCTTCAAAGTCTTCATTACACAAGAAGAGCTCATCTGGCAAGGCACGTGCATTTGTTGGCAAGGAAATGGATTCAGAGGAGGAGTCCGCTTCTGAGGAGGCGGAGGTGGAGTCTGAGGAGGAGTCTGATTCTGGCGTCACAAGTCTGGCTACAGCATACGTTGCCAAGTCCATCTTCAACACTGAAGACAATGACCTCATCACCGACACCGATGCAAATGACAAGGACTACTCCGCTCCTACCTACTGCTTCATGGCACGCGGTGCCAAGGTAAACACACGCACTACTCACTATCAAACATCCAGTGACGATGGCTCTGATTGTGGTTCAAAACCCAGCTACAAAACACTTGCTAAAATTGCAACTGAACAACAGAAAGCCATGGAACATATTCAAAAACTGTTAGACAAAAGCGATGATTTGTTAGGCGCTAAAATGACTCGATCTGAGTCCTTAATTGAAGACATAAAAAATCTTCACGTTATGTATGAGGAACTTGAAAGTCGTCATGAAACGCTCTCAACAACTCATGAAAAGCTTTCCTATGATTATCTTCAAAGGAAGCAAGATCTTGAGAAATTGAGCGGCTCATGAAGATCTTCAAAAGGAAAACGAGTCACTTCGCGCCGAACAGATCAGCTCCGCTCAGGAAGGATTTGAACCACCATGTCTTAAGTGCATTGAGCATGATAATGCTACTACTGTTGCTGAATATTCTACTGCTGCTACTGTTGCAATATCTTCAATTGTTGATGTGGGAACTAACCCCTCTGCTGAGGATTCCACTGCTATTGCTGATGAGGATGCTAGGTTGAAGACATTGCTTGAAACAGGGATGTACAAAAGTCTTAAAGGGCATCAGACACTATGTGATGTCCTCAAAAAGCAGATCTTGAACCGAAACCCGAGGAAAGAGGGTGTTGGGTTCGTAAGGAAAATGAATGTTGATGGCTCTTACTGGAAACCTGAGCAGTACCCCAAAACCACATGGGTTGCTGCAAAGGAATCTTTAGCAGATCTATCCAATCTATCTGGCTTCTCTTGTGCAAACCCCATTGTCATTGATGAATCCTTTGATGCAAACTATAAACTGTTTAAGAATCAGAATGGTGAAGTGTTTGCCAGGTACATTGGTACTAACTGCAGGAATGGACTGCCTATGAAGAAGATCTGGGTTCCGAAAAAGTGTCTAGAGAATCTTCCTGTGAATGTCATCATGACACCACACGTGAAGAAGACAAACCTCAGACCACAGGCTTCATACGGTCCAAAGGTGTCATACAGACAGAGGACTCACCTGAGTCGCACTAACGCAAATGTTTTGCAGGGAAACCATACTCAGGCCTATGAATATGAGCGCGGTTCATCAAACCACCATGTTTATAAGACCAAGAACTATTCTGCTTATTCTTATGAGTACTATTGTCCGCCTGCAAGACTTTTTGCTAGGGCTCCAAAGCCAAAGTTCTCAGACGCTGCACTTAGACTTATTGCTTCTACGCCACCCTTGAAGATGTGGGTGGCTAAGAAAGCTTAACTCTCTTTTGCAGGGAAAGGTCTCCAGCAGAAAACCAAAATCGTCTGACGCTATTGCTGGGGACCTTAAACATCTTGTAGGGCGGAAGATCAAATGCCCGAATGGTCTTACTATGTACTTCGTTCCTGAATCACTTGCTACTCTCCCTATTAGTCCTAATCTGGATCTAAGCTTTCATAACCCACTAGTTCGTCAAATGTTTTTGCTTCAGAATTCTCTTCGTGAAGCCTATCCCCCTAACTGCACTGTAGGGTACGACACCAGCGTCTTCAGAATGGATTATTGATAGTGGGTGTACCAATCACATGACTGGCAAAAGAAGCCTTCTTATGGACTCAACCTTACGTCCATCCGACAAGAGTCACATCACATTTGCTGACACTGGTAAAAGTAAGGTACTGGGTCTAGGTAGAGTTGCAATCTCAAAGGATCAACACATGGATAAAGTCATGCTTGTTGAATCCCTTGGCTTCAACTTAATGTCTGTCTCAATGCTTTGCGATTTGAACATGATCGTAATATTTGGAAAATATCGCTGCCTTGTACTAATGGAATCTGACAAGTCTCTAGTGTTTGAAGGGTATCGGAAAGATGATTTGTACGTAGTAGATTTCTCGCGAGGACCACAGCTTGCCGTATGTCTTCTAGCAAAGGCTTCAGAATGCTGGCTCTGGCATCGGAGGCTAGGGCATGCTGGCATGAGGAACCTCCACACCCTTGCAAAGAAGAAGCATGTCATAGGCATCAAGGGAATCAAGTTCAAGAAAGATCACTTATGCGGTGCCTGTGAAGCAGGGAAGATGACGAGGGCCAAACATCCCTCGAAGACAATCATGACAACCACTCGACCCTTCGAACTGCTCCACATGGATCTTTTCGGTCCCACTCATTACTCAACTCTTACTACTACTGCTTGCCTATATGGCTTTGTTATTGTTGATGATTATTCTAGATATACTTGGGTGCACATAATCCTCTACAAGACTGAAGTGCAGGATGTCTTTAGACGCTTCGCCAATCGAGCAATGAACAACTATGGTGCCAAGATAAAGCACATCAGAAGTGACAATGGCACTAAATTCAAGAACACCGGCCTTGATACATATCTTGATAGCTTGGGCATCACACATGAATTCTCAGCCCCGTACACGCCACAGCAGAATGGCATCGTCGAATGCAAGAACATAACACTCATTGAGATGGCCCGAACGATGCTTGATGAATACAAGACTCCAAGAAAATTCTAGCCTGAAGCCATTGATACTGCATGCCATACAATCAATCGTGTTTATCTTCACAAGCCTCTGAACAAGACATCTTATGAGCTCCTTACTGGCAAGAAGCCAAATGTCAGTTACTTCAGAGTATTTGGTGCCAGGTGCTGGATCAAAGATCCACATCACACTTCAAAATTTGCACCAAAAGCACATGAGGGTTTTATGCTTGGATATGGAAAGGATTCGCACTCCTACAGAGTCTTCAATCTCTTTCATTATAAAGTGGTTGAAACAGTGGATGTGCGGTTTGATGAGACTAACGGTTCACAAAGAGAGCACCTCCCAGATGTGCTAGATGAAGTTCCATCCAGCGAATCAATCAAGCTTATGGGAACCAGAGAAATCATACCCTCTAAAGCTCAACCTGAAGAGGAACTTATCATCTCCGCACCTGATCAACCTGAAGACAATGCTCAGCCTGAAGACAATCCCACTAACAATGACAATGATCAGCAAGAGCAAAACCTTCGCCCTGTAGATCCTCGTGTTGCCAATGAAGTGCAGATTGAGAGAATAATTGACAACATCAATGCACCTGGTCCGCTCACTCGTTCAAGGGAAACTTAGCTAGCAAATTTCTGTGGGCACTTCGCATTCATCTCAATTACAGAACCGAAGAAAGTTGAAGAAGCCTTCATGGAACCTGAATGGATTCAAGCTATGCAAGAAGAGCTTCAACAGTTTGAGCAGAATAATGTATGGGAACTGTTTAAGTGTCCTGATCCTTGGAAGCATAACATAATAGGCACCAACTGGATATACCGCAACAAGCAAGATGAGCATGGTCAAGTTGTCAGAAACAAAGCTCGTCTCGTTGCTCAAGGATATACTCAAGTGGAAGGCATTGACTTCGATGAAACATTTGCTCCTGTGGCTAGACTTGAAGCCATATGCATACTGGTGGCCTATGCCAATCATCACAATATACTTCTATATCAAATGGATGTGAAGAGCGCCTTTCTCAGTGGCAAGATTGAAGAAGAAGGGTATGTTGCACAACCGCCTGGCTTTGAAGATCCAAAACATCCTGACATGGTATACAAGCTCAACAAGGCACTGTATGGCCTCAAACAAGCCCCTCGGGCTTGGTATGACACACTCAAATACTTCTTGAAGAGCAAAGGCTTCATACCTGGTTCCCTAGACCCCACTCTCTTCATGAAGACATATGATGGTGAACTGTTTGTGTGCCAAATATATGTGGATGACATTATCTTCGGCTGCACCAATCAGAAGTATAGTGAAGAGTTTGGATATATGATGCAAGAGCAATATCAGATGTCCATGATGGGAGAGCTGAAGTTCTTCCTCGGTCTCCAAATACGACAGCAACGCAACGACATCTTCATATCTCAAGAGAAGTACCTCAAAGATTGCCTGAAGAAGTTCGGTATGCAAGACTGCAAAGGCTTCACGACGCCAATGCCAGCCAAGCATCATCTCGGTCCCGACGATAATGGTAAAGAGTTCGACCAAAAGGTATACCGCTCCATGATTGGTTCTTTGCTTTATCTATGTGCATCTAGGCCAGATATTATGCTTAGTGTTTGCATGTGTGCTCGATTTCAAGCGACACCAAAGGAGTCGCATCACTTAGCTGTGAAGCGAATTCTTCGATATTTGGCTCACACCCCAACTCTAGGATTATGGTATCCAAAGGGCTCAGAGTTTGATCTGGTTGGATTCTCGGATGCTGATTATGCTGGTGACAAAGTGGATCGCAAATCTACATCAGGTACATGTCACTTTCTGGGACGATCACTTGTATGTTGGTCTTCAAAGAAGCATAACTGTGTATCTCTCTCCACTGCTGAATCTGAATACATTGCTGCTGGATCTTGCTGCGCTCAGCTTCTGTGGATGAAGCAAACACTCAAGGACTATGGCATTCATCTGAAGCAAGTGCCACTCTACTGCGACAACGAAAGCGCCATCAAGATTGCCAACAACCCAGTTCAGCACTCGAGGACAAAGCACATTGAGATTCATCATCACTTTCTCAGAGATCATGTTGTGAAGTAATATATTGATATCATACACGTCAACACTGAAGAGCAATTGGCAGATATCTTCACCAAGCCCTTGGATGAGAAGAGATTTTGCAAGTTACGGTGTGAGCTAAATATCCTGGAATCCTCAAATGTCCTGTGATCAGGCACACATCCTAACTCTTATGCATATTGATGACTTAGATGTGCAACACACGAAGTAAAGTATATCTTCAATCAATGAAGACATACATTCTAAGTGTGAATACATTAATGTGGAATTTGACTTCGGAGCGCCACGATAATTGTGCGCCGTGTCTGGGTCTACTACTTCCTATACAGTGGGTAACGCCACCACCAAATGTTCTGTTTGAAGTGTTTCACTCATGGCGTTACATTTGCTATGTCTTCACATTTGGTTTGGCTTCAATCTCAACATATCTTCATGATTATCTTCACTATGTTGATTATATATATATATATATATATACACACACACTAGTGCTATGTCTTCTGGTTGAATCTTTTGAACTAACTGAATGTGATCGGACCCTAACCTCTCTATGCTTTCTATCTCAAACTCTATCTCTCCAAACCATATGCATTCTATTGAAACTGTCGAATGTCTTCTCTGCGTCCATGTCAGCAGAAGATACAGAGACAACCATTAAGTCCGTTTTCAATGCTCATTCCTCCACCAGAAACCCGGAGTAGTGGGAACGACCACCCGACAATCCAGGCATGCGTGGAACGTGGAACGAACCCCAATATGCTGCATGATGGCCACGTGTTCCTCAGGTGCGAATCGCTAGGGGCACTGCGGGGGCCAAACCGGCGGATCTTGGGTAGGGGGTCCCAAACTGTGCGTCAAGGCCGGATGGTAACAGGAGACAAGGGACACGATGTTTTTACCTAGGTTCGGGCCCTCTCGATGGAGGTAATACCCTACTCCTGCTTGATTAATATTGATGATATGGGTAGTACAAGAGTAGATCTACCACGAGATCAAGGAGGCTAAACCCTAGAAGCTAGCCTATGGTATGATTGTTGTATATGGAGTTGATGTCCTACGGACTACCACCCTCTGGTTTATATAGACACCGGATAGGGTTAGGGTTACACAGAGTCGGTTACAATGGTAGGAGATCTTGAATATAAGCATCGCCAAGCTTGCCTTCCATGCCAAGGAAAGTCCCATCCGGACACGGGACGGAGTCTTCAATCTTGTATCTTCATAGTCCTGGAGTCCGGCTGAAGGTATAGTCCGGCTACCCGAACACCCCCTAATCCAGGACTCCCTCAGTAGCCCCTGAACCAGGCTACAATGACAACGAGTCCGGCGCGCAGATTGTCTTCGGCATTGCAAGGCGGGTTCCTCCTCCAAGTCCTTCATAGAAGATTGTAAACACCAAGAGTAGTGTCCGGCTCTGCAAAATAAGTTTTCCACATATTGCCATAGAGAGAATAATATTAACACAAATCAAATCTGCTGACGTATTCCGCAGTGCGTCATCACACTACGGCCAAGTCCTTTACTCGAATCATTTTTACTTTTCCACCTCAGCACGTTTTGCGAGGCGGTTTCCTTGGCACGTCTTGTCAAAGCAGAGATCGTGTACCCCTTTTACGGGATTCTCATCAATACGGATGTGGGTAACCCAACCGTTCCCGTTAGCATGTTTCCTCGATTAAAGACGAGTCCCGAACGGTTACGGGGAGGGCTCTCGGTATTCAACCTCTTATAAAGAGACCAAGGCCTTACTCCTTTTTTCGATCTCAAGCGAGTTCGCCCGTCGCCTCGAGTTCCAACACCCTAGGCTCCAGATTCCAGGTGCTTCAGACCTTCGACGATGTCTGGTTCTGACCTTCAAGGCTGATGGACGCCCTCTTCCGTCACAGAGGAGGACGTACTAAAGTTGAGGGAGGCTAAGTTTCTGACCGGCAAAATTTTGCATAGGTTGCCTGCTCAAGGGCAGGTCATTCCCAGTCCCCAGCCCGGTGACTGCGTGGTGTTCATGTCTCACTTCCTTCGGGGGTTGGGCTTCCCAATGGATCCCTTTGTGAGGGGACTGCTGTTTTATTACGGGTTGGAATTCCATGACCTAGCTCCGGAGTCCATCCTCCATATCTCCTCATTTATTGTCGTGTGTGAAGCGTTCCTCCGTGTTACCCCTCACTTCGGATTATGGCTCAAGACCTTCAAAGTGGAGCCGAAGATGATCAAGGGACGGCACGCAGAGTGCGGAGGCGCTGTTATAAGCAAAAATGTTGATGCTCCATGGCCCGAGGGTTCTTTTCAAGAGGAGCTAGGCTTGTGGCAACGAGAGTGGTTTTATATCACCGCTCCCCGGAGCACCAAGTGGGTGGCGCCTCCTGCCTTTCGCTCGGGTCCCCCACCACGGCTAGCGTCATGGGTCAACAGAGGGTTAGATTGGGGTTTGCCCAAAGACGTGCCTTTGTTACAGGGCCGCATTAAGGATCTCTTGGAAGGAGACCTCAGCCTGGTCAAGGTGACACAGGTCATGCTGATTCGTCGAATATTGCCCGGCAAACGTCGCTCCCTTCGCCTGTGGGAGTTTAATCCAGAGGGACCGCGAGCTCTCCAGAATTTCATGGGCGCAACGCCTGCGGAGATGTATAAACTGTTCTTCGGATCACAAGAGATGTGTCCGGATTTAACCGAGGACGCAAGCCTAAGCTACAATCGCCCGGATACTCAAGTAACCAACCTTGTGCCCGGACCTTCTATCCGTATAATTGTCATAAACTTGCCCCTAAAAGAGCCGTCCTTTTAAACAGGAGTGGATAGCGAAGGCAAAGCTGATCAGGTGTCCGGCTCCCCTTCCCGAAACCAGGCCGGATCCCGTGCTGGTCAGGATGCTGGAGATAATGCCTTTGGAGGGAAGCAAGGGGGAGGACAAGGAAACTATGGCCTCCTCGAAGGAGGCTGCTCCGAAGGGAGGAACCGACAATTCCTCTCCTAAGGGGAAGAAGAGAGCCGCCTCTGACGACCCGGAGACCATGGCCTCGAAGCGGGGGAAAAAATCCTTGTCAGAGGGTCCGACGCCGGGGAGTTCCTCGACCGGACTATGCCCTCAAGGGGATCAGCCCTCCAGCGAGCTGTAAGTAGAGAAAGATTTTCCTTTTGAGGGATGAGGGAAATCCTTGATTTATATCTGAGAAGATTAACCGAATTTTTACCTTGTAGCTCGGACCTCAGCCCTTCTCAGCAGAGCTCGTCTTCGGGAGATCTCCTTCCGGAGATGATGGAGAGCGGGACGCCTCCTCCTGCCGTGCCGCCTAGCGAGGCGGGCGACCCTGAGGTGTCGTCGCGGAGGGTTTCTCCGAATCCGGCAGGGGCGGAAGATAGCTATGTGGCCCCCCGAGGTTCTCCGCGTCCGGCCTTCGAAAGAGGTCGTGGGACAAGTCCGGCACTGTCTGGTGCTCGGCCGGAGGAGCTAAAGATTCTGCTGGGGCGAGCTTCTATCTCGGAGGAGCATCGTGCATTGATGGGCATGATGATTGAAAGGGTCTCATCCGCAGAGAGCGGATTGCATGAGGCCGTCAAAAGTTTACTGACGGGTTTTGAGGTAGATTAGATAATGTACACTTTTGTCAGTTGCGCATGAATAAGATGCGCCCTGTGTAGATAGTAGCCCCTGAGACTCTGCGCGTCGTCAAGAAATAACGGCACGCGGAGGATCATAATCCCAGGTATAAGATGTCGCCTTTGAATGTAGGCGGCAGGGTGTCCGGAATCGAGCTGAACTGATGATTTTGCCGAACTAAAGCGGCAACTGGACGTGGTAGATGCCGACATCGCGCTTGTCAACAAGCGGCTTGATGAGGCTCAAGGTATATAATTCCTCGGGCGGCATCAGGTAAGAAGAGTTTTATGCCAGTGTCTTACGATGTGTGTGCTTGACGCAGATGGTGCAGCCGCCGTGGAGAGTCTTAGGGCAGAACTTGCCCGAGCTAAAGAACAAGCCAGAGAAAGTGATGCGGCTGCCAAGAATGCCCTTGAAGAGCTGAGAGCCGAACAGGCTGCTCATTGCTGAAGCAAGGAAGAGATGACCGAGATGGCCGAAAAGTTAAAGAGTGCTGCAGACTGTTGCAGACTTCTTGAGAAAGAAGACCAGGCGAAACAAACGGACTTAGAGAAGGCCGTTGCCAATGCCAAGGACGCGCGCTCTGCGATGAGAGCTGCAAAGGAGGAGCCGGATCAGGCCAAACAGATTGCGGCTGGAAAGCCCTTTATGCTGCGAAGGAAATTTTGCGATCCGAAGTTTGCTCCGTTGGACCGGATGTGGAGTGTGGAGGATACCTATCTGGATTTGGCAGCGAGTGCTGCTGATGCGACCGAACACTTTCGGGATCAGAAAGATCGCGAAGTGGAAAAGCTTTTTTGGTCGCAGTTTCACAATCTAGAGCATCCACTGGCAGTGGACGATCGTTTGGCTCAATGGGCTGAACTGAATAGGTTGTCCGGACTCGCCATGAAGTACGTCATGGGTCATCTGTGGCCGGGGAGATCGGAGCCGAAGAGTTATTTCAGCTTGGTGCAGCAATTCCTTGACACGGTGCCGCGTATTGATGCAATGAAGAGGTCAACATGCATAGAGGGCGCAAGGATGGCTCTTGCCCGTGTCAAGACATACTGGGCAGAGATGGAGACCACCGTTGTTGCGTCCCAAGATTCGGACAAAAGCCGAGTATCATCCGAGCACTATTTTTAGGAAGTCCTTGAAGGCGCCCGTGCAATAGAGACGCAGTGCTCGAAAGATGCTATGTTATGATAGCATATGTAATTATAAAGTAATATTTTGATAAACAGTAGTGGCCTTTTTATACTTGTGCCTTCAAGTATTGGGAACACCTCCCGTGCGGCCGTTTTAAGATATATATATATACAAAATCTGAAAGATGGCAGTCGTTGGCTTCAGCCCCCATGCACATAGTGCGGGGGTGCTCGCAGAAGACGCATTTTCACACTTAACCCAACGTCTTGGTCCTACAAAGGAGGTGATAGCGCAGCGGGCCAGGCAACCGGACTATAATGCTTTAACACTTTCACTTAGCCATAGGAGCTTGATAGTGAGACTATTTAGGTAGCCCCTTGGTGGCGACTGCGCTCGCCCGAGTTCGGGGCGCGTATGTGCCTGACCGGGAAGCGGCCCTTCGTTAAAGTGGAGGAATCCGATAGATTCCGATAGGTCATCGAGTGGCTGACCAGTCTCACGCTACATCATGACAGTCAGTTTTCGGCTTTCTCTATTGAGGTGCTCGCCCGGCCGAACCGGGGAACAATCGCAGTAGTTCTCCTGGTGCTACCTTAGCCGATAGAGCGGAACGTAAGGTAGCCGAACTCAGGAGCCGGGCAACCCAACATTTGACCAAAGACATGATTCGGAGCTGATGCATATAATGCCAAAACTCGCGATGCCGAACACTCCCAAAGGTGTTCGGTCTTTATGAGTGCGGGCGAAGCAACACTCTTTATTAAAAAAGCCCCTAGTGTCCAGGTACGTGCAAAAATTCTGACGTGGCCACATGCCAAGACACCAGCCTCCTCCTTGGTTATGTCAGAAAGAACCAGGGGATGTGTAGCAACAAGAGACAGTAAAAAAGATTTACGCAGGGTCTTAATCTAAAAAGAATCCTTTAGGACGGGTCCCTACTGCACGTCTGCGCCTGTGTCTCCGTTGTGCCGTATCCTGGACGGGCGCCGCACGACGTTCATCTGTAAAAGAGAGGAACTGAGTTGAGCTTTATTGTCTCTTATTGTATATGCATGGAGCCCCTAGTGGGGGTATATGGCCACTAAGCCTGCATTAATGATGATTTTGTCCCGAACTCGTCTATCCGCGTTCGTGGTCTTTAATGACCTATTTTGAAGTTTTTTGGCCGGTGAGGCCATTTTACTGTGGGGCTGTCAAAGCGGCCGCACAGTCCTCCGCTTGGGGAGGCGCACTTTAGTGCTTCCCCTTCAAAGAGATGATGCCTCGTGGACCGGGCATCTTAAGCGTGAGAGATGCATAATGCGGTATTGCGTTAAAGCGTGCGAAAGCTTCGCGTCCCAGTAGTGCTTGATAGCGACTTGAGAACGGGACGATATGGAAGGTCATCTTTTCGCGGCGGAAGTTATCGGCAGAGGGGAATATAACTTCGAGCCGGAGAAAACCCATACAATGGGTGTCCGGACCAGGTGTTACCCCTTGAAAGGAGGTTTTGCTGCGGCGGATTCTTGCTGGGTTTATCCCCATGTGATGGATTGTATCCTGATATATCAGGTTTAGTCCACTGCTCCCGTCCATAAGGACATTTGAAAACGAAGTCCGCCAATTATCGGATTGAGTATCAAGGCAGTCCAGCCTGCATTCTTGATATTTCTAGAATAATCTAGCTGATCGAAGATGATTGGTTTTGACAACCAGTGGCGGGACCCTTTGGGGATAGGTCGTGTGGTGCGTACCTTTATGGGCGCCGCACGTTTTGTTATGTGAAGTAAGTTCACTATTTTTACTTCTTGTGGGAAGTTCTTTTGTTTCCTGGTGCTCTGCTTTTGGGTTTTGTCCTTGTCTTCGCTTGGTGTGTCGAGACCCTTGTGTTCGGCATTGAGTCTGCCGGATTGTTTGAAAACCCAACAATCTCTATGGGTATGGTTAGCAGGCTTCCCGGGAGTACTGTGTATCTGATATATCCTGTCCAGGATTTTATTTAAGTTGGATGGATCGTCCCTGTTATCCTGGAGGGGTGGTTTTGTCTGATTTTGTCCTGAACCTTTGAATCCGGCATTGACTGCCGTGCTCTTCGGACTTTTTTCCTTAGTCCGGCGACGGTCCTTGTTGCGTCAGGTTTTCCATTTCCATCCCTAGTTTCGGATGTACTTGGGTCGCTGGGGCTGCACCTTGCCAACCAGCTGTCCTCTCCTGCACAAAAGCGGGTCATGAGGCTTGTTAGTGCGGCCATTGTTCTTGGCTTTTCTTGGCCGAGGTGTCTGGCGAGCCATTTGTCTCGGACGTTATGCCTGAAAGCTGCTAAGGCTTCAGCGTCCGGACAGTCGACTATCTGATTCTTTTTAGTGAGGAATCTATTCCAGAACTGCCGAGCTGATTCTCCAGACTGTTGAGTTATGTGACTAAGATCGTCTGCATCCGGAGGGCGGACATAGGTCCCTTGAAAATTTGCTCAGAAAGCATCCTGGAGCTCTTCCCAACTTCCAATTGTGTTTTCAGGAAGGCTTTTAAGCCAATGCCGGGCTGGCCCTTTAAGCTTAAGGGGTAAATATTTTATGGCGTGGAGATCGTCTCCTCTAGCCATGTGTATGTGGAGGATATAATACTCGATCCAGACTCCAGGGTCTGTTGTTCCATCATATGCCTCTATGTTTACGGGTTTGAATCCCTCTGGAAATTCATAGTCCAGGACCTCATCGGTGAAACATAGGGGGTGTGCGGCGCCCCTGTATTTGGGTGTGCCGGATTCTAATGATGGCTTTATTGCATTGCTTACGAGAGCTTGCTTTCTTGGCCCATAAATGGACCTAACTGGGCCATGATGCTAATACTTAGGTGGGTCGCATGCCGATTTAAGTCGGCGCCGCTTGCCGCTTTATGGGGTCGTCTATCCGACCGTGTGGCTTTCTTATTTTTTGAATGCGAGGGCTCTAGGGCCTCTTCGTCGAATTCAGGTAGTAGCTTTCTTTTCGGATAGCTTTTAGTGCGGCTACCGTCGCTGTATTTATCTACGGTATTGATTACTTTGCTCCATCTAATCCGGAGTGCATCTTCCGCTATTTTTAGCTTCCGTTTCTGCTTTTTCAGGCTGCATGCAGTTGCAACGAGCCTCTCGTGGAGATTCTTCTGCTCCATGGGTTTATCCGGCGTGAGGTCGTCCGGAATGCCGTTTTCGCCGGAGGAGGGATGTTCGGTTTCTCTATCCGTCTTGCCCTGTTCGGACGGTTGCTCTAAGGCTTGCTCGTCGTCTACCGGCTCGTCCTGCTCTATGGCTGGGTTTTTATCAAGGCGGGGCTTGGGTCGGCGTTTACGCCGACGCTTTGATTGCTTTTCGGGGGGTCGATCTCCCGTTCCATCCCCTTTTTCCTTGTTGTCGCTTCCTTTAGGGGTATCCACCATGTACACATCATGAGATGAGATGGTTGTCCAATGCCCTATGGGCATTGGTTCATCGGTATCTCCTGCATCGTCATCCATGCTTTCGACGTCTCCGGAGTCAAAGTTGAGCACGTCGTTTAAATTGTCGACAGTGGCTACCAAGTGGGTGGTGGGTGGGCTTTGAATTTCTTCATCGTCCGTATCCCATCCTCGCTGACCGCAGTTCTGCCAGGGCTCTCCTGATAAAGAGAGAGACTTGAGAGAATTCAAGATATCGCCAAAAGGCGAGTGCTGAAAGATGTCCGCGGCGGTGAACTCCATTATTGGCGCCCAATCGGATTCGATCGGCAGGGGCGCGGGGGTTCGGAATCTGAAGAGGAGTCCGGATCCTCGGAGTCGTGAGTCACGTGAAGTGTGGGGCCGGCGTTCGGCTCGATCGCCTTTGAGATCGCAGCCCCCGAGGTGACGTGCAACCGCTCATCCTCGATTGACACAACTGGCTCCGAATTAAGGGTCGGAGCTGGTGCGTTTGCGGCCTCCGGGATACTGTTCGGTGAGAGAGCTAGATCATGCCCCGCGAGACAGCGCGGCGCGCTTGGTTGTGGCTCGAATCCGTCGAAGATCAAATCTCCGTGGATGTCTGCCATGTAATTTAGGCTTCCAAACCTGACTTGATGGCCAGGGGCGTAGCTTTCGATCTGCTCCAGGTGGCCAAGCAAATTGACCCGCAGTGCGAAGCCGCCGAAGACGAAGATCTGTCCGGGGAGAAAAGTCTCACCCTGGACCGCATCGTTGTTGATTATCAAAGGAGCCATCGGGCCTAAAGGCGACAACACAGAGGAACTCTCAATGAAAGCACCAATGTCGGTGTCAAAACCGGCGGATCTCGGGTAGGGGGTCCCGAACTGTGCGTCAAGGCCGGATGGTAACAGGAGACAAGGGACACGATGTTTTTACCCAGGTTCGGGCCCTCTCGATGGAGGTAATACCCTACTCCTGCTTGATTAATATTGATGATATGGGTAGTACAAGAGTAGATCTACCACGAGATCAAGGAGGCTAAACCCTAGAAGCTAGCCTATGGTATGATTGTTGTATATGGAGTTGATGACCTATGGACTACCACCCTCCGGTTTATATAGACACCGGATAGGGTTAGGGTTACACAGAGTCGGTTACAATGGTAGGAGATCTTGAATATACGCATCGCCAAGCTTGCCTTCCAAGCCAAGGAAACTCCCATCCGGACACGGGACGAAGTCTTCAATCTTGTATCTTCATAGTCCTGGAGTCTGGTTGAAGGTATAGTCCGGCTACCCGAACACCCCCTAATCCAGGACTCCCTCAGGCACCTGTGTAATAACACAGTGCCGCCCCTGTACCTATAAATACACACCCCACAGCAGTCATTATCTCTTCTTCCACACTCGCACGAACCCTAGCGCCACCGCTAGCCCTCGACGACGTCGGCGACGAAGCGCTTCGCTGCCGCAACCTCTCCGACGCCGTCTTCACGCCGACCGCGGACATCGTCTTCTACGCCGTCGCCGTAGGTGTCCTCCGTCGCCAAGTTAGGGCATGGACGATCGAATTGCTCGGCCTCCTCTTCCACTTCGTCTAGCAGTTCTTCGTGTGGTAAATAAAACTTCCTTTTACGGCCCCTTTGATCCTATAGCTTTATCACTTTCTACCACACGCAGTTTCTATTCACACAAGTTGGATGTCTTTCATACTGCATCTCATAACATGCCTAGTATATTCACTTATGCTTCACAAAGTAGTTAGATTCCTCACTTGTACTGATCCGTGTATTCGTACAAATCTGGAACCAACTCCTTATCTATGAGTGAATATCTTCGCACGATGAGGTCAATGTCTTCTAAACTGATTTATCTTCAAAATCTTCTGAGAATGCATATGACCTCTTCCCCTTCCCTCGCACCTTAATGCTGTCAAAGGTACATGTCCGTGGGAGAATCCCCTGGTTCTCATAGTCTGCATTCATTTGCAGAATTCTTACAGCATCACATAAATTCTCCCGAAGCCAGTTCCTGTTTGTCCAGCAAGCGAAAACCTTTGAAGCCTTTGAACGTATTGAAGCCTTTCAGTTTAAAGTTCATGGCTTTAGAGAAATCAGCAATGAAGGGTGGCAGAAAGCGTCGAGGAGAAACATCAAGAGATCTGCCCGATGACCTCTCAGAGCTGTACAAGACAGATCCTGAAGAGGATTACAATCAGCGCAAGACACAAATCCAATGGATTCGATGCTATTGGGCAGAACAGTGGTTCAAGTACAGATTTGTGACCAAGGAATATGCTAAAAAGAATGCCATCAAGTGACCATGGGGAGACATCCTCTACAAAAATCTTCAACCCAGGACCAGAGATGAAGCCATTGAACAAGGCTTCTATCCCTGCATGGTTCATGGACCACAGCCTGCGGATGCTGACCCATCGTCCCTTTTATGGTGTCATGACAACAATCTGTTTAAGCGCAACTTCCAGTTTGCCCAGAACTCAGCAAAGCAGAACAAGAAGACTTTGGGTTTAGATTTCAACCCTGGTCCCTCTACTCCCCATGCCGATGGAACTCGCGAAGCTGAACCCAATCTTCTTCGGCCCTTCTACAACCTTGAAGGTCTCATCACTCACATCGTGGTTCAAGGGACAGCCGTGAATGAGCCTGTAGATGACGCTGAATCAGATGAAGCGCCTGCAGCGCCGAAGCCAAAGAAGCTGAAGCAGCCAAAAGCTTCAAAGCCGGCCTCTGCACCAAAAATCTCACGGGCGAAGCCACTGGCAACTGCACCTCCTAAAGTCAGTGTGCAGTCTAAAGATATGTCACGCATCTCCAAGCCCCAGAAGTTCAAGATGCCTCTGCCACACACCGGCCAAGAGCTAACAGCTGCTGCCATTCTACGCAATGATGCCATTGACCTGTCAAGTGATGAAGATCTTGCAGATGACGCTCTTGAGCAACTCATCAAGAGCAAAGAAGAAGCAGAAATATTCAATGATCTGCCTCTCTTTGATGTAACAATCATCCACAACTTCATTGATGAGTGGTTTGACACGCCAAACATCAGCTTTGAAGATCTGCAACTACCCATTGGCCTCAGTGTCGCCTTCCATGGCGCCATTGCTTCAGAGCTAGCCCTCGCTCAGCGCATCGTCGAACTTAAGCAAAAGATTGACTATGAAAAGGTTCAGTTCAAGAAGCATATGGCCAAGCTCAGTATGCAAGAGGTGAAAAACTTCAAGATTATGCTGCACGAGCTCAAAGAAGCCTTTCTCAAGAAACGCGCAGAAGCTTAGAGTTCTCGGGAGTGTATGAAGATCCTGGCTGACAAGTGTGTGCAAGGCTACAACGAAGCTGAGAAGCGCAAGGCCCTTGGGAGTTCGGGCATTGATCCCAGGATGGCTGCTAAGCAGAAGAAGAAGCCCATTGTGGCCGAACCTCTCGCACCAAGGCAGGAAGCAGATCCCATTTTCTTCCCAACTAGAATGACTGGCTCGAAGCCAAAAGCCCGGTCAACCGCTTCAGAGCTGAAGAAGAGGAGGACTGCTGAGGCTGAAGCCAGGAAGAGGAAACATCCTGAAGCCTCTCCTACTGCCCCCTCCAAGAAGAAGAGGAAGACCAAGAAAGAACGGGCTGCTCACACAGAGCCCTTGATTGTTGAACCCATCTCCATGGTTCACCCTGACGCTGAATCCCAAGAACGTCAACTGACAATCCATGAGCCTGCTTTCACAGAGGCTCATGAAGCTGAAGACTTTCCAGCAGCTGATCCCATCGCTGCTGAAGACATTGGTCACCATGACCATGTAGAAGATGGTGCAGTCCTTCCTCAGCTCGAGCACAGCGAACTCATCAGCATTGGTCGTTCTCTGACGCCAATTGCTCAGGATGCTTCATGGGCTAATCGCCCACAAGAGGAAGAAGACTTTGAGGCCCAAGGCCTCCAGTCTTTGCGTCTGAAGCTGAAGCTGCTGAAGACATTCCGGCTGCATCAGCCGATGAAGAAGAAGTCCCATAAGCTGCTACTCCCCTGTCCCACCAAGAAGCGGTTCTCGAGGAGAATGTGGTTGTGACCGACCCTCCAGCTCGTCAAGTGGAGGTTGAAAATCTTGAGGCTGCCACCACCAACACCACTGAAGCCACTGACGTTGTCATGGCTGAAGCTAATATGGAGCCCTCACCAACAAAAGCATCAGAAGTCAGCGAAGCCACTAATCCCACTGCTTCTGTTCCCGCGCTTGCTGTTGGTCCTCAGTTCGACTATCATGTTGAGCACAGGCCTCAGGTACAGAAGCCAATCCCAAGATTGCCCAGGTTCCCAGGTCCTGCATCAGCACCTGGATCCTTCAATATCAATGGCTTCAGAGCAGACAACACATTCTTCAATAGCTCCAGGAACCCCTACTCAAGGGAAAGAATATCATCTGATCGGTTCTGGAGCTATCTGCAGCGAAGCTATTACTCCTGCATTCTTTACAATCAAGGTCGCATCTTCCCACACAAGCGTCTTGACATTGAAGCAATAGCTGGTCTGCCCTGTCTGGAAGAAGCTCTGGATTGCTTCAAAGAGGTTGGGTTGCTGTCGTTCGTCACTGACCAAGAGCATTGGAATGAAGAGTTGTTGCTCCAATTCTATGCCACACTTCACATCCGCGGGTATAACAGTGATCCGAAGACTTGGGTCCTGGAGTGGATGACAGGAAATGTCCATCACGAAGCCAAAGCCTTTGACATCATTGAGCTCACTGGTCTACCCACTCCCAGCAATCTCTACGAATCTGGCTGTCAACTTCACAGTGAAGCTGTGGAGAGCATCTTTCAGAAGCCTGAACCTAACATGAGTCAGATGCTCAGTATGATGAAGCCATTACCCCAAGATGCTGTATATCCCAAAGAGTTCTTTGTTGAAGACCTAGAGTATCTGCCAAGGACTATTTATCACATCATAAGGCGAACTCTCTGGCCCATCAAAGGGCACTCTCCACAAGCCAAGCTGGAAGGTGCAATGAAGACTTTGGTCTTCTATATTCTTCATGGAAAATGCTTCAATGCACAGGACTTCTTCATTCGCCAACTTGCTGCATCAGGCTCTGATCTGTTTGGCTTGAAGTTCTACGCCCCATGGGTAATGCGGCTGATCAAACTTCACTCCGCTATATCATATCAGCATCTGCTCGCAATCATCGAATTTTTCTGCCTGATGTGGATATGTCTATTGAAGCCATCTATCCTGAGCCTGCCAAGGAACCTCTAAGTCTTCAGAATGCAGAGCATCAAAGTTTTTCTCGGAACATTGAAGGAGTTGAAGCAGTCACTCGTGTGTATCCTTTGGCTGGCACTACACGTGCACCGCATCCTGCTCTCACTAAAGCCACTGATAGTACAACTGCCCCACGACCCAAGAAGCGCACTCGTGTTCTCAATGACCAAGAGCTTCTTGTGGCTCTTCATCAGAAACAGGATAGGCATCATGACTGGCTGAAGCGTCAAATGCAAAGCCTCTTGGTGGATGTTAATCGCATTCGCAATCTTGCCACCAAGAATGCCTTTGTTGCTCATGAAACCTCTCGACGAACATGGAAAGGGCTGACGCTGATGTGTTCTGAAGATGATCTTCAAGAGGATGGCTTCTCTGAGCGCTTCAAGTTTGACTCCACACCTCCTCGAAGGGCAGTGCTACGACGAACTCCATCTCCTGAAGACTCTGAGTTCTCTCCCTTTGCTGCAACTGTGAATGCCAGAGTGATCGAGGATGAAGACGATGCTACTTCACCGCCACCTCCTTCCGCACGCTTCGACACTGCTCCAAGCTCTTCTGCACCGCTGAACACCACCAACGACCCTGCTGCTTCACCTACTCTTCATGGGAACGAGTAGATGCTCTATGTCTTCAAACCTTTTTGGTCCTTACTGACAAAAGGGGGAGAAGCATATGAGTTTGATAGTCTTCAAGCGGGTCCATATGGGCGGGTGCTTCATATTTTTGCTTCGTGTTTACAACTCTCCTTTTGATACATTTGGTTCTTTGAGTTGTAACACTTAAACTCGATGGTCGTCTGCTACTTATTTGCCATTTTGTGATGCGATGATAAATTCCGCATGTGCGATGATAAATTCCGCACTTAGATCATTTTGCAGGCGTCCATTTTCCATTATGCATGTCATTATCTTCACATACCTTCACATGCATAGTGGATTGTCATCATAAGTTGAAGAGGATCTCCACAAGCACAACCTGCCATGTGCATTTGCATTCCAAAAGCAAATTACTTATATGCACATCTTCGGGGGGAGCCCTTGCAACTTATGAAGACAATTCCTTATCCTTTACAATTTCACATATTATATTCCCCATTGAAAACTTCAACTAGTTTGTCATCAATCACCAAAAAGGGGGAGATTGTAAGTGCATCTAGTGCCACCCCTAGTTGGTTTTGGAGTATTGACGACAAACCTAGTTGAGGGACTAATGTGTTTGTGAGAATTGCAGGATAACACAAGTAGAAGTCCCTCATTGATTCGGTTTTCCTACCAGAGATGACCCCTAAAAATGTATGAAGACATTGATGTCAAAGGTGGTATATGAAGATATTCACATTGAAGACTATGACAAGAGAAGACATCGCATCAAGCCTATGGAGCTCGAAGACTTAGATCTTTCGTGGTTCTTTTTCTTCTTTATTGAGTCATAGGAACCACTGTACTGTTAAGTGGGGTCCAAGAGAACCAGTCAGAATGACTGAAGTGATGCTTAACCAAAACCTATGTCTTCGAGTGAAGACTATGAGAGCGAATCTTGTCCAGAGTCGGACAAGTCAGCTTTGCTTGTAGCCCAAGTAAAGTTGCCGTGTGAGTTTGAAATCTAACCGTTGGAACACGTGTCAGTTCCTTAGTGACCCAGGGTCATTTCGGACAAATCAGGTCGGGTTGCCTAGTGGATATAAATAGCCCACCCCCTACAACCATAAATGGTTGGCTGCTCAGAGTTAGTGTACGGCTTTTGTCATTTGAGAGCAACCCACCTCGAAGCCTTTGAGAGAGAATTCCTTGCGAGGATAAAGCCCTAACCACCCAAAGCCAAAGAGAATTAGGCATCACTTAAGTCTTCTTGTCTGTGTGATCTGAAGACTTATTACACTTGAGGACTGTGAATCCTCCAGCCGGTTAGGCGTCGCGTTCTGAGCATCCAAGACACATTGTGGATCGCTGGTGAACGAAGTCTGTGAAGGTTTGGGAGTCTACCTTGAAGACTTACCAGAGTGATTGGGCGAGGTCTGTGTGACCTTAGCTCAAGGGGAATACGGTGAGGACTGGTGTCCTGAGCTGCGTGTTCAGGACTGGGTGTCCGGGACTGTGTGTCCTCAGGTTTAAATACCTAGCCACCCTAACCAGACGTATAGTTGTCACAGCAACTGGAACTGGTCCAACAAATCATTGACTTCAACGTGTCACTGGTTTCATCCTTTCCTTCCCTTTACTTACTGTTGGTCCTTGTGAAGTCATTGTATGATTGCCCTATCTTTTATCTTCACCGAGTGAGTGCGTGTTCTGTTTGGCTTCATAATATCTTCCTACCTGATCCTTACTACATTGCTGCTATTAGTCATCGTGCTTTCACTCCATTGAATACTTGACTATGGTTTGCCTAGTGTAGTCTACCTTCCGCTGCATGGTAATAGGTTTATTTCTATCGTTTGTCTTCATAACTTCCACGTTTCGAAGACTTTCATAAAAATTGCCTATTCACCCCCCCTCTAGTCGATATAACGCACTTTCAGTTCTCCTACTGGATTGATAACCTTGGTTCTTAACTGGGGGAAATACTTATCTCTATTTGTACTGCATCATCCTCTCCTCTTCGAGGAAATCCTAATGTAACTCACAAGTAGCATGAAGAATTTCTAGTGTCGTTGCCGGGGATACATCATCAACATCTATCAAGTACCTATGCATAAACTTTCATATCCTTGCATTTACATTATTTGCCATTTGCCTCTCATTTCCTTCTCCCCCACTTCTAAAATGTTTTCACAAAAATACAAAAATATTCCCCATTTGCCTTTTTGCTGGTTAGCTAGGTTGCTTGTTGGAATTGTTACCATGGCTGATTTTGGTATGGAAAAAAACAAGGATGGTAAAACTCCTAAAGGTGAAATTCCCACCAATATAGATGCTAAAACTTTTGTGATAGGACACGGGAATATTATAGGAAAAAGTTTTATCCAAGAATTCTTTAATTGCAATGGAACATTGGCTTGTGATGATGCTCCCATTCTTAAAAGAACCAAAAACTATGCCGAAGTTATTTCCGCACTTGTTCTTAAATTTGAGAAAAGATTTATCCGTACCCTTCCTACTTTGGAATGATTGTTTTATGAGTTTCTAGTTAAAGTCCTAGAGCTAAGGAGATAGCTACCCTTGTCCTCAGGAATGAATTCGACTACATAGTGCAGGAAGCTCGAGAAATCTTCGATTTTTGTAGTATAAATCATGAAAAACTGGTTATAGATGAGATCTTATACAATGAAGATTACCTGTTGATATATTTATTTCATGACAATCACACTTTTGATTAGAATACCAAAAAGTAAGTCCCTCCTTTAAATATGACCAAACAAGTTTTGAATGGCATTAATAAACATCATTCTTGGATTGTTAAAGGGAATCAAGAGGGATTCGAGGATGGTCAACTTAGTAATGCTAAAATCTCTATGGATGATGTGTTTCATATTCTCTTTCAAAATCCTATTGATAAGAATACATCTTTAGAAAATAATTTGAAGGTTGACAACACTTGAAACTATGCATTATGCCTAGCTAGGGTCGTAAAACAATAGCGCTAGTTGGGAGGCAACCCAATAGTTATCTTAATTTTCTTGTTTCTTTTTTGTTCTTTGAGTGCACACAATTATGCTACTGTTATGGTTGTGTTTTTGTGTTTTAAATTAGTGTCTGTGCCAAGTAAATCCATTGGGATGATCTGAATGATAGCTGATTCGATTCTTTGAAAAAATAGAAACTTTTGCACCGAGTAGCAGAATTGTTTAAATTCACTAGAACGTGCTTTTGCTGTGAATTTTCTACACATGATTGATATAAAAAATTCCCATGTTTGTACTAATTTTTCGGATTAATACAGACTGTTCTATTTTTGACAGATTGTGTTTTCGTTGTATTGTTTGCTTCTTTTGATGAATCTATGGATTTTATCTGGGTATATAAGCCATGGTGAAGTTATAATAAGTTAAGCCTAAGCCCATAACTCAAAAACGACTTCTTTACATCTTTTATGGCTTATTTTGACAATAAGCTCTGAAAAGTCAGAATAGAACTGGCCCTTAACCTGCAATTCAATTGTGCATGCAATGATGAATCACTCATACCTGCTATAGTGTACATTTAGGCATCATACATGGCATAACCTAATACATGTGGATTTCATTGTAGAATATGAAATATGTAATATTTATGTTAGTTCATACGTTGTACATGATGTTTAAATGCCCGTTAAATCTGGTCAGTCAAGTGATCATCTTGAATGAAGGAAATATGCCCTAGAGGCAATAATAAGGTTGTTATTTACATTTCCTTATATCATGAAAAATGTTTATTATTCATGCTAGAATTGTATTAACCGGAAACTTAGTACATGTGTGAATACATAGACAAACAGAGTGTCCCTAGTATGCCTCTACTTGACTAGCTCCTTAATCAAAGATGGTTAAGTTTCCTAGCCATGGACATGTGTTGTCATTAGATGAACGGGATCACATCATTAAAGAGTGATGTGATGGACTAGACACATCCGTTAGCTTAGCACTATGACCGTTTAGTTTATTGCTATTGCTTTCTTCATGACTTATACATGTTCCTATGACTATGAGATTATGGAACTCCGGAATACTTGAGGAACACTTGGTGTGCTATCAAACGTCACAACGTAATTGGGCGATTATAAAGATGCTCTACAGGTGTCTCCAATGGTGTTTGTAGAGTTGGCATAGATCGAGATTAGGATTTGTCACTCCGATTGTCGGAGAGGTGTCTCTGGGCCCTCTAGGCAATCCACATCACTATAAGCCTTGCAAGCAATGTGACTAATGAGTTAGTCACGGGATGATGCATTATGGAACGACTAAAGAGACTTGCCAGTAACGAGATTGAACTAGGTATGAGGATACCGGCAATCGAATCTCGGGCAAGTAACATAACGATGACAAAGGGAACAACGTATGTTGTTATGCGGTTTGACCGATAAAGATCTTCATAGAATATGTAGGAGCCAATATAAGCATCCAGGTTCAGCTATTGGTTATTGACCGGAGACGTGTCTCGGTCATGTCTACATAGTTCTCGAACCCATAGGGTCCGCACGCTTAACGTTGGGTGATGATCGGTATTATGAGTTTATGTGTTTTGATGTACCAAAGGTTGTTCGGAGTCCCGGATATGATCACGGGCTTGACGAGGAGACTCGAAATGGTCGAGACATAAAGATTGATATATTGGACGGCTATATTCGGACATCGGAATGGTTCAGAGTGATTCAGGTATTTTTCGGAGTACCGGAGAGTTACGGGAATTCGCCGGGGAGTACATGGGCCTTATTGGGCCTTAGTGGAATAGAGGAGAGGAAGGCCAAGGAGGAGGGCGCGCCCCGCTAGCCCAATCCGAATTGGGTGGGGGCCGGCCCCCCTTCCTTCCTTCTCTCTCCCCCTTCCTTCTCTCCTACTCCTACTAGGGAAAGGGGGAATCCTACTCCCGGTGGGAGTAGGACTCCCCCTAGGGCGCGCCATAGAGAGGGCCGGCCCTCCCCTCCTCCACTCCTTTATATACGAGAGAGGGGGAACCCCATAGATACACAAGTTGATCTCTTAGCCGTGTGCGGTGCCCCCCTCCACATATTTCCACCTCGGTCATATCGTTGTAGTGCTTAGGCGAAGCCCTGCGTCGGTAACTTCATCATCACTGTCATCATGCCGTCATGCTGACGAAGCTCTCCCCCGACACTCGGCTGGATCTAGAGTTCGTGGGACATCACCGAGCTGAACGTGTGTAGATCGCCGAGGTGCCGTACCTTTGGTTCTAGGATCGGTTGGATCGTGAAGACGTGCGACTACATCAACCACGTTGTCATAACGCTTCCGCTTAAAGTCTACGTGGGTACATAGACAACACTCTCCCCTCTCGTTGCTATGCATCACCTAGATGGATCTTGCCTGTGCGTAGGATTTTTTTTTTCAAATTATTGCGTTCCCCAACAGTGGCATCCGAGCCAGGTCTATGGGTAGATGTTATATGCACGAGTAGAACACAAAGGTGTTGTGGGCGTGGGTATATACATATTGCTTGCCGTCACTAGTTGATTCTTGATTCAGCGGTATTGTTGGATGAAGCGGCTTAGACCGACATTACGCGTACGCTTACATGAGACTGGTTCTACCGACGTGCTTCACACATAGGTGGCTAGTGGGTGTCTGTTTCTCCAACTTTAATTGAATCGGTTTCAATGAACAGGGTTCTTTTTGAAGATCAAAAAGCAATCACTATACTATGTTGTGGTTTTGATGTGTAGGTAAGAACGGTTCTTGCTAGAAGGCTGTAGCAGCCACGTAAAACTTGCAACAACAAAGTAGAGGATGTCTAACTTGTTTTTGCAGGGCATGTTGTCATGTGATATGGTCAAGACGTGATTATATAAATTGTTGTATGAGATGATCATGTTTTGTTAAAGTTATCGGCAACTGACAATAGCCTTATAGTTGTCTCTTTATTGCATAAGATGCAAGCGCCATATAATTGCTTTACTTTATCGCTAAGCGATAGCAATAGTTGCAAAAGCAATAGTTGGCGAGACGACCATGTGATGACATGTTGATAAAGATCAAGATGATGGAGATCACTGTGCCATGCCGGTGACGATAGAGATCATGACAATACTTTGGAGATGGAGATCAAAGGCGCAAGATGATGATGGCCGTATCATGTCACATATTTTGATTGCATGTGATTTTTATCTTTTATGCATCTTATTTTGCTTAGTACGATGCTAGCATTATGAGATGGTCCCTTACTAAAATTTCAAGGTATAAGTGTTCTCCCTAAGTACGCACCATTGCGACAGTTCTTCGTGCTGAGACCCCACGTGATGATCGGGTGTGATAAGCTCTACGTTCACATACAACGGGTGCAAGCCAGATTTGCACATGCAGAATACTCGGGTTAAACTTGACGAGCCTAGCATATGCAGATATGGCCTCGGAACACTGAGACCGAAAGGTCGAGCGTGAATCGTATAGAAGATATGATCAACATAGTGATCTTCACCATTGAAAACTACTCCATGTCACGTGATGATCGGACATGGTTTAGTTGATATGGATCACGTGATCACTTAGATGATTAGAGGGATGTCTATCTAAGTGGGAGTTCCTAAGTAATATGATATATTGAACTTTAATTTATCATGAACTTAGTCCTGGTAGTTTTTGCATACCTATGTTGTAGATTAATAGCTCGCGTATAGCTCCCCTATTTCTTTTTTGATATGCTCCTAGAGAAAAATAAGTTGAAAGATGATAGTAGCAATGATGCGGACTGGGTTCGTGATCTGAGGATTATCCTCATTGCTACATAGAAGAATGATGTCCTTGATGCACCGCTAGATGATGGACCTATTGCCGGAGCAGATGCAGACGTTATGAACGTTTGGCAAGCTTGGTATGATGACTACTTGATAGTTTAGTGCGCCATGCACTAGTACGTGTTGGTCCTAAACAAACGGTTTTTAACCCCTTTCCGCGATGGCATCCGAAACCGTCGCCAAGTGAGTGTGGGCGATAGGGGGAGTCCTTCCCAAACGACCCAGAAACCATTGGGGATATGCCCTCCTGGCACACACGCTCAGCAAAATGAGGTCGTGTGCAACCGGTGAGCGCTCAGATACAGAAATACATACATTAGTGCTAAAATAATACAATTATACGGCGAAATTGTTTCCGGTCACAAGTACATCCCACACAGTCAGTCCCCGCTAAACGTTTTCGTTCGTATTTACATCCCACATAGTCGCTACAAGGAAAACGTTTGTGCAAGGTGGCGTAACGCAAACAGTTTTAAAAAGAATGTCGTGTGTGATTTTTCATTGATCCAACATGGTTTATTCCTAGAAACTGTGTGCGTTGCCTGAGGTCATCGCCCATGGTGTTTTCTCATTAACCGTTTGCAATAGGGAAACCCAATTAGCTTGCGGGCTAATTGCCCTATTATTAATAATCCATTTACTAATCTAATTGACATTCATATTAAGAACATAATATATTCCGTTTGCATATTAAGGAAGCAGGATTTCATAATTGAAATACATCGGAGTACAACATGATATAGCTTCAGCACTCAGCTACCCCATTACACAACTACACGAGCAGCAAGTTTCACATGCAACATCTAGAACCTTTCGACATTAGCATCATAGATAGTACATAGAGAGATGCATCTCATCTGGAAAACTGCTGAAGCGGAAGGCGAATATTGAGCCTTCATTCACGTTGAAGGTCTTTGCAACTTTAGGCCAGTGCATGTGGATGATTGACCTTCCTTCCTTTGACCTCTTCAGGAACACTTCAATATTGAACCATGGGTGTTGTATGAAAACTTTCCTCGCCTCCTGACCACAGAGCTGGTTTGAGAGGTAATCATCAGTGAACACTGTAAACAAGGATGTGCATAAATATCTTCTCTATATTGGAAACGGGGCAAAGGAATAAAAAAGGCAAGGTATAATAGTTATTACCATTTTGTAAACCTCAGTGCTTCCCATTGTTTCCCTGCAACACATATAAGGTAGTTAGTCATCAGGTTAAGTAAGGGTTCACATGCTATCAGTAAAATACGTTTATGAAAAATAAGCACATTGCAGATTCATCAGATTAATTCAAGCCACATGGAAAACCCATTTATCCAAACCAAGCATGATTAAGAACTAGGAAATATAGCACTTGTATATCTTTCTCATGTATTAAGTGCAGCCAAATTCAATTTATTCCTCACATGGTATACAATAACAGAATGCAGCCACAACAATTGAACATCGCATTGCAGAATTGAACCAAGCAGTTAACTAAACACCACAACAAATGAACCAAACGTTAATTGATCACCACATTGCAGAATATAACATACTCCTAATAGAAGATCAGACATTTAACCAAACCAAGCATGCTTAACAACTTGGAAATGTAGCAATTGTATTTGTTTCTCATGTATTTAGTATAGCCAAATTCGATTTATTCCTCACATGGTATACAATAAAAGAATGCAGCCACAACAATTGAACATCACATTGCAGAATTGAACCAATCAGTTAACTAAACACCACAACAAATGAATCAAACATTAACTAAGCACCACATTGCACAATATAACATACTCCTAATAGAAGATCAGACAGTTAACCAAACCAAGCATGCTTAACAACTTGGAAATATAGCAATTGTATTTGTTTCTCATGTATTTAGTACAACCAAATTCGATTTATTCCTCACATGGTATACAATAAGAGAATGCAGCCACAACAATTGAACATTGCATTGTAGAATTGAACCAAGCAGTTAACTAAACACCACAACAAGTGAACCAAGCCACATCAAATGAACCAAGCAGTTAACTAAACACCAATTGAACAATATAACATACTCCTAATAGAAGATCAGACAGTTAACCAAACCAAGCATACTTAAGAGCTTGGAAATATTGCACCCTGAAGAATTGAACATCACATTTGCAGAATTGAACCAAGCAGTTAATTGAACACCACTTTGCAAGACATATAGAACATATACACTATAGCAGAAGATTGCATGGTGAAACTAGATAGCACAATTCACTAGAATTTGTTAAGGAAGGGCAGTAGCCAGCAAACTAGGCATATGTCCTTATAGTGAGTTAATAAGACAAGCTACTCCTCATTGTCGGAGATATCGATGATGATTGGCTCCTTGGACATAGAAGAGGGCGAGGCCTTCGCATCATGGGTGCCCTCGTTGTAGTGGTGAGTTGCCTGAGCCGCTCTGGGCACCAACCTGCTGGCTTTCAAGATGAGGTAAGCACGTGCACGCTGAGAAAACACCTCGTAGTCTTCGTCGAAGGCACCGACGGTGGCCTCGAGAAAACGCCACGAACTGTCGTTTAAAGCAGCCAACCGTGTTGCGGCATCGGCGCACGAGGCATCAATGGTGGCCTCGACGGCGATGTGCTCCACAAAGATCTGGGGCTCGGCACGAATGGCAGACATCGCGACCTCATCCGCGCGTGCGGCCGCGATTTGCTTCTCCGCTGCCAATGCTCCTTGAGGTCTTGGCTATACTACGTGCACCATGGCTTAGGTCGGCGCTTGTTTGATGGAGGGGTCGGTGATTTGGGTGGAAGGTGTCGCGCTCGCGCCAGCGGTCGGGGCATGTGGGTTGTGGAAGGAGGAGGCGAATGGGGGTCGGGTGTGGATTACCGCCTGGATAGGCGAGACCAAGCAGCATGAAGGAGGGTCGCCGACGAGGAGGCGGCAGCGCTGCAAGCAAGGAGCGAAGGTTTCAACTTGGAAAGGAAGGAGGAAAGGTGGGAAATGTGGCTTTTGGTAAGGGGGAGGGGCGGGGAGGTAGATATTTCCGCGAAAGCCGAAAATTTGGAATCGCTTCAACCAAAAAACTGGCACACAAAGTGTCATCAGACACGGTCCCTTATTCAGACATGGTCCGAAGATGTTTTGTGCTGCATCTCACACGGTTGGTTATAATAAACTGTGTGGGATCTACTTGATTTTTCGTCTTGATTTGAATTACATAACGGGGCCACAGCGGCCATGGACGGTGTTTGAATTGCTAGACCTTTTATCTGCAGTGACCATAAAAGAATTGGAATTATTCAGGGTTCGTTTGGACATTTTTATGCATTAATTGAGTTTTCAATGCATTTATGTGCAGAATTCAAATTTAAACTACACGAACATGCTCCAGTGCATATAAATTGGTTGAAAAATCAAATCTTTGTCCTTGGGTGCATGCTTAGGTCCCATGCGAGAAATGGGAATGAATGTCAAACACCATGCCACCGTCACTCGGCCGCAAACATTGAGATACCTGGTTTTTAAATTCTATTAAATCCAAAACTCGTCTGAAATTCATGAAACTTGGCATGCTATCATGGAGCGGCATCAACATGGCGTGGTAAAGTTTTTGTCCCATTTGGGGCAGGTTGGGTATATGCTTCTCACAAAGCAAATCTTCTCACAACAAGCATGATGGTTTCGGTAGGGAACGCCCCAACTTTGGGGACGAAACGATATCCATTTCCTCTAATTGCTTTCAAATTTTTTCTCGTGTCAACATAGAACAACAGGAGTGTTGTGTTTTTTTGTGATTTTTCGGGGTTTGTTTGGACATTTTTATGCATTAAGTGACTTTTCAATGCATTTATGTGCATAATTCAAATTTGAACTAGATGCACATGCTCCGGTGCATATAAATTGGTTGAAAAATCAAATCTTTGTACTTGTGTGCATGCTTAGGTCCCATGCAAGAAATGGGAATGAATGTCAAGCACTGCGCCACCGTCACCCGGCCACAGACATTGAGATACCTAGTTTTTAAATTCTAGTAAATCCAAAACTTGTCTGAAATTCATGAAACTTGGCATGCTATCATGGAGCGGCATCAACATGCCCTGGTAAAGTTTTTGTCCCATTTGGGGCAGGTTTGGGCATATGCTTCTCACAAACCAAAGCTTCTCACAACAAGCAAGATGGTTTTGGTAGGGAACGCCCCAACTTTGGGGCGGAAACGGTATCCATTGCCTCTAATTGCTTTCAAAAAAATTCTCGTGTCAACATAGAACAACAGGAGTGTTGTGTTTTTTTGTGATTTTTCGGGCTTCGTTTGGACATTTTTATGCATTAAGTGAGTTTTCAATGCATTTATGTGCATAATTCAAATTTGAACTGCATGCACATGCTCCGGTGCATATAAATTGGTTGAAAAATCAAATCTTTGGTCCTTGGGTGCATGCTTAGGTCCCATGCAAGAAATGGGAATGAATGTCAAGCACCGTGCCACCGTCACTCGGCCGCAAACATTGAGATACCTGGTTTTTTAATTCTACTAACTCCGAAACTCATCTGAAATTCATGAAACTTGGCATGTGATACGTCTCCGTCATATCTATAATATTTTATTATTCCATGCCAATATTATACAACTTTCGTGCACTTTTGGCAACTATATATACTATTTTTGGGACTAACATAATGATCCAGTGCCCCATGCCAGTTCTAGTTTGTTGCATGTTTTTTGTTTCGCAGAAAATCTATATCAAACAGAGTCCAAACGGGATAAAAACCGACGAAGATTTTTTTGGAATATATGTGAATTTTGGGAAGTGGAATCAACACGAGACGATGCCCGAGGGGGCCATGAGGCAGGGGGCGTGCCCCAGGGGGGCAGGTGCGCCCCCGACCCTCGTGGACACCCCGTAAAGCAGTTGTTTCCCTTCTTTCGCCGCAAGAAAGCTAATATCCGGATAAAAGTCGTGTTCAAATTTCAATCCAATCGGAGTTACAGATCTCCGGGAATATAAGAAACGGTGAAAGGCCAGATCTGGGAACGCAGAAACAGAGAGAGACAGAGAGACCAATCCAATCTCGGAGGGGCTCTCGCCCCTCCCATGCCATGGAGGCCATGGACCATAGGGGAAACCCTTCTCCCATCTAGGGAGAAGGTCAAGGAAGAAGAAGAAGAAGGGGGGCTCTCTCCCCCTCTCTCCCGGTGGCGCCAGAACGCCGCCGGGGCCATCACCGTGTGACGGCGATCTACATCAACACCTCCGTCATCTTCACCAACATCTTCATCACCTTCCCCCATCTATCTACAACGGTCCACTCTCCCGCAACCCGCTCTACCCTCTACTTGAACATGGTACTTTATGCTTCATATTATTATCCAATGATGTGTTGCCATCCTATGATGTCTGAGTAGATTTTCGTTGTCCTATCGATAATTGGTGAATTGCTATGATTGATTTAATTTGCTTGTGGTTATGTTGCTGTACTTTGGTTCCCATCATATGAGGGCGTGTGTGGATCGCACCATAGGGTTAGTTGTATGTTGATAGGCCTATGTATTGGAGGGCAAGAGTGACAGAAGCTTCAACCTAGCATAGAAATTGATGCATACGGGATTGAAGGGGGACCAATATATCTTAATGCTATGGTTGGGTTTTACCTTAATGAACGTTAGTAGTTGTGGATGCTTGCTACTAGTTCCAATCATAAGTGCATAGAATTCCAAGTCAGGGATGACATGCTAGGAGTGGCCTATCCCACATAAAACTTGCTATCGGTCTAGTAAAGTAGTCAATTTCTTAGGGACAATTTCGCAACTCCTACCACCACTTTTCCACACCCGCTATACTAACTTTATTGCTTCTTTACCTAAAAAAGCCCCTATTTTTTATTTACGTGCTCTTTATATTCTTGCAAACCTATCTCGTTACACCTACAAAGTACTTCTAGTTTCATACTTGTTCTAGGTAAAGCGAACGTTAAGCGTGCGTAGAGTTGTATCGGTGGTCAATAGAACTTGAGGGAATATTTGTTCTACCTTTAGCTCCTCATTGGGTTGGGCACTCTTACTTATCAAAAGAGGCTACAATTAATCCCCTATACTTGTGGGTTATCAACACCTTTTTCTTGCGCCGTTGCCGGGGAGTTATAGCGTGGGGTGAATATTCTTGTGTGTGCTTGTTTGCTTTATCACTAAGTAGTTTTTATTTTGTGCTCTTGTTTTGTATCTTTAGTTATGAGTAAACGCAAAATACCAAAAAAAATTAGTTGTACCCACTACACCAATGGTTGAAGAACCACTCAAAATCAATCACACTCCTGAAGCGTTTTACTTGGATCATCTTCGATCCCTATGTGCTCGTGCTAAAACCCCAACTAGCTTGGTTGAGGGCAAATCTTTAGATGAGCATGCTTTTTATGTGCGACACCGCATATCTAAAAAAGGGAAACTTTTACTGGATCAAATCCATCGTTTGCAGTGCTGTGCTTGGAATTTATGTGAAATATATGATTGTACTTGTTGTTCTAAAGGCCCTAAGAAACGCCTTCCTTACCGTTGTGAGTTTAGTGATAATGGAATCGTATCTTTGTATACCAAGGGTGTTCATAATTACTATGATGTTCAAAAAATTGAAGAATTTGTTGCTTTTAGGGGTACTTGTGAAATTGCTTCTCTTATTGAAGAGTGTGATACTACTCTCTACAAATCTGAAAATTTGGCCATACTTAAATATTGCTATCATAATTATGCTTCTAATCCTTATATTAAACCATATATTGAGGACTCCTCCGCTGTCCAAGAAGAGACTAATATTTTGCAGGAGTCTATCGAAGAAGAAATTAATGACATTGTGAGCTCATTGGATGAAAAAGATGAGGAGGAGAGCGAAGAACAAAAGGAGGAAGAGTGGATTGATCACCCGTTCCCACCTTCTAATGAGAGTAACTCTTCAACTCATACATTTTTTAATTTCCCTTCATGCTTACCGAAGGATGATTGCTATGATGATTGTTATGATCCCGTTAATTCTTTTGAAATATCCCTTTTTGATGATGCTTGCTATGCTTGTGGCCAAGATGCCAATATGAATTATGTTTATGGAGATGAACTTGCTATTGTTCCTTATGTTAAACATGAAATTGTTGCTATTGCACCCACACATGATAGTCCTATTATCTTTTTGAATTCTCCCAACTACACTATATCGAAGAAGTTTGCACTTATTAAGGATTATATTGATGGGTTGCCTTTTACCGTTGCACATGATAATTTTGATGACTATCACTACAAAAAAATACACTTCCGTGATGATACGTGTTTGTCATAGTAGGTCGCTTTTTTGTCATGCATGAACATCCATGACAAATTTATGACAGAATCAAGATAGTCATACATGTGCTATCGTAGAAGTGTTCCATGACATTACCAAAATTATCATCACGGAAGTGTCCACTTCCATGACAATAAATCGCGCGTCATAGAAGTGCTTTCGTCAAGGGTGACCAACACATGGCATTCACCATAACGGAACGCTGTTAAGCTATCGGGTCGGGTTTTGGATCCGATAACCCGTTAACAGCCCCGACCAATGGGGATTTTCCACGTGTAAAATCATCATTGGCTGGAGGAAACACATGTCGGCTCGTCCCTTCGGACAGATGTCATCCACTCACTGGACAGAAGGCGCCTATGATACGTCGACACGTGGCACGGCCCAACAGTGGCCCATTCCTGTGAAAATGCCGGCCCATTTGACATGGTCAAAAGCTGGCGGGCCGGCCCATGGAAAGCATGTTAACGGCCTATTCGCATATAGCCCATTTACAGCCCGCTAACCCAAGGCCCGTTATGCCCTATCCGAATTAGGCCCAGTAGCGTCATCTGGGCCGTCCAATAGATTCCAACCCGTTTTCACTTCCGGCCCATGTATAGCCCATGACGTCTTTCAGCCCATATGAGGCCCTTTGTAACTCTTGGCCCATTAGCGGCCCGTGCTGAAACTGGCCCGTGATGAACAGTGTATCACTTTACACCCATTAACGGCCCGTGGTGAAACTGGCCCGTAATGAACAGTGTATCACTTTATACCCATTAATGGCCCGTTATTCCGTTGGGCCGTCTCCAGCCCATGTTATCTTTCGGCCATCTCAGAGCCCATTTATTCTTGGGCTCATTTGCAGCATTCGTTTACTTATGGCCCGTTACTGTCATTTTCTACTTGTGGGCCAAATTCAGCCTGTGGTTACAGTCGGCCCGTTTGTGACCCGTTAATACGTTGGGCCGTTTTCATAGCGTCAACAAATACCGCCTATTAACGATGGCCCATTATGGTCGGCCCATGAACGGACGATTCCAACTCTAGCCCGTTTACAGCCAGAATGCAGTCTGTTTGGCCCATGTTTGGCCAATCGATCATACGGCCTGTATAAGGCCCATTGATGATACGACCCGTAGAGGGCCCATTGATGATACGACCCGTAGAAGGCCCATTGTTTCTACGGCCCGTAGAAGGCCCACTGTTTCTACGGCCCGTAGAAGGTCCACTGTTTCTACGGCCCGTAGGAGGCCCAGTGTCACTACAGTAAATATTAGCCCATTGTTATTGTGGCCTAGTTTTAAAAAATAGGTTATTGCAGCCACTAGCAAACCACAGAAAAAGAACTGCACTGACTACAAGCAAACAAATAAACAAGACAACAAGGAAATAAATAAGCAAGCAACTTACACTAGGCTATCACGGTTATTACACATATTACGTCCACTGGGCATCAAAGTTCACCACGAGTGCAAATATAGGGAACACAGCAGCATATAAACGCCGCAGCAAAACAAGTCCAGAACTGAAACCACTTCAGAAGAGATCAAGAAACAATATCCTGGGTACCCATAATGCTGGCAAGATGCTTAGCAAGCTTATTAAGTTTCTCTTGTTTGGCGCTTAAGTCCTCCAGCGCTTGCTGTTGCACCAGAAAGTATGCATCTAAATTCTGTAGGGACTTCCTCAGTCCTTCGGCTTCCTGTCACATAACATCTGATCGATGTATTTCAACTTGAAGTTGAGACTCAAGAAGTCGAACTGATTCAGGCAATGAGTTCGAAGAGCTGGTGCCAGCAGTGGTAGCCAGTAACTCGAACACTACATCAAGACAAGACTTTGGGGTTGTCTCTTCAATATAGTTTTTATCAGCTTTCTTGGAGACCAACAGGGATGTCTCACTATCTTGAACCTTATCTGCATTACTTCATTTACCATTGCATAACATGGTACTCTTCTCCAATATTTTATCCGCGTTCTAAAAGAGAAACAAACAAACACATCTCATGTTTACAATCTAGTATATGAAACTCATTTTGGTAAACCAGTTCAGTAGTAAGGTGGACAGGATAATAGCATGAAACAAACATATATCTATGTAGTATGGTCACTGTATGGTCTATATCATTCTAGTTTATGTTGCCAAATCAAGATAGATACAGTTCGAATAATATCTATTTAAGACAAAGCAGCATAGACAGAATATAAGTGTGGGAAACTACACAACAATAACAACACTTGTAATGTGCATGGCATGAGAACATAACTGTTTATTCAATTGAAACTGAAATCAACATAGAGCAAGTTACAACAGCAAACAGCCAAACACGTTGAAGAAACAGGTTTAAAACATACCTATTGCGCCATTGGAGTTTCAATTGTATCCTTCAAATATGAAATTAGTTGGTATCAGTAAATACAGTGATGCAAGAGCAAAGTAGTATGAACCATAGCTATGGAACCTGACCTGAGAACAATTCTTCTTCTGCAGTTGCCTTACTAACTGCTCGTGTTTGGGTGCTCTGTGGTGGAGACAGTGCTGTGTCAACGGGAACTGGGTGTCTATCTGCTGGGGTTGGGGTTATAAGGGGTGTAGCTAGTTCTCTGTCCAACTGGGAAAGGGTACAATCTGCATGAGTGTGGGTTATGTGTGGTGGGGCTGGTTATTGGGCAAGTATAACCGTGGTTCTATCTTCATCAATAGGTAGCACGATCTTTTCTGAAGACCATGTTTTTACTCCCACAGATACTGCCATCACTCCCTCCAATTGAAATGGCTGATAAACAAGAAAAGTAATTGAATGTACAAACATTGTAAGATAGACAGGTGCAATGGATAGTAGGGAAGAAAACAGGGCATGAAATAATTCACATTTATGTTGTCTAATCAAACAGAATAGCAGGACATAATTTCACATATATGATGGCTAATTAAACAGGATAGCATGACACAATTTCACATGTATGATGGCTAACTAAACAAGATAGAATGACATACTTCAAAATATGATGACTATGTAAATAGGATGACATGATATAAGTATACGATGTGTCTATTAAAGTGGTTGGCATGCCATAAATCACAAACATGTCGTTGATGGAAACATGATGGCATGATATAATTCACGGATAGAATGACATAATTTAAATATGATGACTATGTAAATAGGATGAGATGATATAACTATATTATGTCTTTAGAAAATGGGTTGGCATGCCATAATTCAGATACATGCTGTCTATGTAAACATCATGGCATGGCATAATTCAAATATATGATTTATATACTAAGGAAGTGAGCAGAGGGCAATCGCATATATGATGTGTCAACTAAGGAGATGGCATTCAATATTGTGTATATGATGTAAAAACTAAGCATTGCAATACAACTTATGCATTATATGAGTAATATAACCCTGCCAAGTTTGAGCATACACCTTAGGGGGATAATAGGACTGGTCATCTGCCTCTGAATCCTCCTCTGAAGAGCTATCTGTAACCAGCAAGATATCTGCTTCAGCAGGTAGCATTGTCTGCTCTGAAGACCTTGTTTTCACTCCGGATTTCTCCATCATCAATTCAAATGGCTGATGCACAGGAAGAGCAGTTGAATATACAAACATTGTCGACAAAAGCAATGAGAAATACAAAAAAAGGATGTCATGATATAATTCACATACATGACGCTTGCCTAAACAGCATGGCATTGCATAATTCACATACATAATGCCTTGCAACAAGATAACATTGCATAATTCACATACATAATGTCTTGCAACAAGATGGCATTGCATAATTCACATATATGGTAATTAGAGACTAAACAGGTGGCATTCACACAAATCATGTCTAAACTAAGCAAATGACATAGCAATGCAAGATACCATACGCATGATATGAGCAACATAACCCTGCCAAGTTAGGGCATGCACCTCAGGGGGGGATATGACTGGTCATCTGTCTCTGAATCCTCCTCTGAGGAGCTATCAGTAACCAGCAAGACATGCGCTTCGTCAGATAGCATTGTCTGCTCTAAAGACCATGTTTCCACTCCAGATTTTTCCATGTCCGTGCCAAATGGCTGATGCACAGGAAGAGTAATTGAATGTACTAAAATTGTTGACAAATTTAACAGGTAATAAAAAATGATGGCATGATATAATTCACATATAAGATGACTGATTAACCAGGGTGGCATTGCAAAATTCACATATATGATGCCTGGCTAGATAAGATGGCATTGCATGATTCACATATATGATAAAGAAACTAAACAGATGGCATTGACACAAAGCATGTCTAAACTAAGCAGATGGCATCTTTAATGTATACAGTAAGCAATGCAAGGCACTATATGCATGATATTACCAACATCAGCATGCCAAGTTAGAGCGAAGACCTCATGGGGTAAATAGGAGTGGTCTTCTCCTTCTGAATCCCCCTCATAACAGTTATCTTCCTCTTGATTACGATCCGAAATGGGTGGAGGGGGGCTGCCTTTGCGCCCACCATGGAACAACGTCTGCATGAAATTTTATTGCCACGCAAGGCTCGTCTCTTTTGCTCTACAAGATCAGTTCCATTGTGTACAATAACTGGCATGCATAGGAATAAAACATAGTGAGATTATGTAAGGAGTGCATGCACAAATCCAGAGTGATGGTAGCAAACTGTGGATAGACCCAAAACCAATGATAGCAGGCAGATAATAGCTTTAGTTAAAAAATACAAATAATGGCTCCTTTAATGTTTGTTTGCACCCAACACGAAACTCATAGTAGACACCGGAGATTAAACAGATAGTAGACAGATAGTACTGATTGCTGCCCCAATATGTACCGCACAACCATTTAAAAACTCAAGTTTCAGCATTAGTTTGGACCTGACTCAGAGTCTAATAGGTGAACACGACGATAATGTAGCATGTCATCATATTAAGTGACGCATGACATAAGCAGACACGGAAGAGTGCGACCTCTCTTGCGGACCCGTGTAGTCCTCAAGGTCATTTGCTCAGTTGATGATGGTAATGCAGTTGCTGTGGCTGCCGGCGGCGGGGAAGAAGATCTAAGGCGGCGAAAGACAGTCTAGAGAGCGGATCCCTGCTGTGGTGAACCCTTCCATCATTGGAGCAGCTAAGCTGGGGTGGAACATAGCGCCGCAGGAGCAGGACAAACCACACAAGGTTTTCTTTGACACATATCTGTAACAGAAGTAATTGAGTAAGGGCTTGTTTGAGTTTGAGGATTCTAACAATGCAGGGATAGGAAATAAACAGGAATAGGATAGGAATGCACATGCAAAACAAAGAATTTTAAATCACAGGATTTCTGCCAATCTGGGTGTTTGATTCACAACAATTGGAAGATCACAGGATGCAAAAAAGCATGGTGAGATTAAGTCAAATCACAAGAAAATGTACGGTTATAATGCTATTATTCTACTATCTCTTAGTCTTGTGCTTGATGAATAGGAATATGAAAAGGAGGAGAAGTGGAAATTAGAATTCCTATGGTTTTTCTTTCAAGGAGACACTAAAGGAACGAATCCTACAGTTTTCCTTTGCTCTATTCCTTTGCACCAAATTCATTAAAAGTAGTACCATAGGAAACTTTCCAATTCCGATGTTTTTCATTCACTTTTCCTTTGAAGCACTGGCGATTCTAGTAGGCAGGCTTGAGCAAGGAAAATCCTACACTAAAAAATGTTTTTGTGCTACTTCTATTACTTTGGACCCAGACCACTGCCATACTAGCTCAACTCCCAAGCCCATCGACAAATGCACAGTTCAAACGCGCAGAGATAAATAATGATGGCGTTCAAAAGCGTCCATCACGGATAGCTAAGTTGCCTGGTACCTCACTGCTTGTCATATAGTAGGATAAAATAATCGTATTTCCCATTACTACGAGTGCTCAGTGGACAATATATATAACATGCAGAGTAAAAAAGAGATGCAACAAGTGTACAACCTCTTTGGCGAAGACATGTCGATCTCAGCGTGATTGGGTTGGCCGGTGAGGATGCTCCGACTGACTTGGCTGTCGGAGGAGGGGAAGAAGATCTTAGGCGTCTGGAGATGGAGCCCGAGGTACTGCTCCGTTGTGATGGAGGGTTTCGTCGTTGGAGCAGCTCTGGTGAGTTGTACGACGCCGGGGCTGAAGCAGGACAAGAGAGACAACGAACAATGTTAACCTGAGTGGAATTCTAATAGCATCATCAATACATGACGTAAAATATATAAACACAATGTGCTAGATGTAAAATACATCAGCCGCTCATCTCTGAACTTAACTGTCGAAATTGAATTTAACTATCGAAACTGAACTTAACTGTCGAAACTGAATTTTGCTGTCGAAAATGTTTTTTGTTGTCGAAACTGGACGCACTAGCAAGGTGAGGCTACACGTCGGTCGACTGAGTTTTTCATCTCTTGTCAGTCGATTCTGCAGCCGTTGGATACGAAATCAAGGGCCTGCGGTTCATCTTCAACCTCCACCCCCTTGAGCCGGCCAAACAGCAGCCCCCCGCCGCCCGCGGCCGGCGGTGCGCCGCCCCGCCCGCCCCGAAAACACTCCCCACCGCCGGTCCGCCGCCGCCCCGGCCATCCCTCTAGGCCCCCCCGTGCCGATCTTTTTCTCCGGCGATGCCCACGCCACCGCCCCGCCACCACCGGCGACCATCGCCCCCATCCTGAACCCTAAGATAGATAGTGGGGTACCTCTCCGGCGAGCCCCCCTCCCCGCTGCGGCTGGTTCTTCCTTCACTCCGGCGGCATCGGAGTGAAGTGTAGCTAAATTGGAGCAGCATCGCAGGCAAGAGCAAGAGCGAGAGCAGCAGCGCGAAGAAGAGCAATAGCAAGAGTAGACCAGGCAGGGGACCGAGAGCAAGAGCAGAGCAGCAGCGCGAGCGAGAGCTAAAGCAGCAGCAGGTCCTACTGATGTGGACGTCGCCGCCGAGGGAGCGACGCCGTGGAGGAAGTGGCCGGCGACGCCGTCGTGGATGGACCCGCGCTGTGTCGGCTTGGGGCCGAGCGTCGGCAGCACCGTGAGATCGAATCAAGAAGAAAATGCGGCGATTAGTGTACAACCTCTTTGGTGGTGCCGATTAGGCTGCAGCTTCATCCGAGGAAACGGTGATGATGATGCTCTTCCGGTGGTGCATGTGAAGATGGCGGTGTGGGAATGGAGGTGGCGCAAAAGATGAGGGGAACGTCAGGGCAGCTCCTTGGAGGTGGACGACGGTGTGGCTGAACCGGCGGGACGATGAGATCGACGACGGATCCTCATCCGGTATGGTGGATGAGGGACGTCGAGGTGTTGATGTGGACGACGTCGTCGGGGAAGAGGCTCCGGCTGGGTGGCGGACGGAGCAGGGTGTGGGGTTTCATCGCGGGTTTTCGCGGCCTCGGTGTACGAATGGGTAGGCGGATGGGATGGCAGTGGGGAACCATGGCTTAGAGACGCGCTTGTCCGAAATGTGGGGTAAGTTACGAAAGTACCCCCCACCGATTTGAGGCGGTTCTTTCGGTTCAGGGGTACCACGGGCATTTCGCGTGTCGGGATTTCACAGGAGGTGGGAGTTCTCGCGTGCGTTGTAATTTCGGAATAGCAAGGCGCGGGTTGAGATGGAGGAAGTTGTCGGAGCACAATGAGACAAAGATATATCTTAAATATTTCGGGCTAACAAGGCGCGGGTTGAAGAGGCAGGAGTTTCCCAACACGATAGACAGAGACGCTAGCTTGAATTTTCGGCATAACAAGGTGCGGCTTGAAATTTCGGAAGAACAAGCTTAACGTGTACCCAAAAAAAGACAATTTGCACCTCAACACGCACAACACACACACAAACACCATTTAGACTAGAGTAAGGTACACGTGCATTGCACGCATGAGATTTGGCAACCAAATTATGAATAAATACCACATTATAGCATGAAAGATTTGAGTCATATATGTATGATGTAGATGTTTGTTTAATTCTTATAGTTCATTTCATTCAAAATCATCTAGTTTTTATAAGAAAGCTAATCTATTTTAAGATTCATGGAATTGTGCGTCGTAAGACATAAAGTAAAAACAAATAATGGCAAATCATGTAGAAAACCATTTGGGCAATTCTGATACGGAAGATTCTAGAACAAATAAGAAGTGCTTGTGTTTTGATGTTTGTGCATTATGCTTAAGTTCAACCATGGAGTCTTCTAGATTATACATGTGGCGAAATCTGGTGGAATCTAGATGATATCCAACGGCCGGTAGTGCTCAAATTTGCCATCTTTGGACCATCGGATTCGCCTCATCCAACGACCATCTTTCAAAGTTAAAGTTACCCGCACACAATATAAAAAATATATATCATATAATATATCTAGGGGTATAGATATAGATATCTCATGCAAAAGCCACCCATCATCTCCAATTAGAATAGTGTGTCCATGCACGGATGCGACGTGGCCAAATGATGTCTGCCATCGGATCTCAAATTCAAATCAGTCTGACCTTGTTCAATGTGTATGCATTACAACATGCTCGTTTCCAAACCACACCGCGCAAATCTCCGTTATATTCATGCATGCATGGGTTTCAAACAACAGGATCTCTTATTCAAATATTTGAATTCAACTTTACATTGATTGTGACCTCACCTATCCAGCTATTCTTTTACACCCACACAGCAGTCTTCTATTTATAATTGTACCACTAACCTTCTCTCGTGCTTGCATGCATACACACTACCAGTCGGCATTATCCATCGCACGCATGCAATCTTTTTCTTCAGGTCGGTCTCCCATGAAGGCACACACCAACACACATCCCCCTCTCCATCATATCAGGCATTCTTTATCTCTCACGCGTGCATGGGCAACGATCGATGTTCCTCTATGTATGTGTGTGTATAGCTAGGTCTTTCATAGGTTTCCACACAAACCGATCAATCGATATATCCAGTGAGGTCTCACCCTCTTACCCACGTCCACATCGATCAATCTATACCTCTCTATATAGGATTAACATATATAGCTAGTACACCCACATCAATTATGTATCCAACGTCCCCCTATCATCATCCATGCCTTCCACTTCATCTCTCAGACGCGTGCACAATCGCGAAGACAGGGGGCAGTAAGGGCCCTGCCCCCCTCCCCCCTAACATCACTATATATCAAGGCTAATATGAATGTGATCATTGGACAATTGCTGCTAAAAATGGTTTAAGTTCATGAATTGACCCTCCTCGTAAAGGATTAGCAATGCTTGGCCCCCTAGCTCATTTATTTTTCATGGCTCCGCCACTAAGCGCATTAGCGCACGTGTTCGCCCTCTCTCTCTCTAAATATCGATCTCGCACTTGTGCATTCCTTCATAGTCTCCCTCCACTCGACCCCTCGCACCATCTTCTAGCCCCCCACCGGATTTTGCCACATGTACAATCTAGCAGACTCCATGGTTGAACTTAAGCATAATGCACAAACTTCAAAACAACAGCGGTTCTCTTTTGTTCTAGAATCTTCCGTATCGTAACTGCCCAAACTTTTTTCTAGTTGAATTGCCATTATTTTTTTTACTTTATGCTTTACAACGCACAATTCCATGAATCATAAAATAGATTAAGGGCTTCTTTGATTCAAAGGATTCTCAAAGGAATTTTGGAGGATTCTAATCATTAGGAGTTTTTCCTATCTTGGTTGTTTGATTCGTAGGATTGTAAACCATAGGAATTTTTCCATATGATTCATTTGCACTAGATTTCATAGGAAACATCCTATCCACTCAAACCTCTTTGAAAGAATTCTGCGTTTTTTCTATGCACAATCAAACACTCGTACAATCCTGTAGGATTCAAGACGACATTCCACTATAATCCCATATTTTTCCTATTCCCGCATTCTTAGCTTTTTTATAAAAACTAATTGATTTTGAATGAGATGAACTATAAGAATTAAACGAAGGGCTACATCAGGCATATATGACTCAGAGCTTACATGCTATAGTGTGGTATTTATTCATAATTTGGTTGCAAAATCTGATGCGTGCAATGCATGTGTACCTTACTAGTACTTCGAGTATGTGCAAAACACGTAAAAATTAGAATACCAATGGCACGCTACACAGTGTCTCTCTTACGGTTCATGAAGCCACGTGGCACATGTGTAGGCATTGTCGCGACCTCCTTGCGTGGATTGATCACAGTGATGTGCTGCTGGTTCCAGAAGAATGTACTCGTCCTCCCTGAGCCATACTGGCGCTACATGCATGAAGCGAAGATGTGCACGCACGCCATGCACGCACTCATTCCTCGCACGCACACGCGGGTACATGGGCGGACGCAATTTTGTACCAAGATCCACCCCATGTGATAATTTGACGCGTGTAAAGTCGTTCACTTCATTGATGGTCAATTAATATAGCACATGCAAATTGAGTGGACGTGGGGGCGGAAGAAAGACATTATTACTCCACTGCGCGCATGCGAGTAGTTAAATCGTGGGTTGCTAGTAGTACTTCCATTGGTCTCCTTCGTATTTTGTGCAAATTTTTGACAGTAACATAATATTTACGCATTTGAGCAGTGTAGTAGTACATGAAATTTATGTTCCGCTAAACTCATCGGGAGCCGTTTCGGGCCTCGAAACCAAAGCCATCAATTAATCTTTACCCTGTTCCCATCACATTCGAAAGCCTACTTACACCTACTAGTAGTACGTACCAAACCTGAACGTGTTCCCACTATGCAGGTATTAGTACTAGTGCTAGTACTTAGGTTATAACAAGTGGAACTACCTAACCGAAAATGACTCTACCTTTCCTCCTCATAAGTGCTTCTTCTTCGTCCGTCGTTGCCATGGCCGGTGAGCAGAGCTCTAGGTCGAGAACTACTCGTAACAAGGGAGCGGCAACCAAGGCTGCGGAAAAAAAGAGGGCTCGCCGCCACACAAAGACCTCGAAAGATCTCTCACGGGCAGGTGATGGCTCCCAGGAGCGCCCTAGCCGCGGAGGCGAACATGCCGAGCCGGCGAAGCTGGAGTCGTTATCCCTCGATGGCATGCCCGATCAGCTCAATAAGCATAAGGAGTTCAGCCAAGGCTTGATGGAGTTGCTGAAGGAGAGCCTCGATGACATGCCCGCTAAGCTCAATCAGCAGGAGGAGTTGACCGCCGGCTTGGTGATGATGCTGAAGAAGAGCATTGCCTGGGAGAAGAAGGCGACCGGCAAAATCCTGCGACTTCGGGAGGACAATGCGAAGCTCTGCCACGAGATTGATCTGTTGAAGGAGAAGAACACCGGCTGGAAGAAGCTGCATGAGAATAGTAGTTCCTCGATGAAGATGCTGCAGGCCCTCGCCATGGAATAGAAGGAAGAGTTGGCGCAGCTCCGCATCGAGCACCCGACTGCTGTCAAGGTACGTAATATGGCCGTGGAACAGATGATGAAGGCTCGCGTCGAGAAATGCCGCGTCATGGACACGATGATGAAGATGGCGGAGGAGACGTGCAAGGAGATGGAGGTCGTGGAGGCGATGAAGAAGCAGTTACGACTCCACGGCGAATTAGATCATTTGGGGTGATAATCTTCCTTCTTATTTTGCTCCTGTGTTTCATCTTTTGCTTCGGGTGTTTCGCCGCATGTGTCACGTTCTCTGTGAGGCATGAATAGAACAATGTTTTTTGAGGGAATGAATAGAACAATGCTAACAATGAGATGACTAGCAAATTAGATTATTTCTTATCGCCATATGGCACTGGGCTGCCGTGTTTCGTGCTCCTCCGTCGCTGTACTACTCTAGAGGAAAACTTGAGTATACCGCACGGTTCTTTGCTCCTCCTCGATCAGGTCGTCCGCGCATTTATACGAGCAGTCAAATCACAAGGCCCCGCCTTCCAGCAGTAATGAGCCATCAAATCACAAAGGCCCTCGCCTCTCGTGAAACTGACCAAGCTAGACTGCCCCGCCCTCTAGCCTTTTAAAAAAATGTATACTTTTGTACAGCAGTAGTATCGATGGATTGCGCCATGGAGCAAAACTTGAAATTAAAAAAAGGTGGTACATATAGAGATCGCTCATCGCCAAATTATGCATATAGTACTATTAAAAAGGCTAGTCACAATAATGGTGTCTAGCACAACCCACCCCTCAAATAAAACTAAGAGGGTGCTTGGATACGTTTTAGTCCCATGACTAAAAGTAGTGGGACTAAAACATGCTAGCCTCACCCATTCTTGGATCCAAATGCTAAAAAGGCTAAAATCAAGTTAATGACCATTTATTATCCTCCAAACCCTCCAATCCAGAACTCGCTTTAGCCCCTATTTAGTCAGGGGTACCACATTTTAGTAGGGGTACCCATGACTAAAAAAATTTAGTCTCAAGACTAGCTTTAGCCCCTATTTAGTCAGGGGTGCTTGGAACTTTAGCCTCTTAAAAAGACTATTTTTAGTCAGACTGAAATAAGTCCCTTGGATCCAAGCACCCTCTAAGCATCCTGGAATTCTTTGACAAAACTAAGCACCTTGAAATTCTTTGACAACTAAACTGCTGGCTATATGATGTTGGCCATATATATTGTACGTATATAATGTGAAGAAACGAGTGGTAGTACTATACCAACTAAAAGATGAAATGTAAGAAATACTAGTATGTACGTACTGAAGAGTTAAAGTAACGAGAAGAAACATAACATAGTTCTGTTGGGGGCTCAACACAACACACCCCTCAAATTAAATTAAGCACACCTGAAATTAAACTTTGCAACTATTCCGGTAGACACTGCATTAGAACCACCATGAGCAACGACACTGCCACCTTACTCGGAGTCCTTGTCCACGTCCTCGACTTCGTCCTTGTCCCTCTTCATCTTGGCCGATACTTCTTTGCTTGAACCGCACACTTGGCTGTTGCTCTTCATCCAACCCTTGTAGATATTGAAGCAAAGGTAGCCATCCATTGCAGCATAGTGGATGTGGTCTATATCTAGTACATTCCACTACCATGCATGACGATGAAACGTGTATGGAGGTTTCTTCAGTTTACTATACGAAGGATGAACCATGGCTCCTGCCATGGTCAGCATTGAAGGCTGACGAGCGGACACCAGCTGATTCTTCTGGAGGTCGAAGGTGTTGCCTACAATGAGGCCTATCCGATGCAGGACGTCTTTGTTGTTACCAAAGTCTACAGTAACGAATTTGACTAGGTTGCTCTCGAGGAAGTCCTCAAAATCCTGGCACTCAATGCCGGCATGGCATATGTGGTAGACCAAGCATAAGTCATGCACGCAAACCTGGATCATGGCGGGCTTCTTCCTCTCTTCGTCCTTTAGATCCTTCTCTCGTCCCAGGACTGTGGTGTACTCAACATCTAGCCCAGCGACCCACTCATCATCTGAGTCTTCGAACATGCATCTGAAGCGAGAAAGGCATCCTTTCACCGTCGCGGAAGAACGGGTGTAGATGACGTTGAACTCATCGCCGGTGATGGTTCTAAGCTTGTACTCACCGCCGATCGTGGAGATTTGGGACGCCATGGATTTGGGAGGAGGGTTAGGATTAGTGGAACTACCGTAATGTGAATGGACGGGACGACTAGGAGCGAATTGCCGTAGTATTGAAGGACGTGCGGGGACGAGTAGGAGCGAACTGCCAGCGTGCGAATGGCAGGGTAGTGGCTTTCCATTCTCCCATGATACGGGCTTCCGAGAGCCCTTGGATCTGAGATCGAACGGTTGCATGGCGTGATTCTAGACCTATGGGTGAATTTCCTATCCTGGAGGGTTATTCTGCAAATTTTCAGCAACTTAGCATGTGACCGTTTGATCTCAGATCCAAGGGCTGCCAGCAGCCTGTATCATGGTCACGCCTACCACGACCGTCGCGTCGCTCGGGCGGTCGCGCCCTTGGTGATTTAACACGGTGCGTTAGGCTATCTGATGTTGGCATGTCATACATAGTCATCACTTAGTCACTCATACTACAACAAGGTTGGCTATAAGTGTATTTTTTTAGTCCTCTCCATCTCTTTCTTCGTACTCAAGGAAGAAACGGTGCTAAGCGCGTGTATTTATTGCATTTGCCAAGGAGTTACCTCTTCCAATGAAATGGTGTTGCTAAGTTTGCTTCATTTAATTAGCTATAAACTCGAAATTGTCTTTTCACCTAGGTACGCGCGCTTAGCACCGTTTGTTCCTTGGGTCACCAAACTAGTCTCTCTCTTCTTGATTAACTTGCCACATTAGACTTTATGCTTATGTGGCAAGCTTAAGCACCTGTAGGAGCAAGTAAAAGTAAGTACAATAGTGCGCTTTACATGGCATTTTTGCATATGTGGAGGAAAGAGAGGCAAGGAAAAAGTGGAGAAGTGGGCTCTCGTGCAAGAGCCAGCCTCTACTACAAGATGGATCATTGGGAGAGGCACCTGTATGGAGGTGGTCAGGAATCTGGGAGACTCACGCCGGTCGTAGCGCCGCAGTTAAAATGATAATGGCAAGTCAAATCACGGGGCCCACCTGTCCAGCAGTAACTCCCTGTCAAATCACATAGCCCTATGTTTGCAGCAGCCTACTCCCTCGTCTTCTCGCGTCTCTGTCGAACCGACTAGGCAGAACTGCCTCGCCGCCTACCATGCAGGAAAAGCCCCGCCCTCGACTTTTAAATAGTATATAGTATACTAATTTTGTATCCATGGATTGCGCCCGCGGCATGGAGCAAAGCGTCTAGAAAACGGAGGAGAGACGGTGGTCTTGCAATAGAGAAGAGGGAGAGGTGAGACGGTGGTTTTGGAATGGAGATGATGGAGAGGAGAGGAGGTGGTTTTGCAATGGAGAAGAGGGAGAGGAGCATGCGGCAGCGATTTAGGATTGGACGAGAGGGCCGGCGCGCTCTGACTGGATCAAAATCAAAATCAATTTGGTGACATGCATTCACATTTTGCTTGTCAAATACAGTACGTGGTCAAACTTTGACCCAAAATACACGAAACAACAAAAAAATACTTCCAAGACCAGCGCCGCTCTTCTCCTCTTAAACTACCACCGCTCCTCTCCTGTTCCAATCTAAATACAGCGCCACTCCTCTCCTCTTCCATTTCAAAACCACCGCCCCTCCTCTCCTGTTCCAGTCCAAAACCAGCATTGCTCCTCTCCTGTTCTAATCCAAAACCAGCGCTGCTCCTCTCCTCTTCCATTCAAAAACCACCGCCGGCGAGTGAAGGTGCTGTGGAGAAGTAGATCGATGGAGGAGTACAACCGATGCGTGAGGATCGCAGACAGCGACCCTGTGAAGCTAGCTAGGATGTTGGAGATGCAGTCTTGATTTGACAACAAGGACGAACTAGCGGTGACGGCGACATCCATGGCCAAATATCTGCAACAGAGCGAAAAGGCGGCGATACTCACAGAGGGAGTCGCGCCGGAGTAGATAGAGCTGCTCCTCTGGGCCATGGAGCAAACAGATTCACCGAATCCGATCGTGAGGGAGCGGTGGTGGGAGTATCGATCCCAGATGGAGCATCCACCAGAGATTGAAGGATCGAGCATCTACAGGGTGCCGTTTGTGAGGGTGTCCTGCCAGAGCGAGCCGGTGGAGTCTTCGTCAACCGAACCCAACTGCAAGAGGAGAAAAGCAGTTGGCCCGACGACGCTTCCCCGCCATCGTCTCCCTCGCCGCTCACATCGTCTCACGGGGTGGTTGTCTGCCGCCGAGGAATAGGAGGGGGCTGCCCCCCCAGCCCAATAGTCAAGCAGGTTGTGAATTGTCAGGAGGAGCTTAGGGTTGTCAGTATTTGCAGGTTGTGAATTGTGTTTTGTGTTGTGTATTTTGAGAGTACTTTCAGATATGAATGTCTTTTGAATTTCAGATTTGCAGTATTGAGCATATGAAGTATTTTATTAATTCTAGATATCTATTTTTAGCACTTAAAAAATGTAGTTTCATAGGAGTATAAAAGTGCAGACAATGTGATTCTCAGAGAAGAAACTGCAAGTTTCAGTTTCAGATAAGAAACTGCAACTTTCAGAGGCAGAGCATTTATATTAACACGGCCTTTTCAAACAGGGTTAACATCATGTTGGAAGTTTTATTCATGGTCGAAAATGGAACTACCAGCGAGTTAACATCATGCTGATCAACATTCATGCATAGTACATCTTCATATGATGCACAGTCAAAATTCCCACACAATGTCGAGTGTGCGAAACACAGAGAAAACGAGGGATGAAGTTTTGGCAAGTGTTGGATGTGGTTTTGGGCTGCCCCGTCTAGGCTTTCATTTTTAACATGCGCAGCCCATGTCCTCGGATGGGAGGTCCATAGGCCTGTTTGTATTTTCTTAGGGCCGTCATGTATCGACCGGCCTATGGACCTCCCATCCGAGGTTTTATTTTTGGCAGCCCAATTTATGAATTTTTTTGAAGAAAACGCAGAGGTCTATTCTATTTTTATATAAGAATAGGAATGCCAGGTCCAACTTATGTTTCCCTTCTAACTATATATTATATATTTAAATTATTTTATATGTTGACTGTTTAGTTCACATAATTGGCAAATAGATGACCGCTCTCGCGATCCCCTTCGCCCCCGCGACCACCTCCACCCTCGCCGCCGCCCCCGGCACTACCTCCACCCTCACCGCCGCCATAGATCTCGCCGCCACCCCCCGCCTCCTGACTCCGGGCGCGCCTGCCCCCCTCAATAAGTCCGCTCACGCACCCCATGGAGTCGCCGGCCATATCCACGGGGGAATGGCTGGAAGACAAGCAGATGTACAAGATGCATCTCCCACATGTCTACAAAGCCTTCCCACGGATGCTCCAGCCGCTCGACTCCGTCGCCCCGGCGGTGCTGCGGGAGACTCGAGGGAGGAGATGGAGGGAGCGGGCGATGCGGATCCACGACGATGCTCTCTCCTGGACCCAGTGCACGCGCGAATGGAGGGAAGCAGAGGAGGAAGCTGCGAGGGAGGAAGCCAAGGAGGGACCGAATCCGTTCTCTCACTCGCGCAGGTATGCTCGGATGTGCAAGGATCATGTGGATTGGGAGCTGCTGAATCTAGCCCTGTGGATCTACTTCAAAGGAGATTTCTCGAAGAAGCACAGTGAGCCGCCGATTGCGTTCGTTCGATGGGCGAAAGGAGAAGTGAATTCAGGAGATCTACGCCGTGCTGCGAGATGGGAATGCTTGACTGGACTCCTGCCCACCAGCACGCCACCGGAGCAGGTGGATCCCCTACCTTACCTCTCCCCCAAACCTACAGAAGATTGAAATTAGGCTTGCAATCTGCTTCAATTGAGCTGTCTGGTGGTTATTTCTGCTTCCTGAGAGACAACATCTGGCTGGAGGATGAGAAGGAATCAGGAACTCCAATGAATTTCCCCTATCACAATGGGGGGGAGCGCCGGTTGGGCAGTGGTACGGCCCACCTCCGCCCCAAATGGGGGCACAATCTGGGCAGGCTCCTGTAATTTCCCAAGATCAATCTGCTGGTGGTTCTGACTCTCATATTAGTGGGAAATCTCAAGGCAGGAATTAGCAAAAGAAGAGACAGGACATCCAGAAAACTGCTCCTGCCCCTGCTTCGGGCCTTATGGCATACTCTGAGGTGATCTGCTACAACTGTGGGGAACCAGGGCATCATTTGGATAAATGTGTCAAGCCCAAGAGTTGTTCTATCTGCAAAATGGTTACCCATAAAGTTGAGAATTGCCCTGTGAGAAGGAAAACCCACAATTCTGCTAGATATGTTGGAAGTGCCGCTCCAGGATTATGTCCACCATTGACAGAATTTTCTGTGACACAGAATTAGATAGTTTTTCCCCTTTCTAGTTGTAGAGCTCTGCCCAGATGTGGTAGTGACCACACTCCTTTGCTCTGGGACTCTGGTCTTAACCAAACTCCAAAGAGCAATAGTTTTAAATTAGAAAAGTGGTGGTTTCTTAGAGAAGATTTTACTGAGCTAGTCAGGAAAATCTGGAATGAGCCTACTGGGAGCAGCTGCCCCCTAGAAAATTGGCAGATCAAAATCAGGAGATTTAGAAGAATTATCAAAGGGTGGAACTCCAATGAGGAAGCTAATATTAGAAGATACAAAAGGCTTCTCCTCCTTGAGTTTGATTCTCTAGATATTAAGGCAGAAACCACTGACCTCTCTGAGGCTGAGACTAATAGATTAAGCTTTGTCCATGGAGAGCTCAAGAAAATTTGGCTTCAAGAAGAAATCAAAGACAAACAAAGGTCTAGAGATAGGAACATTAAGGAGGGTGATAGAAATACTGCTTACTTCCATGCAGTAGCTAACCAGAGGAGGAAAACCCTCATTCACTCCCTTGATGGCCCTAATGGCCCTGTTACTGAGGTAGATGAGATGCTGAAAGTGGCTAATGACTTCTACAAAGACCTGTTTAAGAAAGAAAACCCTTCTGGGTTCTCTCTACAAAACAATTTTTCTCTGCTTCTGAAAAAGTCTCTCCTGCTGAAAATGAGCTACTAGAAGCCCCAGAGACAGAGGTGAAGGAAGCCATTTTTAGCTCTTACCCTGATGGGGCTCCTAGTCCTGATGGGATTCCCTTCTTGTTTACCAGCATTTTTGGGACTTGGTGAAAAATGATCTCTTAGATCTTTTTCAAGCCTTTCATAGAGAAGAGTTGGATCCAGCAACTTACTCATGGGAGGTCTGTTGGGGTCAAGTTAAATAACTGTGAAAGTGATTTTTTTTCCTTGCTGGTAAAGGCCTTAGGCAAGGTGACCCCATCTCCCCGCTTTTGTTTAATTTAGTAGTGGACATTCTTACTAAAATGCTGAGCAAAGCTGCTGATCATAGTCTGATTGCAGGGCTCTGTCCTGAGGTCTGCCCTGGTGGCATCATCTGCCTTCAATATGCAGATGATACCATCCTTTTCTTAGACAATGACTCCACACATGCTAGCAATCTGAAAACTGTTCTAACCTGGTTTGAACAAGTCTCTGGCATGAGAATCAACTACTCTAAAAGTGAACTCATCCCTATCAACAAGGATGATCAGGAGTTAGCTGACTTCCTCTCTATTCTAGTCTGTAATAAAGGTAACTTCCCCATTAAGTACCTAGGTATCCCTCTCCACTATGATAAACTGAGGAGAGAGGATATCCAACCCCTTCTGGACAAAATCATTAAAAGGATTGCTGGATGGAGGGGCAAACTTCTCTCTTACAGAGGTAGATTGATCCTCATACAAGCTTGTTTTGCTAGCATTCCAGTGTATCTCCTCTCCTTCTTCAAGTTCCCTAAATGGGCAGTGAACCTCATCAATTCTCAGATGTCTCATTACTTGTGGAATGATTTTGAGGGAAATAGGAAGCTACACCTTGCTAATTGGGCCCTAGTCTCTATGAAAAAAGATTTTGGAGGCCTAGGCATACCTAACCTCCAAGAAATTAACATCTGTCTTCTAGGGTCTTGGATTAAAAGATTCTATGAGGAAGACCTGAAACCCTGGAAGCTTCTTATTGCCCATAAATACCTAGGAAATAAACCTAATATTTTTGTCCCTTCCTCCAACCCTAAGACCTCTAGATTATGGAAAGGATTAAAATCTATTATGCATGTTGTGAAATTTCGCTACAGATGGAACATAGGGGATGGGAGCAGAACCAGGTTCTGGGAAGATACTTGGTTTGGCACATTCCCCCTAGCAGTCCAATTTTGGCCTATTTACTCTATCCGCAATGAGCTTAACAAAAGTGTCAATGAAGTTTGGGACGGTCAATGCCTAAAACTCTCTTTTAGAAGGAACTTTAGTGATAGTCTCATGGAACAATGGTTCCAGTTGGAGGAAATTGCCAAAAGCATTACCTTTACTGCCGAGCCGAATGCCCTGATTTGGCAGCTGGACAATAAGGGGAAGTATTCCTCCAGCTCCTTCTATCATGTTATCAACTTTAGAGGGGTTCAACCCGTGTTTACCCCTGCTGTCTGGAAATTGAGAGTTCCCCTAAAATTCATGTATTTCTCTGGCTTCTCTCCAAAAACAATATGATGACTAGGGATTAGGAAGAGACACATCATCAAACCCCTTGATTGTGTTTACTGCTTGGAACAAGAGTCTTGTTCTCACCTATTTTTTGAATGTATAGTTGCTAAACATCTCTGGGCCCACATCGAGGAATATTTCTCTAGTCAGATTGGCTCATCCTTCGAATCTGTCGCCAGATTCTGGATTGCTACCAAAAAGTGCTTAGTTTTAAACACTGTTAGCTCAGCTGTCCTTTGGTGCCTCTGGAAATATAGAAATGCTATGATTTTCAGTAACACCTCCTAGATTTCCCTCCAGAAACCGTTCGCGATCACTTGTGGCTGAACAAGGCTCGACCTGCTCTGGGGCTGGACCCATGGGCTCGTCTCAAGATCTCTGATGAAGATGATGGGCACTTGGCGCCGAAAAAGAGGGACATCCACCATGCTACGCCTTCCAGCCCGGTGTCTCCGCTTGCTTACTGGTCGCCGTAGGCTGACACGGCCCCTCGACTGAAGACCATGAAGGCTTCGTTGGACCCTCGTTGTGTCATTTGAGTGCTCTATCCGCTCTGCCTTTGGCACCGCTCGGGTGATTTGTGTTATTCAGAGAACTTGTTCATCCACCCCCTAGTTTGTAGCTTTTCTACCTTTGCTTTCGAACTGCTCTTTGAGCTGCTGTATCAGAATATGTTGTGGTTTCTTTCTCAGCAATGGAACCGGGGAGATGCTCCCTGTTTTTCTAAAAAAAATTATTTTATATGTTATTATATAAAGCTTGGTAAGACTGTAAATTTAAGGACGAATGTAATAATATCACCTATTATTTAAATATATTTATAACAAAATGCTCAGCCCCTTTTTATTTTTTGATAACATTGCTGGCCCAACCCAACATTATAATTAGAATCAGCCCAGCAAAATCGTGTATTTCAAGAAAGTGCAAATGGGCTGTAATTTTTTAGGAAATAAAATAAACGGGCCACATGGACGCTACATTATTTGTTCACCCAGCCCAGCTAATGGCTGTAATTCAAAAAAAGATCAAATTGACTGTAAATTCTACCGCGCAAAAAAAAGACTGTAAATTCTGGAAAAAAATTGGTTGAATACGTGCCACATTTTTGGAGGCTGAAATGTGGGCCAATAGGTCGAAGCCAATGCAAGTCGTTGTCAATTTAGTCAACAAATAATTCTGACATGTTAGCCGTTGGATTTACATCCAACGACTGGCATCCATCTTCAATCTCTCGTCTTCTTCCTCCAGCGCCGCCGGGACCACCTCCCGCCTCCTGCTGCTAGCAGCTCTGCTTAGCACGCTTCGCTATGAAGCGCTACTCCACCGTTGGCCAGGCCATCCCTCCACCCCTCCACACCTCCTGTTCTTCTCCACCGACTGCCGAACCACACCGCACTAGAACCAATTAACCCTCGTACACCTCTCTATATGCGACTCTACTCCCGCGTCTTCCCATCTCCAGCTCGTTGCTGTCCGGGCCTCGCCGTCGTCCACCACCTTGGATGCGCTCGGCGCGGCGTGGTCAACATGGTCAACGAACGACACCATCGGAAGTAGACTGTGCGTGGAGAGGCTAACAGCTAGGTCCACGGCCGCACACAAGGAAATGCCTCCTTATTACGCGCAAAATAATGATTCCTCCACCTGACATCTAGGACCCATCGGAAGGGCCTCTGTATTTCGCAAAATAAAGTGCCCCCCGCTGACATGTCGGACCCACCAGCTATCTTCGCACGCAAGGAAGTGTCTGCTTATTACGCACAAAAAAATGAATTTCCCCCTGCCATCTGGAACCCAGCATAGTGGGAGGCTAACTTGTGGGCCTACCAAGTTGACGGGGACGGAGGGCTTTGTCAACTTAGTCAATATGAATGATTCTAGCTCCTGTTACCGTACGATATTCATTCAATGGCCGTAGTGCTTCTTCAACCTCTGGTCTTCTTGCTCCAGCCGCCCAAACCAGTGCCGGTCGTGCCGCGTGCTCCTGCCTCCCGTGGCCGGCTGTGATGTTGCGGAGGCCTCACCGTCCCCTACTACTCCCACCGTTGGCCAGGCCATCCCTCTACTCACCCACACCCCCTGTTATTCTGCGGCGACAACAGCCTCACACCGTAGCCGAACCAGTGAACCCTCGTACTCCTCTTCGCGTGGGCATCCACTGCTGTGTCTTCCCCGGCTCTGAGTCGTCCCCTTCCTAGTCCTCGCCATCGTCCACCGCCCTAGTGCTCTCGGCGCGGCGTGGTCAACGTGGTCAACGACCGACTTCCATCGGAAGAGTACTGTACATGGAGAGGCTGACAGCTGGGTCCACGGCAGCCGCAAGGAAGTGCCTCCTTATTACAAGGAAAATAATTATTCCTCCACCTGACAGCAGGGACCCACCGGACGGGCCACCAGTATTTTGCGAAAAAATCGTTTCCCCTGACTACTGGGACCCACCGGACGGGCCACCGTATTTCGCAAAAAAAAAGTTCCCTCCCGCTGTCAGCTCGGACCCACTGGAAGTGCCTCCTTATTACGCACAAAAAAATGAATACTCCCCCGGCTAACTGGGACCCACCTTGCTGGGAGACTGACTTGTGGGCCCACTAAGTTGACGGGGACGAAGGGCTTTGTCAACTTAGTCAATATGAACGATTCTAGCTCCAGTGACCGTATGATGTCCATCCAGCGGCCGTAGTGCTTCTTCAACCTCTGGTCTTCTTGCTCCAGCCGCCCAAAGCAGCGTCGGTCGTGCCGCATGGTCCTGCCTCCCGTGGCTGGCTGTGCTGCCGCAGAGGCCTCACTGCCCCCTACTATTCCCACCGCTGGCCAGGCCCCGCGGCGACGGCAGCCTCACACCGCAGCCGAACCAGTGAACCCTCATAGTCCTCTCCGCGCGGGCTTCCACTGCCGCGACGTCCCCTTCCTGATACAAGTCGATGTAGAGGCGCGCACGTGTTGTAGTAGAGACGCACACGTAGCATGTACACGTACGTACAGTGGTCAGGCTGCAAGAAAGAAAATACAGCCACGTATGTGTACATACGGGCGGGGTCTCGAACGCCTACTCGCGCATACGTACGGCGACGGCTTGTGTACATGGCTGGGTCGGAACAGAGAAACAACGTCGTCATCGTGTTCATGGGGAGGCAACGGAATGCGTCGTGTTCATGGGGAGGCAACGGAATGCGTCGTATTCATCGGGAGGGCTTGGACGGAACAAGCAATGGAAACGAGGCCTGGCGTACCGCAGAACGGAGGAAACAACCTTGTGTTCGACCGGCCACGTTCAAAATGGGATCCTGTTCATCAGGAGGGGTCTGGCGTACCGCAAAACGGAGGAAACGGACCTCCTACGGTCGAAACGGGGGTCCTGTTGATCGGGAGGGGTGTGGCGTACCGCAAAACGGATGAAACAGACTTGTGTTGGAGCGCTACGGTCGAAACGGCGGTCCTGTTCATCGGGAGGGGTGTGGCGTACCGCAAAACGAGACTCCACGGGATACTGTTCATCTCCACCGTCGACCTCCTCCAGCCTCCACGGGCTCCTGTTCATCCAGCCTCCACGGGCTCCTGTTCATCCAGCCTCCACCGCGTGCTACTCCACTGGCTACTGTTCAACCACCCCTCCACCATCTACTGTTCTTCCAGCCCTCCACACCACGGGGGCCTGTTCAACCACCCCTCCACGGGCACCCCTCCACCGTCTACTGTTCATCCAGCCCTCCACACCATGGGGTCCTGTTCAAACACC
>NC_041382.1:559774532-559879004 GCF_002162155.2 Triticum dicoccoides | reverse complement strand
TCGGCTTCAGTTAGCAGCAGTAGCGAAGGAATCGCTCGATCGGGTTCAGTTAACAGCCATCGATCGATCGCTCGGGTTCAGTAATGCGTAGCCTGCAGTGTAATCGCTCGGGCTCAGTTAGAGCCCAACGCCTCGCTCGGGTTCAGTTAGAGCCAATGCCTCGCACACACGCACGTACGTGTATGAGAGAAACGCGCATCGCTCGGCCCCCGACCTCCCACCGTAACCGGGAACTCCCCGAAATTTTCCTCCCCTCGCTTCTACCACGGTTTTTCCGTCATGGACGGCCCAAAGAATGTCATGCAGTTGCGTCTCCGGCCCGCCCAGGACAAAAAGCCCATTTTTTGTCATGATTTTTTGTCATAGAAGTAGGAGCCCACCACATCTATAATGATACCGGGTTTTGTCACAATTATCGTCATAGAAGTGTCATATGTATGATAAAAAAAATTCATTCGGCCCAAAATGTCACGGATGTGTCTTTTTTTGTAGTGTATAATATGCATGTGCTTGCTACTCCTACTTGCAATTATTATGAGAGAGGAACTACATCTCCGCCTCTTTATGTTTCCAACACGATAGAATTGCAAGAAACTGCTTATGCTATGCATTGGCCTTTACTTGATGTGCATGAATTGTTCTTGTATGACATGCCGATGCATAGGAAGAGAGTTAGACTTTGTCATTGCTTGATATATGTTACTTTGTGCTCACTAGTAAATTACAAATCATTGTTGATTCAACTTGGCTTTGATATACCATGGGATCCGGGTGGATCCATTACTTGAGCACTTTATGCTTAGCTTAATGCCTCTAAAGAAAGCGCTGGAGACAACCCGGAAGTTTTAGAGAGTCATTTATTTCTGTTGTGTGCTTTTATGAAGTTTAAAAATAAAAATAATGTGCCAAGGTATGCCTTTAGGATGTTTAGATTGCTTGTTGGTTTGTGAGTTGCAAGGCAGAAACTTTGGCTGTAGTGCACGATTTTACATTTTTTAAGAGAACATCAAACGAATATAAACTTTTTGCACTGTCTTTCTATACAAATTGTTTATTTTTCCTAATTACTTCAGAATTTTTGGTGTAACAGAAGTATGGTGAATGTTCAGATTACTACAGATTGTCCTGTTCAAGACAGATTCTGTTTTTTATGCATAGTTTGCTTGTTTTGATGAGACTATCAATTTCTATCAGTGGATTAAGCCATGGAAAAGTTATATTACAGTATCTACAGTGCAAAACAAAATATGAATTGGTTTGCAATAGTACTTAGGGTAGTGATTTGCTTTATTATACTAACGGATCTTACCGAGTTTTCTGTTGAGTTTTGTGTGGATGAAGTGTTCGAAGATCGAGGAGATCTCGATGTGAGTAGAAGGAGGAGAGGCAAGATCTTAAGCTTGGGGATGACCAAGGCACCCCAAGTAAATATTAAAGGAGACTCAAGCTTCTAAGCTTAGGGATGCCCCGGAAGGCATCCCATCTTTCTTCAACAAGTAACGGTATGTTTATAGGTTCGTTTTGTTCATGTGATATGTGCAAATCTAGGAGCGTCTTTTGCATTTACTTTTCATTTTTTTCTTTTATGCAGCATGTTGGTATGAGATAGTCCATGGTTGATTTATAGAATGCTCATTGCACTTCACTTATATCTTTTGAGTATGGCTTTATAGAATGCTTCATGTGCTTCACTTATATCTTTTGAAGTTTGGATTGCCTGTTTCTCTTCACATAGAAAACCGCCATTTGTAGAATGCTCTTTTGCTTCACTTATATTTGTTAGAGCGTGGGCATATCTTTTGTAGAAAGAATTAAACTCTCGTGCTTCACTTATATCTATTTAGAGAGATGACAGGAATTGGTCATTCACATGGTTAGTCATAAAATCCTACATAAAACTTGTAGATCACTGAATATGATATGTTTGATTCCTTGCAATAGTTTTGCGATATAAAGATGGTGATATTAGAGTCATGCTAGTGGATAGTTGTGGATTGTAGAAATACTTGTGTTAAAGTTTGTGATTCCCGTAGCATGCACGTATGGTGAACCGTTATGTGATGAAGTCGGAGCATGATTTATTTATTGATTGTCTTCCTTATGAGTGGCGGTCGGGGACGAGCGATGGTATTTTCCTACCAATCTATCCCCCTAGGAGCATGCGTGTAGTACTTTGTTTTGATAGCTAATAGACTTTTGCAATAAGTATGTGAGTTCTTTATGACTAATGTTGAGTCCATGGATTGTACGCACTCTCACCCTTCCATCACTACTAGCCTCTTTGGTATCGTGCATTGCCCTTTCTCACCTCGAGAGTTGGTGCAAACTTCGCCGGTGCATCCTAACCCCGTGATATGATGCTCTGTCACATATATATAAGCCTCCTTATATCTTCCTCAAAACAGCCACCATACCTACCTATTATGGCATTTCTATAGCCATTCTGAGATATATTGCCAAGCAACTTCCATCATCATCATATACATGACTTGAGCATTCACTGTCATATTGCTTTGCATGATTGTAAGATAGCTAGCATGATATTTTCATGGCTTGTCCATTTTTATATCTTTGCTACGCTAGATCGTTGCACATCCTGGTACACTGCCGGAGGCATTCATATAGAGTCATACTTTGTTCTAGATATCGATTTGTAAATATTGAGTTGTAAGTAAATAGAAGTGTGACGATCATAATTATTAGAACATTGTCCCATGTGAGGTTATCAAAATAAAAGTGGCCAAAGAAGCCCCCCCCCAAAAAAAAGAGAGGCCAAAGAAGCCTAAAAAACAAAAAAACAAAAAAACAAAAAATGAGAGAAAGAGAGAGAAGAGACAATGTTACTATCCTTTTAGCACACTTGTGCTTTAGAGTAGCACCATGTTCTTCATATAGAGAGTCTCTTGAGTTATCACTTTCATATACTAGTGGTAATTTTCATTATAGAACTTGGCTTGTATATTCCAATGATGGGCTTCCTCAAATGCCCTAGGTCTTCATGAGCAAGAAAGTTGGATGCACACCCACTTAGTTTTCAGTTTGAGCTTTCATGCACTTATAGCTCTTAGTGCATCCGTTGCATGGCAATTCCTACTCCTCGCATTGACATCAATTGATGGGCATCTCCATAGCCCATTGATTAGCCACGTCGATGTGAGACTTTCTTCCTTTTTGTCTTATCCACACAACCTCCATCATCATATTCTATTCCACCTATAGTGCTATATCCATGGCTCATACTCATGTATTGTGTGAAAGTTGAAAAGGTTTGAGAACATCAAAAGTATGAAACAATTGCTTGGCTTGTCATCGGGGTTGTGCATGATCTGAATAATTTGTGTGGTGAAGATGGAGCATAGCCAAACCATATGATTTTGTAGGGATAACTTTCTTTGGCCATGTTATTTTGAAAAGACATGATTGCTTTATTAGTATGCTTGAAGTATTATTATCTTAATGTCAAATGATAGATTATTGCTTTGAATCACTCGTGTCTTAATATTCATGCCATGATTAGATTACATGATCAAGATTATGCTAGGTGGCATTCCACACCAAAAATTATCTTTTTTATCATTTACCTACTCGAGGATGAGTAGGAATTAAGCTTGGGATGCTGATACGTCTCTGTCGTATCTATAATTTTTGATTATTCCATGCCAATATTATACAACTTTCATATACTTTTGGCAACTTTTTATACTATTTTTGGGACTAACCATATTGATCCAGTGCCTAGTGCCAGTTCCTGTTTGTTGCATGTTTTTTGTTTCGCAGAACATCTATATCAAACGAAGTCCAAATGGGATAAAAACTTACGGATATTTTTTTGGAATATATGTGAATTTCGGGAAGTGGAATCAACGTGAGACGATGCCCGAGGGGGCCACGAGGCAGGGGGGCAGGCGCGCCCCTAACCCTCATGGACACCCCGTAAGGCGGTTGTTGCCCTTCTTTCGCCGCAAGAAAGCTAATATCCGGATAAAAATCGTGTTCAAATTTCAATCCAATCGGAGTTACGGATCTGTGGGAATATAAGAAATGGTGAAAGGACAGATCTGGGAACACGGAAACAGAAAGAGATAGAGAGACATATCCAATATGGGAGGGGCTCTCGCCCCTCCCATTCCATGGAGGCCACAGACCAGAGGGGAAACCCTTCTCCCATCTAGGGAGAAGGTCAAGGAAGAAGAAGAAGAAGGGGGCTCTCTCCCCCTCTCTCCCGGTGGCGCCGGAACGCCACTGGGGCCATCATCGTGTGACAGTGATCTACACCAACACCTCCGTCATCTTCACCAACATCATCATCACCTTTCCCCATCTATCTACAGCGTTCCACTCTCCCGCAACCCGTTGTACCCTCTACTTGAACATGGTGCTTTATGCTTCATATTATTATCCAATGATGTGTTGCCATCTTATGATGTCTGAGTAGATTTTCATTGTCCTATCGATAATTGGTGAATTGCTATGATTGATTTAATTTGCTTGTGGTTATATTGCTGTCCTTTGGTGCCCATCATATGAACGCGTGCGTGGATCACACCATAGGGTTAGTTGTATGTTGATAGGACTATGTATTGGAGGGTAAGAGTGATAGAAGATTCAACCTAGCATAGAAATTGATGCATACGGGATTGAAGGGGGACCAATATATCTTAATGCTATGGTTGGGTTTTACCTTAATGAACGTTAGTAGTTGCGGACGCTTGCTAATAGTTCCAATCATAAGTGCATAGAATTCCAAGTCAGGGATGACATGCTAGCAGTGGCCTCTCCCACATAAAACTTGTTATCGGTCTAGTAAAGTAGTCAATTGCTTAGGGACAATTTCCCAACTCCTACCACCACTTTTCCACACTCGCTATACTAACTTTATTGCTTCTTTACCTAAAAAAGCCTCTAGTTTTTATTTACGTGCTCTTTATATTCTTGCAAACCTACCCCGTTACACCTACAAAGTACTTCTAGTTTCATACTTGTTCTAGGTAAAGCGAACATTAAGCGTGCGTAGAGTTGTATCGGTGGTCGATAGAACTCGAGGGAATATTTGTTCTCCCTTTAGCTCCTCATTGGGTTCGACACTCTTACTTATCGAAAGAGGCTACAATTGATCCCCTATACTTGTGGGTTATCAAGACCTTTTTCTGGCGCCGTTGCCGAGGAGTTATAGCGTGGGGTGAATATTCTCGTGTATGCTTGTTTGCTTTATCACTAAGTACTTTTTATTTTGTGCTCTTGTTTTGCATCTTTAATTATGGGTAGGAACTGCAAAATACCAAAAAATTAGTTGTGCCTACTACACCAATGGTTGAAGAACCACTCAAAATCTATCACACTCCTGAAGCTTTTTACTTGGATCATCTTCGATCCCTATGTGCTTGTGCTGAAACCCCAATTAGCTTAGTTGAGGGAAAATCTTTAGATGAGCATGCTTGTTATGTGCGACACCACATATCTAAAAAAAGGGAAACTTTTACTAGATCAAATTCATCGTTTGCAGTGCTATGCTTGGAATTTATGTGAAATATATGATTGTACTTGTTGTTATAAAGACCCTAAGAAACACCTTCCTTACCAATGTGAGTTTAGTGATAATGGAATCATATCTTCGTATACTAAGGGTGTTTATAATTACTATGATGTTCAACAAATTGAAGAATTTGTTGCTTTTAGGGGTACTTGTGAAATTGCTTCTTTTATTGAGGAGTGTGATACTACTCTCTACAAATCTGAAAATTTGGCCATACTTAAATATTGCTATGATAATTATGCTTCTAATCCTTATATTAAACCATATATTGAGGACTCCTCCGCTGTCCAAGAAGAGACTAATATTTTGCAGGAGTCTATGGAAGAAGAAATTAATGACATTGTGAGCTCATTGGATGAAAAAGATGAGGAGGAGAGCGAAGAACAAAAGGAGGAAGAGTGGATTGATCACCCGTTCCCACCTTCTAATGAGAGTAACTCTTCAACTCATACATTGTTTAATTTCCCTTCATGCTTACCGAAGGATGATTGCTATGATGATTGTTATGATCCCGTTAATTCTTTTGAAATATCCCCTTTTGATGATGCTTGCTATGCTAGTGGCCAAGATGTCAATATGAATTATGCTTATGGAGATGAACTTGCTATAGTTCCTTATGTTAAACATGAAATTGTTGCTATTGCACCCACACATGATAGTCCTATTATCTTTTTGAATTCTCCCGACTACACTATATCGGAGAAGTTTGCACTTATTAAGGATTATATTGATGGGTTGCCTTTTACCGTTGCACATGATAATTTTGATGACTATAATTTGCATGTGCTTACTGCTCCTACTTGCAATTATTATGAGAGAGGAACTACATCTCCACCTCTTTATGTTTCCAACACGATAGAATTGCAAGAAACTGCTTATGCTATGCATTGGCCTTTACTTGATGTGCATGAATTGTTCTTGTATGACATGCCGATGCATAGGAAGAGAGTTAGCCTTCGTCATTGCTTGATGCACGTTACTTTGTGCTCACTACTAAATTAGAAATCATTGTTGATTCAAATTGGCTTTGATATACCATGGGATCCGGGTGGACCGGGAAAAGAGGCAACATGATGTGAATGCATGAGGGAAGTAATGGGAGGACCGGGAAAAGAGGCATCACGATGTGAATGCAACGCAGTTTGCACTCATATAAAGGCGCCCCTCCATTCCAATGCATCTACCACATCATATGCACCTAAGCATTTGCCTAAGCACCTACACTAATAAGCGCAAAAGTGCCCACACCAAACCCATGGCGGCACAACAAATCCAGAGAGCACTACTTCCTTGGTCTGGAGGTCTCGCGGTCGTTTGATGGGTTGACTCTTACCCAGAAGAAGTATTCTATGGATTTGTTGTGCCACGCGGGTATGTTGAAGTGTAAACCTGCTGCCACTCCGATGTCTGCGACTGATTGGTTGTCTGCCCTTAATGGAGTACCACAGTCTTGTTGGAGGTCTGCAATACCTCACTATCACTAGGCCGGATGTCTCCTATGCAGTTAATCGTGTGTGCCAGTATCTTCATGCACCCAGGACGTCTCATTGGTCTGTGGTGAAGCATATTCTTTGCTACATCTGTCTCATTGCCTCGTATGGATTGCTACTCCAACCTGCACCGTGTTGTGAGCTTTCGGCCTTCTCAGATGCGGATTGGGCTGGCAGTCCTGATGATAGGCGATCCACGGGGGGCTATGCGGTATTCTTTGGACCTAACTTGGTCGCCTGGAATGCTCGCAAGCAAGCTACAATGTCTCGCAGTAGTATTGAAGCCGAGTACAAGGCAGTTGCTAATGCCACAGTTCAGCTCATATGGGTACAATCCTTATTATGAGAGTTGAGAGTCTCTCCGGTTCAGCCTCCAGTCCTTTGGTGTGATAATACAGGTGCCACATACCTTTCATCTAACCCGGTATTTCATGCTCGGATGAAACACATCGAAGTTGACTATCACTTTGTTCGGGAACGTGTTGCATAGAAGCTACTCCGTATCAAGTTCATCTCTTCCAAGGATTAACTTGCTGACATCTTCACGAAGCCTCTTCCACAGCCGCAGTTTGTAGGCTGTAGGTGCAACCTTAACTTGCTTTGTACTTTAGGCCATAGTTAAGATTGAGGGAGGGTGTTAGACTGTATATACATAGCCCTCTGTATACATCTTGTATTGTACCTCTTGGTACCTCTATATATATGAGATAGCCACACCTGTTTAGGGTGTCGAGCAATTTCCCAAACATATCGTTTTACACCTTTAATTCCCGCAGCCATTATAACCTTAGTCTCCTCAACCTTTCGATCGCACCCCATAACACAACAAGCACACCCACGACGACACATAGAGAGGGGATGCCCGGCAGCGCTCCAATGGAGTTCGGAGAGCATAGAGTGGTTACCCGCGCGAGGGAGACGGATCTCTCGGTGGTGTACACCATTGACCCGGTCGTGGTGGACGACTACATCAACAATGTTGAGCAGTTGCTTGCTGGAGACAAGTACAAGGTGGTCGGCATCGACCTCCAGTACACCACCGATCGTCCCGACATAGATCAGAAGGTTGCCGTCGCCCAGTTGTGCGTGCGCCATCATGTCCTCATCTACCACTACTGCATGGCCACAGAGCCTTGCAACCGTTTCAACAGGTTTGTCAACAGCATTGACTACAAGTTCGCCACGGTGGATACCACCAACGATGTAAAAGCGCTTAGTGTTACGGGCTACCTTGTCGAAATCCGTGAGTACTACACGGCCTGGGGTAGCACGAAGAAGGACTCCCTGGTCGAACTCGCCTCGGTCATCATCGACCCCTACTATGAAAGGATGAAGCAGGATGCCCAGAGAACAAGTCCCGTATCCTGGCACGGGGCCTGGATGCGGCAACTGGATGAACCTCACCTCAGGTTTGCAGCCAAGAGTGTGTACACATGCTATGAGATGCACAGGCGGATCGTTAACATGAGGAAGTGCCTCGTTACCCAAATCGACGAGCCCGGATCGAGCCACAAGCAGAGCAAGCAGCGTCACAAGAAGTAGATGATGATCAGATGATCGTTTATGCTAGATAATCATGCATGTAATATATAATTTACTTTATTGGTGTGTCGAAATGTCATGTGTGTAGTAGCCACCTATGTAATTATGCATTTAATAGTTTACTTTGGTGTGTGCAAATGCCATGGTTGTAGTAGCCACCTATGTAAGTGGATGTTTAATTTGGTTATGCAAGCATGTCCTTATAAGTGTGTGTGTGTGTGTTGTTGTTGTTGTTCTGTATGCAATCCCATCGCACAACACACACGTCTTATTACCAGCAACCGTCTGTGTTCTTATCAGTCTACAGACACATTTCTGATTACAGACCTGTTTGCCGCGTACCGCACACATCTTGTTAAGTTGAACCATTTCTGTTCTCATGTCTCAACGCAAATAGTTCATCCGAGTGAACCGCATGCCGTATATTGCACACACCTTTGATCTGGCTAACCGTTTCTTTTGTGTTGACTAATCACAAACAGTTCATCCGAGTGAACCGTATGTTGTGTATCGCACACGCCTCCATCTGGCTGCCTGTTTCTTTTATTCCTCCTCATCGCAAATAGTTCATTGAACTGAACCATATGCCCTTCATCGCACATGTAACTAAAACCTGAACCGTGTTTGATGCATCCGTCATGGCAAACGTTTTACACATTTCTGACGGTTTTCATACAGCACCGTTTGCGATTATGGCATCGCACACAGTTTCTCGAAGGGTCTCTGACCGTAGTGTCGCGTTAGCAGCATCCTGCAGTAGTGATGCTTTACGTCTTAGAACCGGGACTTCAAAAACCGTTTTGAATGCCACGAAGCATATAAGATGTTCCAAGAGCTGAAATTGGTATTTCAGACTCATACCCGAGTCGAGAGGTATGAGACCTCTGACAAGTACTTTGCCTACAAGATGGAGGAGAATAGCTCAACCAGTGAACATGTGCTCAGAATGTCTGAGTACTACAATCGCTTGAATCAAGTGGGAGTTAATCTTCCAGATAAGATAGTGATTGACAGAGTTCTCTAGTCACTATCACCAAGTTATTGGAACTTCGTGATGAACTATAATATGCAAGGGATAACAGAAATGATTCCCAAGCTCTTCGCAGTGCTGAAATTGGCGAATGTAGAAATCAAGAAAAGCATCAAGTGTTGATGGTTGACAAGACCACTAGTTTCAAGTAAAAGGGCAAGGAAAAGAAAGGGAACTTCAAGAAGAATGGCAAGCAAGATGCCACTCCCGTGAAGAAGCCTAAAGCTAGACATAAGACTGAAACTAAGTGCTTCTACAGCAAAGGGAATGGTCACTGGAAGCGGAACTACCCCAAGTACTTGGCGGATAAGAAGGATGGCAAAGTGAACAAAGTATATTTTATATACATGTTATTGATGTGGACTTTACTAGTGTTCATAGTAAACCCAGGGTATTTGATACCAATTCAGTTGCTAAGATTAGTAACTCGAAACAGGATGTAGCGACCCGACCTCAAACGGTCAAGTCTCTATGCTTCAGTGTCATCCCTAGATCGGTAATGCTGACACACACAATACTCGAAGGATTTATAACAGAGTGGCAATCACACACTATTACATCGAATGTCTCAAGAGAGAAATTATTACAATAAATATGGCTTAAGGCCATCTAATACGATAATAGCGGAAGGCTTGGAAGATAAAGTGAGTCCATCAACTCCAACGGCATAGCTGAGTGCATGACAAACGACCTATCGCACCTTACTCGTTGTCTGAAAAGTCTGCAACATGAAACGTTGCACCCTGAAAATGGGTCAGCACATGGAATATGCTGGCAATGTAACACAGGAGAGTAATGAACAGATAAAAGCTATCACTATATGCATATATGGCTGGTGGAAGCTGTATGGTTAATATGTTTTGCGAAAACCTAATTTTTCCCTACAAGAAAGAAATGTATTTTATTTAACTATCACGGTAGTTGAACAATATTGAGAAGGTTCCTCCAACTCAATCCCAATTAAAAGTAATTATCAACCCAACAAATTAATTTAGAGTGATGAGATCCATATGATAATCCAAAAGCCAGATACTCAAGATGTCCATAACCGGGGACACGGCTAACCATGATTAGTTTATACACTCTGCAGAGGTTGGCACACTTTTACCCACAAGACTCGATCTCCTCCGTTGGTTTTCTCACACTACAAGGTGTTTGAGAAACAGATGACTGAGGCACAATCTTTCAGAAGCATTTGCTCTTTACTCCGGGCGGACCGGTACACCTACAATCCCCTACATCTGCTAGTCCACCTATTCAAGAACACATGCAACTTACTCAACTAGGCCAGAGCCCATAATGGCTTGTGGCTGCACACGGAAGTTTTTAGCAAGTATAGTCTTATGATCCTTTTGAGCCTGGGTGGCGGACCATAGGATGATCTCACAGGTACTCCGGGATATCCTAGGACAACACTGGGTTCTCCAGGTGCCCACAAGCAATCCACCTAGATGTGTATTAAAGTTTCCACCTTAAGTTGAACCATTAATTAACAACTCACATCTGTTGTGGATACACTCAATCCCTAACCACGTCTACGAGCATAGCATGGCAATATAAGCATAATGTAGAAGTAACTCCCAAGGGTTTGATAATAAAACAGGTAATAGGTTCTACCTCATTATCTACTTCTCAGACCCACATGTTAAGAGATCCTACTCATGCAATATGTGAAGGTTGAAACTAATGCATAAAAACTGGGTGATAAAGGGTATGATCAAAGTGTTACTTGCCTTGCTGACGATCTGCAAATCCTAAAGACTCGTAGTAGCACACTTCGCTCTTCGGGTGTTCTATTGCAAACAAACAATAGCATACATAAGCAATCAAGCAAAGATGCACGGGTAAAACTCAAATAAGGAGATCCAACCAGAAAGTTCAACTAAAGAACTCCGGTTTGCAAAAAGAATCAAATCAAATGGAGCAACGAAACTCAAACTGTGAAAGAAATAAGATCCGATTACTAATCTGGACTAAAGTCAAACTTTCCTGTACCAAAATCTTGTTCAAGTTCGTTAAACAGAAAGAGGGCTTCGAGACGAAGATCTAGGCGCTTGAATCGCGTGATTCCGATAAACGAGCGAAAAGATAAACTAAAACTAAGATCAGGGCAGAAATCGCGATCGAATATAATTGCGGAAAAACCCTGGAAAAAGAAAACTGACGAACAGGCTAACGAACGAACGTCCGCTTTCTGTGGTAAACGGGTGAAAACCATTCGTTGAAACAAATGTACGAACGGGCGTTCGCTAAATAACTAAACCGGGAAAAAACAATAAAACCGATCCAAAAAACGCATCTAGGTTTTTATATAAAAACCGAATGGTTTTTAGAATAAAACCGGCGGCTACCTCATGGATCGGGATGGCAGTGAAGGCAGCAAACTCTGGCTCCGGCGGGCTCCGGCGGCGGGCGGCGTGGTGGTGGTGAGGCGGCGCGGCAGCGGAGAACTCGGCGGCGGCGGTGCTAGCGGCGGGGCGGCGGATCGGGCAGGGCGGGGCTAGGGTTTGGGGGCGGCTCCGGCCTCCGCTTAAAAAGGCTGGCCGGGCGAAGTCCTAGTCGGGCACAGCCCGGCTAGGTCGGTTGACTTTTTTTAAAATAATTCCGCGCAGAAAATCAAAGAAAAGAAATACTAAACGGACTGAAAAATCCTGAAATAAAATTTCACAGTCCTCTAAAAATACGCCGGACAAGGCGAACATTTATTTGGGCCTCTGATGCAAATTTTGAAAAACGCATATTTTCCCTAATTCAAATAAAATAGCGATAAAACCCCAAATAAAAAAATACAAATTGATTTTAATATTTTTCCTCCAACATTTCATTTATTTTGGAGAAGTCATATTATCTCCTCTCATATAATTTTAATATGAAATATTTTGGGGGAGAAAAATAATTAAAACCAAAGTGATCCTTGTTTCAATATTTGATAAAACTCAAATATGAGAACGAGGGAAAATCCCCAACTCAGTCCGAGGGTCCTTGTGTTGCTTAGGATTCCGAGGATCACAAAACGAAAATGCAATAAAATATGATATGCATGAATGACCTATGTATAACATTCCAAATTGAAAATTTGGGATGTTACAAACCTACACCCCTTAAGATGAATCTCGCCCTCGAGATTCGGGTTGGCTTGAAAATAGGTGTGGGTGGTCCTTGCGTAGATCATCCTCTCTTTCCCAGGTGGCTTCGTCCTCGGTATGGTGGCTCCACTGAACTTTGCAAAACTTGATAACCTTGCTTCGGGTAACTCGACTGGAAAACTCGAGAATCTTGACTGGTTTCACCTCATACATTAAATCACTGTCCAACTGAATTGCTTCCAGGGGCACTGTATCTCTCAGAGGAATACCGGCCATCTCGGCATGGCACTTCTTTAACTGGGAAACGTGAAACACATCATGAACTCCTGACAGTCCTTCAGGTAATTCCAACTTGTAGGCAACCTCTCCCATGCGCTCCAGAACATGGTACGGTCCTACAAATCTCGGGGCTAACTTTGCCTTAACTCCAAAACGCTTAACTCCTCGCAGAGGTGACACTCGCAGATATGCTCTGTCTCATATTTCATAGACTACCTCCTTGCGTTTCGAGTCTGCATAACTCTTCTGTCTGGAGTGAGCTACTTTCAGTCTGTCTCGAATCAGCTTAACCTTCTCCTCGGACTCCTTAATCAAATCCAGTCCAAACAACTAGCGATCTCCAACTTCATCCCAAATTAATGGTGTTCGGCATCTTCTTCTGTACAGGGCTTCAAATGGTGCCATCTTCAAACTGGCCTGGTAGCTATTGTTGTATGAGAACTCCGCGTAGGGTAAATTATCATCCCAACTAGACCCGTAGTCTAGAGCACAAGCTCTCAACATGTCCTCCAGTATCTAATTGACTCTCTCAGTCTGTCCATCTGTCTGCGGGTGAAAAGTTGTACTGAACTCCAGCCTGGTTCCCAAAGTCTGGTGCAGTTGATGCCAAAACTTTGAAGTAAACTGTGTTCCTCTGTCTGATACATGGTCCTCGGAACTCCATGCAGACATACGATCCTGGTCATATATATCTTGGCCAACTTTGCACTTGTATATGTGGTTTTCACTAGGATAAAGTGGGCTACTTTGGTCAAACAGTCCACTACTACCCAGATAGAATCATATCCCGATCGGGTCCTGGGTAATCCAGTGATAAAATCCATGCCAAGTTTATCCCGTTTCCATTCGGGTATCGGCATAGGCTGTAGTAATCCTGCTGGCTTTTGATGTTCTGCCTTCACTCTCTGACATGAATCACATACGGCTACATACTCGGCAATATCCTTCTTCATTCCAGTCCACCAGAAACACTCCTTTAAATCCAAATACATCTTGGTGTTTCCGAGGTGTATCAAGTATGGTGAGTCGTGAGCTTCCTGCAGTATTAACATCCTGATCTCTGCATTATTGGGCACATATATCTGGTCCTCGAACCACAAGGTGTCGTGCTCATCCTCACGAAAACCTTTGGCCTTGCCTTCACTCATCTTTTCCTTTATCTCGACAATCTCTTTGTCATCCTTCTGGGCTTCTCGAATCTTTCCCAACAAGGTCGACCGAACTTCCATGATTGTAACAAAACCTTTGGGAACAATCTCTAAACGTAGCTCCCTGAAATCTTCTGCTAACTCCTTTGGCAATCCTCCTGTTTCTAAAGTATTGGCATAACTCTTTCGGCTCAAAGCGTCTGCTATGATATTGGCCTTTCTCGGATGATAGTGCAACTTCATATCATAATCCTTTATAAGCTCCAACCATCTCCTTTGCCCGATGAGGGAGTTCTGGATTAGGGGATGTCCAGATAGCCGGACTATACCTTCAGCCGGACTCCTGGACTATGAAGATACAAGATTGAAGACTTTGTCCTGTGTCCGGAAGGGACTTTCCTTGGCGTGGAAGGCAAGCTTGGCGATACGGATATGTAGATCTCCTGCCATTGTAACCGACTTTGTGTAACCCTAACCCTCTCTAGTGTCTATATAAACCGGAGGGTTTTAGTCCATAGGACAACATACAGAACAACGATCATACCATAGGCTAGCTTCTAGGGTTTAGCCTCTCCGATCTCGTGGTAGATCTAGTCTTGTACTACCCATATCATCAATATTAATCAAGCAGGACGTAGGGTTTGACCTCCATCAAGAGGGCCCAAACCTGGGTAAAACTTCGTGTCCCTTGCCTCCTGTTACCATCCGGCCTAGACGCATAGTTCGGGACCCCTACCCAAGATCCGCCGGTTTTGACACCGACATTGGTGCTTTCATTGAGAGTTCCTCTATGTCGTCGCCGTTAGGCTTGATGGCTCCTACGATCATCAATAGTGATGCAGTCCAGGGTGAGACCTTCCTCCCCGAACAGATCTTTGTCTTCGGCGGCTTCGCACTGCGGGCCAATTCACTTGGCCATATGGAGCAGATCGAAAGCTATGCCCCTGGCCGTCAGGTCAGATTTGGAAGTTTAAACTACACGGCTGACATCCGCGGGGACTTGATCCTCGACGGATTCAAGCCACTGCTGAGCGCGCCGCACTGTCACGATGAGCATGATCTAGCTCTGCCGCCGAACAGTGCCATGGAGGCCGCACCCGCATCGGCTTCGACCCTTAATTCGGAGCCAACTGCGCCGATCGAGGATGGGTGGTTGGACGCCGCCTCGGGGGCTGCGATCCCAACGGCGATCGAGCCGAACACCAGCCCCGCACTCCGCGAGACTCGTGACACCAAGGAGCCGGACTCCTCTCCGGACTCCGAACCCTCCGCGCCCCTGCCGATCGAATCCGATTGGGCGCCGATCATGGAGTTTACTACCGCGGACATCTGTCAGCACTCGCCTTTCGGCAATATTCTGAAGACACTAAAGTCTCTGTCTTTATCAGGAGAGCCCTGGCCGGACTATGGTCAGCAAGGTTGGGATACGGACGATGAAGAAATTCAAAGCCCACCCACCACCCACTTTGTAGCCGTTGTCGACGATTTAAGCGACATGCTCGACTTCGACTCTGAAGACATCGACGGTATGGACGCCGATGAAGGAGACGATGAAGAACCAACACCTACTGGGCCCTGGAAAGCCACCTCGTCATATGACGTATACATGGTGGACACACCAAAAGATGACGGCGAGGAGCGGAAGGACGCACCGAAGGCTTGTTCCCTCGGGAAGCAGTCAAAGCGGCGCGCAAGCGCCGCCCCAAATCCCGCCTCGACAGAAATAACGATCACACAGACCCAGCGCTGGAGCAGGGCGAACCGCTGCCAGACAGCGGCAATCCGGATAATCAAACCGAACAAACAAATTCTATCAAGGATAATGGTCCGGACGACATAACGCCGGACAGGCACCCGGAGCAGCAGAATGCCCATAAAAGGCTTGTTGCCACCGCGAGGAGTCTTAAAAAGCAGAAGCTAAGGCTCAAGGGTGCGCAAGACACACTCCAAATCAGATGGAGTAAAATACTTAACACAGCAGCGAGGTACGGCGACAATCGCCCCTCCAAGAGCTACCCAAAGCGGAAGCTGCTACCTGAATTCGATGAGGAGACCTCAGACCCCCCCCCCACAACCAAATATCAAAGCAGCCACCTGACCGGATAAACGACCCCTCTACCAACACAGAGCGGCATACAACGCCACTCACAATACAACACGAGACCCATGCGAGGGCTCGCACCCAAAGGACGATGCAGCAAGATCCATCTATGGACCACGCAAGCGCGCCCCAGCATACAATGCAACACAACAAACATCCGAACAACGCAGTACACCCAGCTACAGGGGTGCCGCACACCCCTTATGTTTCACCGATGAGGTGCTGGACCATGAATTTCCAGAGGGATTCAAACCCGTAAACATAGAGACATACGACGGAACAACAGACCCTGGGGTCTGGATTGAGGACTACATCCTTCATATCCATATGGCTCGAGGAGATGATCTCCACGCCATCAAGTACTTACCCCTCAAGCTCAAAGGGCCAGCTCGTCACTGGCTCAAAGGCCTCCCCGAAAGCTCCATTGGAAGTTGGGAAGAGCTCGAAGACGCCTTTCGGGCAAATTTTCAAGGGACTTATGTTCGACCTCCGGATGCGGACGATTTGAGTCATATAACTCAACAGCCCGGAGAGTCAGCCCGAAAGCTTTGGAACAGGTTTCTTACTAAAAAGAACCAGATTGTCGACTTTTTGGACGCCGAAGCCTTGGCAGCTTTTAAGCATAGCGTCCGTGACGAATGGCTTGCCAGACACCTCGGCCAAAATAAGCCGAGAAAGATGGCCGCATTAACAAGCCTCATGACCCGCTTTTGCGTGGGTGCGGACAGCTGGCTAGCCAGATGCAGCACCAGCGACCCCAGTACATCTGACGTTAGAGATGGAAACGGGAAATCATGGCGCAACAGCAATAACAAACACCAAAATAAAGAAGACAACACGAAGGGCACGACAGTAAACGCCAGATTCAAAAGCTCTCGGCCAGGTCAGCAAAAGCCGCCCTCTAAAGGCACCAGGGATGAACTGTCCAGCCTCAACAAAATTCTGGACCAAGTATGTCAGATCCATAGTACCCCTGGTAAACCGGCTAATCATACCCACAGAGAATGTTGGGTCTTCAAGCAGTCCGGCAAGCTCAACGCCGTACATAAGGGGGAGGATACACCAAGTGAAGACGAGGACGAGCCTCCCAAGTAAGACACTGGGGAACAAAAGAAATTTCCACCAGAAGTCAAAACAGTAAACGTGTTACATGTGATCAAGGGAAAAAACAACACGGCACTCCCAGGAAAATATACCCAAGTGCCTGTCACCGTGAAGTCCTGCCACTGGTCGTCTCAACCGATCACTTTCGACCATCGCGATTACTCAGCAAGTATCCGACACGCAGGATGGGCTGCCCTGGTATTAGACCCAGTAATTGGCAGATATCACTTCACACGAGTCTTGATGGACGGTGGCAGTAGTCTAAACCTAATATATCAGGATACAATCCGCGGGATGGGGTTAGACGCAACAAAAATTCTCCATAGCAATACTACCTTTAAAGGAGTAATGCCAGGCCCAGGGGCTCATTGTACGGGCTCCCTCCTACTACAAGTTATATTCGGCTCCCCTGATAACTTCCGTCGCGAGCATTTAACCTTCCACATCGCTCTGTTCCAAAGTGGCTATCAAGCACTGCTCGGACGCGAAGCTTTCCCTCGCTTTAATGCAATACCACACTACGCCTCCCTCACACTCAAGATGCCCGGTCCACGTGGCATCATTTCAGTGAAAGGAAATATCAAGCAATCTCTGCGCGCCGAAGAGAGTGCGGCTGCCTTGGCAGCCGCACACTAAAGGCGCCCGGATCAGCGGAAGCATCCAATAGGTCGTCAAAACCTTAGACACAACTAATCAAGTCCGGCGCTGCTATTTATACCGAATAAATGGTCACACCCCTATTTGTCAATACAAGGGGCTCAACGCGCACAGACAAGTGGCAATTTCTTCTCATCTTGAATTATGCATGGTTTCTTTAAAAACTATCTTTTCGCACGACAACTTTTTCACCTAAATTCCTCTCTTTTACAGACGATCATCGTGCTACACCCGTCCAGGATACGGCACAACAGAGACACAGGTGCAGACGTGCAGCAGGGACCCGCTCCAAGGATTCTTTTTAGATTAAGACCCTGCGTAAACCTTTTTTATTGTCTCTTGTTGATACATATCCACCGTTGAGAAGGATGCTGACGTCTTGGCATGTGGCCACGCCAGAACAATGCACGTACCTGGACACAAGGGGCTTCTTACAAAGGCCATTATTTAGGCCCGGTTTATACCACAAAAGACTGAATACCTTAGGGAGTGTTTGGCGTCGCGAGTTTGGCCCTATATGCATCATCTCTGAATCATTGTCTTTGGTCAAATGTTGGGTTTGCCTGGCTCCTGTGTTTTGGTGCCTTACATTCCGCTTTACCGGCTAAGGTAGCACCAGGAGAACTACTGCGATTGTGCCCTGGTTCATCCGGACGAGCACCTTAGTAGAGAAAGCCGAAAACGGACTGTCATGATATGGCGTGAGACTGGTCAACCACTCGATGACCTGTTGGAATGTTAGAATTCCTCCGCCTTAAAGAAGGGCCGTTTTTCGGCCAGGCATGTACACACCCCGGGATCGAGAGAGTGCGGAGCCACCAGGGGCTATCTAGTAGCCCCACTGTCAAACTCCTATGGCTAAGTGAAAGTGCTAAAGCATTATAGTCCGGTTGCCTCGCTCACTCCGCTATCACCTCCTTAATAGGACCAAGACGTTGGGTTAAGTGTGAACGCGTGTTTTTTGCGAGCACCTCCGCATTATATGCGTGGGGGTTGAAGCCGACGGCTGCAATCTTTCAGGTTATACACATGTATACATAAACGGCCGCCCAGGAGGCATCATATTACTTTCAGGCAAAAGTATAAAAATAGCCTTATAAAAATTTATAAAAGCATTTCGCTTACAATGAGATTACATGTCACTCAAACATAATATTTCTTTAGCACTGGGTCTCTATCAAACGAGCACCCTCAAGAACTTCTTCAAAGTAGTGCTCAGCAGCCATTCGGCCTATGGCCGAATCCCGCGCTGCAACAGTGGTAGCATCCATCTCCGCCCAGTATGCTTTAACACGGGCAAAGGCCATCCGTGAGTGCTCTATGCACGCCGACCTCTTCATCGCATTAATGCGCGGCACCGCGTCAAGGAACTGCTGCACCAAGCTGAAATAGCTGTTCGGTTTTGGCCTTTCCGGCCATAGCTGATCCACAACAGACCTCATGGCGAGTCCGGACAACCTATTCAGTTCGGCCCATTCGGCTAATTGGTCAGTCAATGAAAGCGGACGCTCGGGAGAATGGAGTTGTGTCCAAAACAGCTGGTCTACTTCATGGTCCGTCTGACCCTGGAAGTACTTGGCCGCATCGGGAGCGCTCGCCGCCAAATCCATATACACATCCTCCGAACTCCACAGCCGATCCAAAGAGGCATACCGTGGATCTCCGAACTTCCTCCGCAACATAAAGGATTTCCCAGCCACAATATCCCTGGCTTCCCGCAGCTCCTCCTTCTTCGCCCTCATAGCAGAGCGGATGTCTTTTCTCGTCGCAGCAACCTTCTCAAGGTCCGATGCCTTCGCTAGGTTTTCCTTTTCAAGAACCCGGCAACGGTCGGCAGTGGCTTTTAATTCTATGGCCATCTTGGCCATCTTATCTCGGCTCTCGCCATGCGCGACCTTCTCGGCTTTCAACTCTTCGGCCGCCTTTAAAGTAGCCGCATTACCAAACCTCGCTTGTTCCTTGGCTCGGGCAAGTTCTGCCCGCAAGGCTTCAACAGTGGCAGCTCCATCTGCAGTCACAACATATTAAAGATGCCGGCATCATGCTGCTCTTACCATGTGGCGTTTACCAGATAATGACACTTACCCTGTGCCTCGTCAAGCCTTTTGTTAACAAGCTCGATGTCGGCATCTGCCGCATCCAACTGCCATTTTAAATGGGCAAACTCGCTAGTCCGACTAGCCACCGGAGCTTCCATCACCTGCACATAGAGGCAGTATGGTTATTACCTGGGAATATGATCCTCTGTTAGTCGTCGTTTCCGACGACAACTAGAGTCTCAGGGGTTACTATCTACACAGGGCACACCTAGCATGTGCAGGACTATCATACGTTATTTTACATACCTCAAAGCCTGTCAGTAGACTCATAAAAGCTTCATGCAATCCGCTTTCGGCGGACAAGATTCTCTCCATCACCGTATTCATCAGCACACAGTGTTCATCTGAGATGGCCGCTCGCCCCACCAACTCCCTCAGAACATCCGATCGCACACTAGATGGTGCCGGACTCTTTTGTCCGCTCTCTTCGGGAGCCGGACACTGGGAGCTTCGGGGGTCAATGGGATTATCTTCTGGCCTCACCGGACTCGGAGAGGCCCTTCGCGACGACACTTCGGGGTCGCCCGCTTCCGGAGCGGAGGAGTCCGGAGGAGGCGTTCGCTCTCCATCATCTCTGGAAGAAGATCCCCCGAAGACGAGCTCATTTGAGAGGGGCTAAGGCCCAAACTGCAAAGATATATGCGGTGGTTATTTTCCCAGAAGAAAAAGATGGCATACATGTACTATTAAAGTATTTCGGGTCACTTACGACTCGCTGGAGAATTGATCCCCCCGCGGACTTTGTGCAGCAAAGGCACCCCCCAAGGTAGGACCCTCTGTGGGAGACTTCTTCTCCCGTTTGGAAGCTTCGGCTTCCGAATCCCCGGACGCAGTCCTTTTCCTCCTTTGTTCGTCTTCCTTCATGGGGACGCTCGCTCCCTCGGTTAGAATGGGCAGCGTTGGGGGCCCGCGTCCGCCCGTATTATCCTCCCCAGTATCTTCCTTCAGGGGCTCCGGGCAAGGTGCGACCTGGAGCATCTTTTCCAATACCGGATTGTCCAAACCCTCAGGGAGGGGGCCAAACACTGAATCAACTTCGCCTTTGTTAGCCAGTCCTGGTCAAAAAGCAAACTCTCAGAAATAACTTCGTAACAAATGAGAGATAGTATGTTCGGCCGGAAGATTCCCTACCTGTTCGGCGGCGCGGTTACTACTCAGGCCCATGTCCTCGGTGATTTCCGGACACTCTACCTGAGGTCCGAAGAATGACTTGTACATCTCCTCATGCGTCAGGTCGAGGAAATTTTGAATGACGCGCGGTCCCTCGGGATTGAACTCCCACAAGGAAAGGGGCCGGCGTTTGCAAGCCTGGACTTGACGAACCAGCATAACTTGTATTCCGCAACCAAACTAAAATCTCCATTGAAGAGATCTCGAATGCGGCTTTGCAGTATAGGCACGTCCTTGGCTGGACCCCAGCTCAGACCTCTGCTGATCCATGACATCAGCTGTGGTGGAGGGCCCGAGCGGAAACAGGGGCGGCCGCCCACTTGGCACTTCTAGGAGCCGTGATGTAGAACCACTTCTGTTGCCACAATTCAGACACCTCTGGAATGGAACCTTTGGGCCATGGAGCTCCCGTCATCTTGCGTATTGAGGCACCTCCACACGCTGCATGTTGCCCCCCGATCACCTTCGGCTTTACTTCAAAGGTCTTGAGCCACAGGCCAAAGTGAGGGGTAACCCGGAGGAAGGCCTCACACACGACAATAAATGTCGTGATATGAAGAAAGGAGTCCGGAGCTAGATCATGGAAATCTAGCCCATAATAAAACATCAAACCCCTGGCGAAAGGATCCAGAGCAAGGCCTAGACCTCGGAGGAAGTGGGAGACGAACACGACGTTCTCGTTGGGTTCGGGGGAGGGGACGGCCTGCCCTCGGGCAGGCAACCGATGCAAAACCTCGGCGGTCAGATATCTGGCCTCCCTCAACTTTTTGATGTCTTTTTCCGTGACGGAGGAAGGCACCCATCGGCCTTGAAGGCTAGATTCGGACATGATTGAAGGTTCGGAGCACCTGACCTGAACTTTGGGTGTTTGAGCTTGAGGTGGGGGAAGGATTCGATTGAGTACGGGAGGGGAAAAAGTAAAAGCCTTGTCCCTTTATAAAGAGGGTGAATATCAAGCGTCCTCTCCGTGGCCGTTTGGACTTGCCTATAGTCTAGGAGTCCTAGAAGCGGTTGGGTTACCCACGCCCGTATTGATGAGAATCCCGGAATAAGGGGACACGATCTCTGCTTTAACAAGACGTGCCAAGGAAACCGCCTCGCATGACACGCTGAGGTGGGACAATAAAACGATTCGAATAAAGGCTTGGCCGTGGTGCGATGTCACACTATAGAATACGTCAGTAGATTAGATTTGTGTAAATATTATTCTCTCTATGGCAATATGTGGAAAGTTATTTTGCAGAGCTGGACACTATCTTTGTGTTCAAAATCTTCTATGAAGTACTTCGAGGAGGAACCCGCCTTGCAATGCCGAAGATAATCTGTGCGTCGGACTCATCGTCATTGAAGCCTGGTTCAGGGGCTACTGAGGGAGTCCTGGATTAGGGGATGTCCGGATAGCCGGACTATACCTTCAGCAGGACTCCTGGACTATGAAGGTACAAGATTGAAGACTTCATCCCGTGTCCGGAAGGGACTTTCCTTGGCGTGGAAGGCAAGCTTGGCGATACGGATATGTAGATCTCCTACCATTGTAACCGACTTTGTGTAACCCTAACCCTCTCCGGTGTCTATATAAATCGGAGGGTTTTAGTCCGTAGGACAACATACAGAACAACAATCATACCATAGGCTAGCTTCTAGGGTTTAGCCTCTCGGATCTCGTGGTAGATCTACCCTTGTACTACCCATATCATCAATATTAATCAAGCAGGACGTAGGGTTTTACCTCCATCAAGAGGGCCCGAACCTGGGTAAAACTTCGTGTCCCTTGCCTCCTGTTACCATCCGGCCTAGACGCACAGTTCGGGCCCCCTACCCGAGATCCACTGGTTTTGACACCGACACCCGAGGTTCAACTCCTTCTGTGTAAAAATGTACTTCAAACTCTTATGATCCGTGTACACATCACAATGGTTCCCAATAAGAAAATCTCTCCAAGTCTTGAGTGCATGTACTACGACTGCCAACTCCAAGTCATGGGTGGCATAATTCAACTCATGCGGTCGAAGTTGTCGTGAGGCATATGAAACAACTCTTCCGTCTTGCATAAGTACTCCTCCAAGTCCTAAGCGCGAGGCATCGCAATACACTTGGAAATCCTTGCGTATATCCGGCAGGATCAGCACTGGGGCTGTAGTCAAACATTTCTTCAACTTCTGGAAACTTGCTTCACATTCCTCAGTCCAATGGAACTTGGTGTCCTTCTTCAGTAACGTCATCATAGGTTTCACAATCTTAGAGAAAATTTCAATGAATCTCCGATAGTATCCCGTGAGTCCAAGAAAACAACGGATCTCTCCAACTGAGGTGGGTGTCAACCACTCAGTGACTGACTGAACTTTGGTGGGATCTACTGCTATACCTTCTCCTGATGTAACATGTCCAAGAAATCCAACTTCCTTCAACCAAAACTCACATTTGTTGAACTTGGCATACAACTGATGCTCCCTGAGTTTCTCGAGAACTAAGCGCCAAATGCTCCTTGTGTTCCTATTCATGCTTTGAGTATACTAAAATATCATCAATGAACACCATGACAAACTTATCCAAGAACTCCATGAACACCTTATTCATCATACTCATGAAATAGGCAGGGGCATTAGTCAATCCAAATGACATAACCGTATACTCATAAAGCCCATACCTTGTGGTAAAGCTATCTTAGGTATATCCTTTTCTCGAATCTTCAGCTGGTGGTAACCTAATCGCAGGTCGATCTTCAAAAACACTTTAGCTCCTTGTAACTGGTCAAACAGATCATTGATCTTTGGCAGTGGGTACTTGTTCTTGATTGTCACTTCATTGAACACCCGATAATCAACAACCATTCTTAGAGATTTATCCTTCTTCTCAACCAATAGCACTGGGGCTCCCCATGGTGATGAACTCCGTCAGATGTAACCTTTCTCCAATAACTCCTTAATCTGTTTCTTGATCTCCTCCACATCATTATCGGGCATCCGGTATGGTCTCTTTGATATGGGCCTGGTGCCTGGCAACAGCTCTATCAAAAACTCGATGTCTCGATCTGATGGCATGCCTAGTAACTCCTCTGGAAATACATCTGGGTAATCCTTCACAACAGGCACTTCCTCCTGAACAACTCCCGTGAGAGAATGTACTTGGGTTCTCCTTGGCACATGCCTGGATACATACTTGATCCTTTTTCCCTCCAGGGTAGTAAGCAGAATTGACTTACTGGTGCAGTCGATGTTTCCTCCATACATCGACAGCCAATCCATTCCTAGTATCAAATCCAATCCTTGCGACTCCAGAATTATCAAGTCAGAGGGGAAAACATGACTACCTATGGTTAATGGCATCTGAAAACATCCATTGCTTGCCATATACTCGGCTCCGGGTGAGGTTACTAGCATAGGTGTCTTAAGAACTCTAGTGGGCAACTTATACTTATCCACAAACCCCCTTGATATGTATGAATGCGATGCACCAGTATCAAAAAGAACGATTGCAGTAAATGTTGGGGATATTACTACTGGACATAAACCGGCCAGGAATAACCGGATTAACTATATGAAGATTAGAAGCCTATGAAGACGTAAGGATGATGGCGCTTTATGGGGGCCCAAGGCCCAAAGGCGAGTTAAGTCCTGTAGATGTAAACCGACTCTCTCATGTAACTTGTATTGTAAGTTAGGAGGAATAGAGACTGAGCCGAACACATTTATGATCCGGCCTCGGGACTCTGTAAATCGACGGGCGTCAACCTATGTATATAAAGGGATGACCCGGCAACGGTTTAGAGGGAAGACAACGGACAACAACTCGAGAGCCAAGCAAAGCGGATTCGCTCCCTAGTCATCGAAACCCTAGCAATACCAACGCAACTAGACATAGGCTTTTACCTTCATCAAAGGGGCCGAACTAGTATAAAAATCCTCGTGTCCCTTGTCCGGTTTAACCCCTTTAAGCTAACCCATAGCGACGGCTCCACGACTAAGTTCTTCCATGAGGACATCTGCCGTGACATACCCATGACAGTTAGCGCCCACCGTGGGGCTATCGCACGATGGTTTCGAGTTCTTGAAGGGCAGCTTCGAAGAACTCAAGGGATACGCCGTGGGCCGGATGACTAAGAGTCGTCGCAGAAAGCTCTACATCGACGATGCAAGATGGGGTCCCGAGGCCGGTTCAATTGAATACGGGTATCGGGTCCCCTTTGGTGGAATTCACGTCTTCATCGGCAAGATCGACGAACCGGGCTCTGAGACGGACACCTGCACCGACATCATCGAGATGGCTCGGCGTGCAAGCCCTGCCCAGGTTCAGCCCGCAGTAAGGCATGTTTTCATAGGTGTCATCCACGGAGCGGAGTATGAGGATGGACCGTCATCTGAAGGAGAAACCCTTATCCATTCCAATGACGAGTATTCAACCGGAGAGACCGGGTCGCTGTATCAGCTGCAGGACGGCCGGATTAGTGGAGGTTCTGATGGCAACAGTATTCCGGACCCCCTTGATCTGCCAAGCCGGGTCGCGGTCTTCATGGCCAGTACACAACCAGCGCAACACTCTTTTACCATCGCGGCAATGCTCTCTGGTTTAGCAATAGCAACGCCAGCAGGAGCAGGGGGCTCGGCACCGCCTCCGGCTCAGGTTTTGTCTGATTTGTTTGACACCTTGGCAACATTGCTGGCAGCAGAGGTGGAGGCAGCAAACCGGGATCAGCACAACGCTGAGATTGCGAGGGTGAAGGATCAGATAGCTCAGGCTAAGGCAGACCTGGCAGCAGAGAATGCCAGGATGGCTATAGAACGGGCCGAGTTAGAGGCTCAGGCCTACCGGCTTAGGCTGGATCAGAGTGCCTCAGATGATGTCATGAGTAGGAGATACCGGTCGCACCTCCCGCCGGGTTATGAGCCAAGGAACCTCTTCAACACACCAGGAGCAGGAACCAGTAACCAGCCGGTGGTAAACCGGACTGAGGCACCGGGAACAGGAACGCCGGTTCAGCCGCATGCGATGAACCCGCCTCGTCAGAACAGCATTGTGCCATAGTACGTTCCGACACCCCTGGGGCATTACTCCAACCCGTTCGATAACATTGTGGCCGCCGCTTCACGATTGGCAGCCCTCCCAATGGACGGCGAGTCACCAGTGGCGATTGAGACACGACGGGCCAGAGAGCTCCTTCAAACAGCTTTAAACTAGCAGCAGGCATATTCGCATAGTCGCGAGAGGATTCACTCCACCCCTCGTCCGAGGCGAAGCTACAGGAGGCACGTTGAGGATGATCCGGTCGTGTCAAGCAGTGCACGTCACCGTAACTTGCCGCGAGGGCATAACTCGGCAGGTGGTGGCTCTAATGCGCAGGATGTGGTGGATCATGGCCGAGCACGTCGAGAGGCCGAGTTAGCAGCTCAGCACGCAGCTCGTCAGCCTACTCCGGTTCGTCCGACCACCTTAGTGGAGCCAGGTGTGGTCTTCAGTTCTTTGGGGGTGCCCTGCCTCACCCCGGCCCTGCGCAATGTATGACTACCCAAGGATTGTAAAGGACCTCGCAAGGTTCCCAATTACACCACCGATTTGCAACCTGAGTCATGGGTTGAGAGTTATGAGATGGCAATCGAGATGCTGGATGCGGATGAAGCGGTGTGCGCTAAGTACTTCACCATGAGCTTGGAGGGGGCAGCTCGTACTTGGTTAAAGAGCTTACCGGCTAACTCCGTCGGATCATGGGCTGAGTTAAAACACCGGTTTATCTAGAATTTCAAGGATACATGTAAGCAGCCCATGTCAATTGTGGACCTAGCCGCTTGTGTTCAGGAAGAGGGGGAGTCTATGACCCATTGGGTGAAGCGAGTCTCCGCCATTCTGCATTCATCAGACCGCATCAAAGCGGATACAACAGTTTTAACGTTGGAAGGCAATTGCCGGTTTACGCCATTAAAGCTGAAGCTAGGGAGGCTCAAACGTCACTGCAATGACATGTCAACCCTTATGGCTGCTTTGGGGAAATATGCCGATTCAAATAGTACCAAAGACCCTAAGTCTGAGGATGACAAACCGGAGAAGGGGAAAAAGAACGGCAATACTAAGGGGCAACAGCACAATCCGGCAGGTCATGGGAATAATGGCAAGCGCAAGGCAGACAATAGTTTGGACTTTGTGGACAACACCAATGCTCAGGATAACGGTCAGCGTCGTAAGGGTAAACCACCCCAGAGGGGCGGAGGCTCAGGCCCCAATTTGGAGCGCATGTTAAATCAACCTTGTCCAAAGCATGGATCGAAGGAGAGGCCAGCTTTACATCTTTGGAAGGATTGTTTCATCATGCGGGAGTTCAAGAATTCCAATATGTTTCAATATGACAATGGCCCGCACGGCGGTTCAGGAGGTGGTTTTCACGGGCCGGGTTACGGAGGAGGCAGCTCCGGATCAGGATTCCAAGGCAATCAGACCAGACATGGCAATCAAGGGAATCAGTGCAATCAAGGAGGTTATAACCATCAGGGGAATCAGCAGCAGCAGCAGTCGGGTTATTAGAGCAATCCGAAGCAGTTGAATAGTGGGTAGTATCATGTCTTTACCACTAGCTTGTGTAAGCGTGATCAGAAGCTTCACAAGAGGGTCGTGAACTCCATTGAACCGGCGGTGCCTCAGTATCTGCGCTGGTCTGAGCAACCCATTTTATGGAGTCGAGAGGATCACCCACCCCGGGTTGATAATCCAGGTCATCTAGCCTTAGTGGTGGCACCTCAAGTTGGGGGGTATAAGTTCACCAAGGTGCTTATGGATGGTGGAAGTAGTATCAATATCCTTTACTATGATACCTTCCACCGTATGGGATTGACAGATAAGAATCTTAAACCGTCGAACACCATTTTTCATGGTGTGGTGCCTGGTAAGTCTGCGTATCCAGTGGGAAAGATAGCCCTAGAGGTGGCTTTTGGAGATGATCATGACTCAAGGTCAGAAACGTTGACTTTTGAGGTGGTGAAAATCAAGAGTTCGTATCACGCCTTTTTCGGACGACCGGCTTATGCCAAGTTCATGGCGAGGTCGTGTTATGTTTATCTATAGCTTAAGATGCCGGGTCATAAGGGGACCATCACAGTACATGGGAGCAGAAAGATTGCTTTGGAATGTGAAGAGGGTGATGCAGCTTATGCTGAGTCGGTTTGTGCCACAGAGGAGCTGAAGTTTTATAAAGATAAGGTTGATCCGGCAGACGTGACTTCTTTGAAAAAACCAACTAAGGAGCATGATCCGGCGTTGAAGTTTAAATCGGCTACAAACACTAAGGTGGTTAATTTTGTTCCTGGTGATTCATCCAAGCAGTTCATCATCAGCGCTAACCTGATCCCAAATAGGAAAGCGCGCTCATCAAGTTCATCCATGAGAACCGGGACATTTTTGCATGGAAGCCTTCTGACATGCCAGGTGTACTGAGGGAACTCGCTGAGAACACACTTAATATAGATCCTAAGTTTAAACCGGTCAGGCAATTTCTCCGCCACTTCAACAAAGAAAGGCGTAAGGCTATTGGTGAGGAGGTAGCTCGGGTGTTGGCCGCAGGGTTTATTGTGGAGGTCTTTCACCCGGAGTGGCTGGCTAATCCGGTGCTGGTTCTTAAGAAAAACGGCACTTGGCGTATGTGTGTGGAATACATAGACTTGAACAAGGCTTGTCCAGCTGATCCCTTTGCCCTCCCTCGTATTGATCAGATTATTGATGCTACGGCAGGTTGTGACCGTTTGTGTTTTCTGGATGCTTATTCTGGTTATCATCAGATCAAAATGGCAGTTAAGGACCAGGAGAAAAGAACTTTTATAACTCCCTTTGCAGCCTTCTGCTATGTCTCTATGCCCTTTGGGCTCAAAAGTGCCCAGGCGACTTATCAGCGCTGTGTATAGAATTGTCTTCATAAGCAGATTGGGCGCAATGTTCATGCATATGTGGATGATATTGTGGTGAAGTCCAGGAAGGAGGAAACATTGATAGATAACTTGAGAGAGACTTTTGACAACCTCCGGGTTTATAAGATGGTGCTTAATCCAGACAAATGTGTATTTGGTGTTCCCGTAGGCAAGCTCTTGGGTTTCGTGGTGTCTAACAGGGGCATTGAGGCTAATCCAGAAAAAAAATCAGCTATCACGTCCCTGGCTAAACCGGTGTGTATCAATGACATTCAACGTTTAGTAGGCCGGATTGCGGATTTGAGCCAGTTTATCCGTCGTCCTAGGGAGAAAGCTATCCCTTTATATCAGATGTTAAAGAAAACGGATGACTTTGTCTAGAGCGACGCGGCTAATAAAGCGTTTGAGGATTTGAAGAGACAGTTAGCTGAACCGCCTGTCCTTGCGGCTCCGGTCGATAAAGAGCCTTTACAGCTATATGTGGCTGCTAATGCTGCCTGGGCTGTTAGTGTGGCTACTGTTGTGGAGCGCAAGGAGGCTGGAAAAGAGTATCCGGTTCAACGGCCGGTTTATTATATCAGTGAGGTGCTTATCGAATCAAAGCAGAGGTATCCGCATTGGCAGAAGCTGGTGTATGGAGTTTTTATGGCAAGCCGGAAGCTCAAGCATTATTTTCAGGGTCATCCTATCACAGTGGTCAGTTCACCCCCTCTGGGAGATATCATTCAAAACAGAGAAGCAACTGGCCGGATTGCCAAGTGGGCTATTCAGCTTGGACCTCATGGGCTCAAGTATACACCTCACACAGCAATCAAATCTCAAGCACTCGTGGACTTCATCAATGATTGGATAGAGTTGCAGGCACCAGAGGAAAATCCAGACAACACTTATTGGACTATTCACTTTGATGGGTCCAGGCAATTGGAGGGCTCGGGGGCTGGAGTCATATTAACTTCCCCACGAGGTGTAAGTTTTGGTTGCCTGCATGCCCTCTTACCTGCATGGGCTGGTCATTTCAAGGGCTATCAATTTGACCATATAGACCGGCGAAAGAATGAAGTGGCGGACACTTTAAGTCGTTTAGGCTCTCAGCGTAAACCGGTGCCACCTAATGTCTTCCTCGGCGTACTTCATAATCCATCGGTCAAGATGCCCACAGAGGAGGAATTGGCTATCCCTGACCCGGAGGCTCAGTTGGTGGCGGCTTTGCATGTTATACCGGATTGGACAGTCCCGTACCTGGCTTACATGAACCGGGGCGAGTTACCGGAGGATGAAACCTTGGCCCGGCAGATAATCCGGCAATCCAAGTCAATGACCATTATAAATGGAGAGTTACATCATTACAGCGTCACTGGAGTAATTCAGTGTTGTGTGTCTCCTCAAGAGGGTTGTGAGATTTTGCGAGAAATCTACGAAGGAGATTGTGGTCACCACGCCGGTTCAAAATCCTTGGTGGCTAAGGCTTTTCGTCATGGCTTCTATTGGTTGACGGCTCATGCTAATGCTGAGGATTTAGTAAAGAGGTGTGACGGTTGTCAGAAGTTTGCATACATCGCCCATGTTCCGGCCCAGGAGTTGAGAATGATTCCAATCACTTGGTCGTTTGCAACTTGGGGGCTAGATATGGTTGGACCCTTTAAGAGGTCCAAGGACAAAAAAACCTGCCTGCTGGTGGCGGTTGATAAGTTTACCAAGTGGTTAGAGGCAGAGCTAGTCAGTAAGTGTGATGCAGCCACGGCGGTCCGATTCATCAAAAAGGTGATATTCTGGTTTGGTTTTCCACACAACATTATAACTGATAACGGTACTAATCTATCCAAGGGTGATATGGAGGAATTTTGTCAACGAGAGCACATCCGGCTTGACGTAGCATCCGTGGCTCACCCCCAATCTAATGGTCAAGCAGAGAGGGCAAATCAAGAAATTTTGAGAGGTATCAAACCCCGGCTTATGGTTCCTTTATAGCGTACACCGGGTTGTTGGGTGGAGGAGTTACCTTCCATTTTATGGAGTATCAACACCACACCAAACAGATCTACGGGTTACACGCCTTTCTTCATGGTTTGCGGAGCAGAGGCAGTTCTCCCTAGTGACATCCTTCATGACTCACCGCGTGTGGCGGCTTACGTTGAAGCGGAGAATGAGAAAGAACGTCAGGACTCACTGGACCTGTTAGATGAGGAGTGTGATTTAGCAGCAGCATGTTCGGCGATTTATCAACAAGATCTCCGACGTTATCACAGCCGCCGGGTTAAGACCAGAACTTTTCAAGAAGGCGATCTGGTGCTCCGGCTCATCCAGGATCAGACTGATATGCACAAGTTATCCCCACCTTGGGAAGGACCTTTTGTGGTCAGCAAAAACCTGCACAATGGATCATACCACCTCATCGATGTTCGAGAGCACAAAGACTCATGCAAATCGGAGGAGGAGATCCAGCGGCCGTGGAATATAGCTCTTCTTCGACCTTACTATACTTGAGCCACATGCTCTTCTTATGTACATACTTATGACAATGTATATATTATATAATAAACCAGAGCCTTAGCTAAAGCAAGGTCTCTGTTCTTTTTTACATCATGTGTGGTTCCATGGGGGCTTCTACTTATAAAGCGGAGTTCTATTAACCCGGCCTACAAAGTCACACCGATATAAAGGACATCACTAGGGGGCTTGGTCGTATTCGAACCATCGCTATGCCTCTTGATCGGCTTAAGGACAAAAAGGGAAATCACTAGGGGGCTTGGTTGTATTTACACCATAGCTACACCTTTTGATAGGCTTAAGGCCAAAAGAAAATTATGTGGAGCCAGAGAGAGTCTGTTGCATAAAACACAACTCAAACATAGATAACCACTAAGCATAGCTCAAATATTACTTGGGGGCTCCTTGCTTCTCAAAGAACAAAGAGCTAGCACCCTTGTAATAGGCTATCAAGCCAGGCTTCGAAGCCAGGTGTATTCACCTAAAACCCCCGGTTATCCTGCCTCTTTAAGTAAGCCACTCCGTCCAGGTAAACCTGGTATGACCAATCGAACGTTTTCAAGTCAAGCTCATAGACCCTGAACTTGTCAAAGTTAAAACGATGATTGGTTAAAGATTGAGGTCCATCTTAAAAGGCTTTGCAAAATGGTTTAACTCAGCGGCCTGGCAGCCCATGAAAAGCCTTGCATATTTCTTTTGTATTTGTTGTTTTAAATTTTTTTGATAAGGGATTTATGAATATTTTCTGATAAACCGATGTTTATTACAACCCGACATGGCTTTCAATGCTCAGTTGTCAGTACATGATCAGTTCTAAACCGGTAGTAAGTTGCTTCGGTCTGGTTTTGACTCAAGGTCACCAGCACTATTCGAACAAACCGGTGGTTATCATAACCCGGTATGGTTTTTATATGAACCGCCAAGAGGAAAAGGAGTCATCACTACTCCAGATTGGTGTTTTCACCCTTACTATACCAACAGTTGGTCAGCCAACGAAGGTATATCATAGGTATCATCTATTTTATATATCTAGTTATTACAATCTTGGTTCTCTATCCAAGTTGTGTATATATTTTTGGGGCATCATGACCCGTCCAGTGGTAAACCACTAGGACACTTTCAAGTTTTTATATGCAGGAACAAAAGCCATAATGGACTATGCATATAATAGCTCCCAAAGGCATGGCAAAGTTCTCAGTACCAAGCAAAACAAACATGCTCGATGGCATGACAGATAAAGTGTTCACGCTATCCTATTACAAGGCGCTTTAAACAAGCCCAAATTGAATAATTGTTTTCATAGGAGTGGCAGACTGCAACTGGTAAACCGGCTACCGGTTTATGATTCCTCATCTGGACGGCTTGAAGATTGAGGGTCATCATGAGCGGTCGTATTCTCCTCATCCCTACCCAGTCACTGGAAATCAGTCATTGACCAGTCGATTCCAGTTAAGGCTTGAAAAACAGCTTCTTCATGAATAAGGTTGGAAGGGTCAATATCAGGAGCGTAAGTATGCTTGCGGATTGGCGGAACAAGCTCTTCTACATTATGAATCAGTGCGGGCTGTCTTTTCCCTTCAGCATCGTAAACCGGTTGAAAATGGGATAGATCTGTGTCATCCACCAATTTGCTTGCTATAGGCCGCATCTCCTTTGTCAGCCTTCGGAGATCATCATTATTGAAATCTGAACCGTCCTCTTTCATGCGAGGATAGCCTTTGATGATATCTGCCGGTTCCAGATCTGGAATCCACGCCTTGGCCCGGATTAGCGCGGTCAGTGCACCTGATCTTGCGGCTGATCTCTTTAGTTCATCTAACCGGGCAGGCAGCATGGCCAGCTTTTCGAGGGTTTCTTTTATTAGCGTTGGAGGAGGCTTGTTATAAGCTGCCGTGCAAATCGCCCGCTGGGATCCAGAATACAGCTGTTCTATTAAAATATAGGCCGCTTTAAGCTTCATCCGCATGTCGGAGCCCAGATGGGTAATGCGGGTCCCTGTCATGGTAAAACATCGGTAAACCGGGCATTGATAAGATATTATGCATTAGACAAACTTCATGAGAGGGTACTCACCAAACACATCAGAAGTCATAGCATTAATCTGCCGCTTTAAGCGGGTCAGTTCTTCAACCACCGGCTTCAGGGCTGCTTATGCGTCTTCGGCCTTCTTTGTTAAACCGGCCTTTTCGGTCTCCCAGTCTGCACGCTCTTTGTTAAAGGTTTCTTTCAACTTCTCCATGGCTGCTAAGGCATTTGTTAGCTCTTTCTTGGCCTTGGAAGCCTCTGCTTGTTGAGATTTAACAGTCTCCTGAAGGTCAGCGGTTTGAGCATCCTTCTTACTCAGCTCGGCCTACGAGGGCAAGATATATCATCAATGGGCTATGAAGTACCAAGCGTATAACAGGTTATGCACTTTGTACTTGGGGGCTAATGCCTATTTGCTCTGTCATCAACATATTTTTTGCAAGTCTCAAGTACAGTGCAAGCATTATCTTTGACACTTGGGGGCTAATGTACATATATTCAAAGTTGAAGCATTGATTCAAGACCCGGTTTACCTTGGAAAGATAAACCGGCCCTTGGGGGCTACACCGATGAAAACTACACGAATACAGTGATAAAGTACCGGTTTGTTTCCAAGGATCACCTAACATATGTAGGATAAGCATGCAAGGATTGTGATATTACAAAGTCCCGATTTATGATTGCCATCATAAACCGACCCTTGGGGGCTACTTGAGTTGATATTTACCAATTGGATTTATGAAAGGAAAAGTGATGAAAATACCTCATAGCGCTCCTTCATAGATTCACCAGACCGGCTTCATAATCACGGTTTGAGTGCGGACGGTTTAGGAAACCAGAGTGGAGTTCTTGAGCACTTAGATGGGCATAGCTGGATAAATCAGTGCCCCATTTGCCTTTCTCCATAGCAGCACGCTCTTCCTTGGCACTATGTTTTGCCAAAATAACAGGATGGTCAGGAGAGGTGTGACCAATACCAGTAATGATAACCTCGCCTTCTTTGTCTCCAACAGCCTTTTCTGGAGTTGATGGAGTGTCAGCAGTTCTCACTGGACTAGAAGGTCTGTCATCAGTCCGGATTGGATTTGCCGGTTCATCATCTGGCACAGCAGTATCAGCCTCTGCTTGTTCATCAATGTTATGATCTTGAGGGGGTGGTTCATCAAATGTGGCTTCAGTATTTGGACCCTCCGGTTCAGCAGTTTGCTCCGGTTCAATAACCACCTGGTCTTCGGGTGGATTATTCACCCGAGCCTTTTTACTGGGTCCGGCTTCAGCTCTAAATAGAACAAGATGGAAAGGTTAGCATAGCATATAAAGTATGAAGCATCAAAAGAAGGGGGTGAAGTACTTACCCAACTACGGTTTTGAGAGGAGGGAGGTGGGTCGCTGTTGACTCGCCAGAGGATGAAGGAGGTGTCACCTGATAATTCGAATCGGACGGATTAAGAGGTTGTCGGAAATAGCCTGCCTTGGGATAAGAAGTGTCAGAAGTGGGTGAGACCTCAGATCGGTGTTTTCGAACTAGGGTGTCCGGTAAACCGGTCGAAGTAACCTTTTAACCGCTATGTCGGGTTGTGCAGCAAGCCTCGTGCTGCTGTTTCTTCAAAATAAATGTTGGACCCAAGTGAGCAAGATGATGAGAAAAGCTTCCTTTTCGGACCGCTTGACGTATTTTTTGTGTTGGCAGAGAGTCTGAACTGGAGGAAAGGCTAATTACCTCTACATCGTCAGCTTGGCTACCCTCAACGTCCTCCTGATAAGTATCATTGTCAATGAGATGCATGAAAAGTGAACCAAGTGAATCAAGTGCTACCTCAACTTCCGGTTCATCTGGGTCGTCATCCAGTTCCATGCTGATGCATTCAGGTGCTTTCCTCTTTGTGGTTTTCTTGATGGCTTTTGTTTTAGGACGAGAAGGCTTTGCCGCTTTTTCTTGAGGTTTCTTCTTCCAGAACGGATGATCGCCCTGTTTAAAAATAAGCAAAGGATATTCAAAGATTGTACAGTCTAAAGATATCAAATGTAAAGCGGAAGAACAATACTTACAACAGGCGGTTTGTTTTGCATGTAAAAGGGGTTTAATCCGGTTTGGCGACAGGCAGCTTCCGATTCGTTCAATATTTTCTTGATAGCCTCAGTGACTTCTTCATTTGTTAGCTGAATATTGATATGACTTTGGGAGTCTTCTACTTCACCAGTATACTCACACATTAAGCCGGAGCGGCGACTTAACGACAAGATACTCTAGGATATCCAGCAACAGACGAAGTCTACACCTGTTAAACCGTTGGCCAAGAAGGCTCTCGGCTTGGCGAGTTGAGGTGCGTACGATGCCCGTTCCTGGGCACTTAATCACTGTGGAAGTGGATGAGTATTGGCAAGCCGGTGGGCACGGTAACCCGGCAGAGGGTTCTCATCTTCAGGGGAGGTGTCTCTACAGTAGAACCAGGTTTGATTCCATTCTTTGGGGTAACTGTGCAGCTTGGCATGAGGGAATTCAACCTCTTTTCTTTTCTAAATCGAGACACCGCCGAGTTTAGTATTGGGTCCATCTACAAACTCAGTGCGACGGTTCAGATGGAAGAAATCTCAGAACAACTCAACAGTTGGCTCTTCTTGTAGGTACACTTCACAGAAAACTTGAAAGTTGCATATATTAGATACCGAGTTGGGTCCAATATCTTGAGGGTGGAGTTGAAAGCTCGCAAGCACATCCCGGAAAAACTTTGATCCGCGCGGTTTAAAACCACGGCCTATGTGATCAACAAACACCACTACCTCACCCTGCTTAGGGGTGGGAGGATTTTCCGGCCCAGGAACTCGCCACCGGATCTCATTCTTCTTTGGTAAAGTACCGATCTTGACCATTCCATTTAGTTGCTCCTCTGTAACCCGGGAGGGAGCCCAGTTGCAGGAATAAAACTGCTTGGCCATTCCAAGTGAAAAGCTGGAAAGAAATGCCGGTTTACAATTCATTCATAGTGATGCATAAGGTGCAACAGGACAAAGGAATCCAATTTTGTGAAATTGGTAAACCGGAGGATGATACAATTATGAATGACAAAGCGATAAGTGGAAAAAGAGAGATACACATATTATTAAACCGGAGTATGACAACGGAGATAAAGGGATTGCCGGTTTACAAGGGGACTAATGGTATGTGATAGATTGCTTTCTACAAAGGTAAACCGCCTATGTGATAAAGAAGGTACAGATCTAAGGCAAGAACGACTAACTAAGGTAAAACAGGTTTCACAAGATTGCATTGAAATTTTAGATCTACCGTAAGTTGGGAAAAGGAAAAATATTGAGAAGGTTTGGTCCCGAAGCATTTCACACAAGGTTCAGATCAAGATTTTAGGTTTGGCTTAAATGGCCGAGGTAAGGAGTGCCATAGCTGCGGTGCAAAACACGTTGAGATCGAGCTATGCTATCTATGGGCTGACGAAGAACACGAAGAGATCAACATGAACCTGCATGAACCCTAATGGATCTACAGAGGGAAAAGGAAGGGCTTACAACAGCTGTTGAGGAAGCGGAGGTGCGCCGCGTTTATCTGGTATGACCAGGTCGATGCAACGGCCGTTGGCGATGCAGAGGCGAAGTTCGACGACGATGGTGGCGCTCGGAGGCAGGGGCGTCGCGAGGAGGAAGAAGAAGCGAAGAGACGGAGGGAAAAAAGGAAATGACCCTTGGCCCTATTTATAAGGTAAAGGGGGAGGTGACAGGCGCGAGAATAGAGGAGCCTGAATATTGGATATCTAACGGAGCGGTCGCCTCTATTGTCGGAAGGTCATTAACTGAAGGTGAGATGTATCATTTTTAAATAACAAAGTGATGTCATGGCGATTTATCATGATCCTGGAGTGTGACGTCACGGTGGTTTACAAGATCAAGATGAAGATGCAAGGGAAGAATTTTTCTAAGTATTGAAGATTGACATGAACAGGTTCAAATCAATCTGGGGCCTAATGTTGGGGATATTACTACTGGATGTAAACCGGCCAGGAATAACCGGATTAACTATATGAAGATTAGAAGCCTATGAAGACGTAAGGATGATGGTGCTTTACGGAGGACCAAGGCCCAAAGGCGAGTTAAGGCCTGTAGATGTAAACCGACTCTCTCATGTGACTTGTATTGTAAGTTAGGAGGAATAGAGACCGAGCCGGACACGTTTATGATCTGGCCTCGGGACTCTGTAAACCGGCGGGCGTCAACCTATGTATATAAAGGGACGACCTGGCAACGGTTTAGAGGGAAGACAACGGATAACAACTCGAGAGCCAGGCAAAGCGGATTCGCTCCCTGGTCATCGAAACCCTAGCAATACCAACACAACTAGACGTAGGCTTTTACCTTCATCGAAGGGGCCAAACTAGTATAAAAACCCTCGTGTCCCTTGTCCGGTTTAACCCATTTAAGCTAACCCGTAGCGATGGCTCCATGACTAAGTCCTTCCACGAGGACATCTGCCGTGACAAACCCACGACAGTAAACGACTTAACTAAAAACTTACCGATAACTGCATCTAGTTGCTCTTCAACCTCCTCCACGTTCACGTGGTTCACTTGTCCTTTGTTAAATGGATTGGGCTTCTTCCTAGAGCTTCCATTACCATTTCCGTTCTTCGCTTCAGGGCACTCCATGGCATAGTGTCCAGTCTTCCCGCACTTGAAACAAGTAACGTGGCTTAAGTCCCTCTTGGCGGGTGTGGCTGGATTGGAACGGTTTTGATTGCTGCTTGCTCCATTCCCATTCCTTGGGCAAGTATGATTATGGGTACTTCCTCCATTGTGAGTGTGGCCTCCATGGTTATGGGTAAGCCCTCCCGAGTTTGGGGTAAAGCGAGGCTTCTGCTGAGCTCCTGAATTGTACTTCCCTTGTCCATATTTCCTCTTGTGGCTCTCTATTTGCTGCTGCCGCTTCCCTTCGATCATGAGAGCTTTATCTACCAACTCCTAGTGGTTGTTAAATGTTGCCGCCATTAACTGCATACCCATCTCATCATTCAGCCCTTCCATAAACTTCTCCTGCTTCGTGGCATCTGTGGCCACATCATCTGGAGCATAGCGGGATAACTTACTAAACTCCTCCACGTACTGGCCTAGAGTACAGTTCCCTTGGCATAAGTTGCGAAACTCACGCTTCTTCATGCTCATATATCCAGTGGATACGTGGGCTGTGCGGAATGATTGCTGAAACTTCTCCCAGGTGACATTGGCTATAGGAAAAGTGGTTGTGTAATTCTCCCACCATGCGGCTGCTGGTCCATCCAATTGGTGAGCAGCAAAATGCACCTTCTCAGCATCTGTGCAACCTGCGGTGGTCAACTCCCTTCCAATCTAGCGCAGCCAATCATCAGCAACTATTGGCTCGATGCTACTGGAAAACACCGGCGGCTGCAGCCTCAGAAAACGGGCTAAGTTCTCAACTGGTGGTGCTAGCGGTGGGTTGTTATTGTTGTTGTTGTTGTTGCTGCCTTGGTTCTAAACTAATAAGTGCATCAAGGCATTCTGCTGCTGGATCAACTGAGTGAGCTCCGGTGGGAAAGCAAAACTGGGGTCACGTCTTGGAGGCATCTGATGGGTTTAGAGGGAAGAGATTAGAATAGAATGAGGCCTAATGAGAAAACACTACCCATATGCACATGAGACAAACACAATCATAACATATCACTCACTCAATCAAGCAAGGGCATACAATCGGTCTAACTATCGTTACAGTGCTCAGACTACTAATATTTACATGGGGGGTACTACTAATAGTATGGTGGTCTACTAGAAATTTTGATCGGTGGAAGACTCCATGATATCTGCTCCAGCTTCGTCTTCATAGTCATCATCACTACTATCAGGGTCGGAGTCGGTGTCGTCAATGATGATGTAGTCTTCAAAATGAATCTCCTTAGGTTCGTCGTCTTCTCCTCCTGGCGCGGGGTCTCCCATAAAAACTCCTAGCTTCCTGGTCATGTCGTCATTCCTCTCCACAAGTATCATCATTTCCTCCTCATATCCATCGCGTGTAGACTTACACTCCTCTTCTAGCTCCGTGATCCTGATCATCGCCTTCTTCCAATCTATCATGCGTGCGCACATCTGGTTCTCCTGGCGACGAATGTGGTGGTTTAATTCCTGGATGAATGCTGCAATGGACCTGTCCTTCATGATGTTGATCATCTCCCATTGCTCATCTCAGCGCCCACATATCTAATAGATAGAGTCCTTCATCTCCTTGTGGTGAACTTCGTCGATGCGTCCCATAGCGATGTGGGTTGCCATACTCTTGCCTAGACTCCAGGTGGGTGCATCAAAGGAAAACTGTGGGTTTAGTGACTGGCATGAACGACCTTCCTGGAACTTGAACTCGAATCATCCAATGCTCCTCTTCCTGTAAAGCGGCGGTGTAGGTCCCGGTGAAGCTTGGTATTCCAATGTTCAGGTACTTAGTGACTTCCTTCAAGTGTCATCCAAAAGGTGTGTCTTCATCCGGTTGTGCAAACTTGTTCCTCATATCCGCCATCCTAAAGAGTAGAAAATGGAGAGGAGTCAGAAATAAGTAGAGAAGAGTGACCTATGGCTTTTCTTAGTGGTCGTGTCCTACATTCAGCGTGTGCTCTGATACCATCTTGTAGCGACCTGACCTCAAACGGTCAAGTCTCTATGCTTCAGTGTCATCCCTGGATCGGTAATGCTGACACACACAATACTCAAAGGATTTATAACATTGTGGCAATCACACACTATTACATCGAATGTCTCAAGAGAGAACTTATTACAATAAATATGGCTTAAGGCCATCTAATACGATAACAACGGAAGGCTTGGAAGATAAAGTGAGTCCATCAACTCCAACGACATAGCTGAGGGCATGACAAACGACCTATCGCACCTTACTCCTCGTCTGAAAAGTCTGCAACATGATACATTGCAGCCCGAAAACGGGTCAGCATATGGAATATGCTGGCAATGTAACACATGAGAGTAATGAACAGATAAAAGCTATCACTATATACATATATGGCTGGTGGAGGCCGTATGGTTAATATGTTTTGTGAAAACCTAATTTTTCCCTACAACAAAGAAATATATTTTATTTAACTATCACGATAGTTGAACAATATTGAGAAGGTTCCTCCAACTCAATCCCAATTAAAAGTAATTTTCAACCCAACAAATTAATTTAGAGTGATGAGATCCATATGATAATCCAAAAGCCAGATACTCAAGATGTCCATAACCGAGGACATGACTAACCATGATTAGTTTATACACTCTGCAGAGGTTTGCGCACTTTTCCCCACAAGACCCGATCTCCTCCGTTGGTTTTCTCGCACTAGATGATGTTTGAGAAATGGATGACCGAGACACAATCTTTCAGAAGCATTTGCTCTTTACTCCGGGCGGATCGGTACACCTACAATCCCCTACATCTGCTAGTCCACCTCTTCAAGAACTCACGCAACTTACTCAACTATGCCAGAGCCCATAATGGCTTGTGGTTGCACACGGAAGTTTCTAGCATGAATAGTCTTATGATCCCTTTGAGCCTGGGTGGCGGACCGTAGGATGATCTCACGGGTACTCCGGGATATCCTAGGACAACACTGGGTTCTCCAGGTGCCCACAAGCAATCCACCCAGACGTGTCTTAAAGTTGCCACCTTAAGTTGAACCATTAATTAACAACTCACATCTGTTATGGATACACTCAAACCCAAACCACGTCTACGAGCATAGCATGGCAATATAAGCATAACACAGAAGTAACTCTCAAGGGTTTGATAATAAAACAGGTAATAGGTTCTACCTCATTATCTACTTCCCAGACCCACATGTTAAGAGATCCTACTCATGCAATGTGTGAAGGTTGAAACTAATGCATAAAAACTGGGTGATGAAGGGTATGATCAAAGTGTTACTTGCCTTGCTGTCGATCTGCAAATCCTAAAGACTCGTACTAGCACGCTTCGCACTCCAGGTGTTCTATCACAAACAAACAATGGCATGCATAAGCAATCAAGCAAAGATGCATGGGTAAAACTCAAATAAGGAGATCCAACCAGAAAGTTCAACTAAAGAACTCCGGTTTGCAAAAAGAATCAAATCAAACGGAGCAAGGAAACTCAAACTGTGAAAGAAATAAGATCCAATTACTAATCTGGACTAAAGTCAAACTTTCCTGTACCAAAATCTTGTTCAAGTTGGTTAAACAGAAAGAGGGCTTCGAGACGAAGATCTAGGCGCTTGAATCGCCTGATTCCGATAAATGAGCAAAAAGATAAACTAAAACTAAGACCAGGGCAGAAATCGCGATCGAAAATAATCGCGGAAAAACCTGGAAAAAGAAAACTGACGAACAGGCTAACGAACGAACGTTCGTTGTTTGCGGTTAACGGGTGAAAATCGTTCGTTAAAACAAATGTAAGAACGGGCGTTCGCTAAATAACTAAACCGGGAAAAAAACAATAAAACCAATCTAAAAAACGCATCTAGGTTTTCGTATAAAAACCGAACGGTTTTTAGAATAAAACCGACGGCTACCTCGCGGATCGGACGGCAGCGGCGGTGGCGAACTCCGGCGGCGGCGGGCTCCGGCGGCGGCACGACGAGGCGGCGCGGCAGCAGAGAACTCGGCGGCGGCGCTGGCGGCGGATTGGGCGGGGTGGGGCTAGGGTTTGAGGGCGGCTCGGGACTCTGCTTAAAAAGGCTAGCCGGGCGAAGTCCTAGTCGGGCACGGCCCGGCTAGGTCAGTTGACTTTTTTTAAAATAATTCCGTGCAGAAAAACGAAGAAAAGGAATACTAACGGACTCCAAAAATCCTGAAATAAATTTTCCTTGTCCTCTAAAAATACGCCGGACAATGTGAACATTTATTTGGCCCTGTAATGCAGATTTTGAAAAATGCATATTTTTCCTAATTCAAATAAAATAGCGATAAAACCCCAAATAAAAAATCAGACAAATTGATTTTAATATTTTCCTCCAACATTTCATTTATTTTGGAGAAGTGATATTATATCCACTCATATAATTTTAATATGAAATATTTTTGGGGAGAAAAATAATTAAAACCAAAGTGATCCTTGTTTCAATATTTGATAAAACTCAAATATGAGAACGAGGGAAAATCCCCAACTCTCTCCGAGAGTCCTTGAGTTGCTTAGGATTTTGAGGATCACAAAATGAAAATGCAATAAAATATGATATGCATGAATGACCTATGTATAACAATCCAAATTGAAAATTTGGGATGTTACACAGGAGTTGCAAAATGAACAGAGACTAGTTAAGGGCAAAGGTGACGATGTGTGCTGGAAATGATTCCAAGGTTGATAAGATCACCATCGCACACTCCTTTTACCTTCGAGATTAGTGTTGAATGTAAAATAAATGTTATTTGGTGTTTGCGTTGAGCATAAATATGTCTGGATCATGTTTATTGCAATACAGTTATTCATTTAAGTCAAAGAATAATTGTTGTTCTGTTTACATGAATAAAACCTTCAATGGTCATACACTTAATATAAATGGTTTATTGAATCTCGATCGTAGTGATACACATATTCATAATATTGATGCCAAAAGATGCAAAGTTGATAATGATAGTGCAACATACTTGTGGAACTACCGTTTAGGTCATATTGGTGTAAAGTGCATGAAGAAACTCCATGCAGATGGACTTTCGGAATCACTTGATTATGAGATGTTTGATGCTTGCGAACCATGCCTCATGGGCAAGATGACTAAGACTCTGTTCTCCGGAACAATGGAGCGAGCCACTGACTTATAGGAAATAATACATACCGATGTATGCGGTCCAATGAGTGTTGAGGCTCGCGCCGGGTATCGTTATTTTCTGACCTTCATAGATGATTTGAGCAAATATGAGTATATCTACTTAATGAAACACAAGTATGAAACATTTGAAAAGTTCAAAGAATTTCAGAGTGAAGTGGAGAAGCATCATAACAAGAAAATGAAGTGTCTACGATCTGATCACGGAGACTAAATATTTGAATTATGAGTTTGGCCTTCAATTGAAGCAATGTTGAATAGTTTTCGCAACTCACACCACAGCGTAATGGTGTTTCCGAACATCATAACCATACTTTATTAGATATGGTGTGATCTATGATGTTTCTTACCGATTTACCACTATCGTTTTGGGGTTATGCATTAGAGACATCTGCATTCACGTTAAATAGGGCACCGTCTAAAAATCCATTGAGACGACACCGTATGAACTGTGGTTTAGCAAGAAACCTAAGTTGTCATTTCTTAAAGTTTGGGGTTGCAATGCTTATGTGAAAAAGTTTCGGCCTGATAAGCTCAAACCAAATCGGAAAAGTGCGTCTTCATAGGATACCCAAAAGAAACTGTTGGGTACACCTTCTATCACAGATCCGAAGGCAAGATCTTTGTTGCTTAAAATGGATCCTTTCTAGAGAAGGAGTTTCTCTCGAAAGAAGTGAGTGGGAGGAAAGTAGAACTTAATGAGGTAATTGTACCTTCTCTCGAATTGGAAAGTAGTTCATCACAGAAATCAGTTCTAGTTATGCCTACACCAATTAGTGAGGAAGTTAATGATGATGATCATGAAACTTCGGATCAAGTTACTACCGAACCTCATAGGTTAACCAGAGTACGTTCCGCACCAGAGTGGTACGGTAATCCTATTCTGGAGGTCATGTTACTTGACCATGACGAACCTACGAACTATGAGGAAGCGATGATGAGCCCAGATTCCGCAAAATGGCTTGAGGCCATGAAATCTGAGATGGGATCCATGTATAAAGAACAAAGTATGGACTTTGATTGGCTTGCCCGATGACCGGTGAGCCATTGAGAATAAATGGATCTTCAAGAGGAAGACGGACGCTGATAGTAGTGTTACTATCTACAAAGCTCGAATTGTCGCAAAAGGTTTTTGACTAGTTCAAGGTGTTGACTACGATGAGATTTTCTCACTCGTATCGATGCTTAAAAGTCTGTCTGAATCATGTTAGCAGTTGTCACATTTTATAAAATCTGGAAAATGGATATCAAAACTACATTCCTTAGTGGATTTATTAAAAAAAGAGTTGTATATGATGCAACCAGAAGGTTTTGTCAATCCTAAAGATGCTAACAAAGTGTGCAAGCTCCAGCGATCCATCTACGGACTGGTGAAAGCATCTCAGAGTTGGAATATGCGCTTTGATGAGTTGATCAAAGCATATAGTTTTATATAGACTTTTGGAGAAGCTTGTATTTACAAGAAAGTGAGTGGGAGCTCTGTAGCATTTCTGATATTATATGTGGATGACATATTGTTGATCGAAAATGATAATGAATTTATGGATAGCATAAAAGGATACTTGAATAAGAATTTTTCAATGAAAGACCTCGATAAATTTGCTTACATATTGGGCATCAAGATCTATAGACATAGATCAAGACGCTTGATAAATTTTTCAATGAGTACATACCTTGACAAGTTTTTGAAGTAGTTCTTGACTATGTTGCAAGGTGTGAAGTTGAGTAAAGACTCAAAACCCGACCACGGCAGAAAATAGAGAATGAAAAAGTCATTCCCTATGCCTCAGTCATAGGTTCTATAAAGTATGCAATGCTGTGTACCAGACCTATTGTATACCTTAGCATGATTTTGGCAAGGGAGTACAATAGTGATCTAGGAGTAGATCACTGGATAGCGGTCAAAATTATCTTTAGAGGACTAAGGAAATATTTCTCGGTTATGGAGGTGATAAAAGAGTTCGTCGTAAAGAGTTACGTCGATGCAAGCTTTTGACACCGATCTAGATGACTCTAAGTCTCGATCTAGATACATATTGAAAGTGGGAGCAATTAGCTAGAGTAGCTCCATGCAGAGTATTATAGACATAGAATTTTGCAAAATACATACGAATCTGAATGTTGTAGACCCGTAGACTAAACTTCTCTCACAAGCAAAACATGATCACTCTTTGGGTGTTAATCACATAATGATGTGAACTAGATTATTAAATCTAGTAAACCCTTTGGGTATTAGTCACATGGAGATGTGAACTAATCACATAAAGATGTGAAACTACTGGTGTTAAATCACGTGACGGTGTGAACTAGATTATTGACTCTAGTGCAAGTGGGAGACTGCTACCTCTTGAGCATGCGTTGGTTTTCCCTTGAAGAGGAAAGGGTGATGCACCAAAGTAGCGTAAGTATTTCCCTCGGTTTTTGAGAACCAAGGTATCAATCAGTAGGAGATAACACACAAGTCGCCTAGTACCTACACAAACAAACAAGAACCTCGCAACCAACGCGATAAAGGGGTTGTCAATCCCTTCACGGTCACTTACGAAAGTGAGATCTGATAGAGATAATAAGATAAATATTTTTGGTATTTTTGTTGTATAGATTGGAAAGTAAAGATAGCAAAATAAAAGGTGGCAGAAATAGCAAGTAGATAGGAAAATAATATGATGGAAGATAGACCCGGGGGCCATAGGTTTCACTAGTGGCTTCTCTCAAGATAGCAAATTCTACGGTGGGTGAACAAATTACTGTCGAGCAATTGATAGAAAAGCACATAGTTATGAGAATATCTAGGCATGATCATGTATATAGGCATCACGTCCGCGACAAGTAGACAGAAACGATTCTGCATCTACTACTATTACTCCACACATCGACCGCTATCCAGCATGCATCTAGAGTATTAAGTTCATAAGAACAGAGTAACACATTAGGCAAGATGACATGATGTAGAGGGATAAACTCAAGCAATATGATATAAACCCCATCTTTTTATCCTCGATGGCAACAATACAATAGGTGCCTTGCTGCTCTTGCTGTCACTGGGAAAGGACACCGCAAGATTGAACCCAAAGCTAAGCACTTCTCCCATTGCAAGAAAGATCAATCTATTAGGCCAAACCAAACTGATAATTCGAAAAGACTTGCAAAGATATTAAATCATGCATAAAAGAATTCAGAGAAGAATCAAATATTCTTCATAGATAATCTTGATCATAAACCCACAATTCATCGGATCTCGACAAACACACCACAAAAAGAATTACATCAAATAGATCTCCAAGAGAATCGAGGGGAACTTTGTATTGAGATCCAAAGAGAGAGAAGAATCCATCTAGCTAATAACTATGGACCCGAAGGTCTGTGGTAAACTACTCACACATCATCGGAGAGGCTATGTTGTTGATGTGGAAGCCCTGTGATCGATTCCCCCTCCGCCGGAGCGCCGGAAAAGGCCCCAAGCTGGGATCTCACGGGTACAGAAGGTTGCGGCGGTGGAAATAGGGTTTTGTGGTGCTCTTGGATGTTTTCGGGGTATATGAGTATATATAGGCGAAAGAAGTAGGTCGGAAGAGCCACGAGGGGCCCACGAGGGTGGGGGCGCCTACCCCCCTTGGGCGCTCCCTCCTACCTTGTGGCCGCCTAGTTGCTTCCTTGACGTCCACTCCAAGTCTCACGGATTGCGTTGTTCCAAAAATAACTCTCCCGAAGGTTTCATTCCGTTTGATATTCCTTTTCTGCGAAACACTGAAATAGATAAAAAACAACAATTTGCATTGGGCCTTTGGTTAGTAGGTTAGTCCCAAAAATAATATAAAAAGTGCATAACAAAGCCCATTAAACATCCAAAACAGATAATATAATAGCATGGAACAATAAAAAATTATAGATACGTTGGAGACGTATCAAGCATCCCCAAGCTTAATTCATGCTCGTCCTCGAGTAGGTAAATGATAAAAACAGAATTTTTGATGTGGAATGCTACCTGGCACAATTATCATTGTAATTTTCTTTACTATGGCATGAATGTTCAGATCCGGAAGATTCAAGACAAAATTTTAATATTGACATAAAAATAATAATACTTCAAGCATACTAACAAAGAAATCATGTCTTCTCAAAATAACATGGCCAAAGAAAGTTATCCCTACAAAATCATATAGTCTGGCTATGCTCTATCTTCATCACACAAAGTATTTAATCATGCACAACCCCGATGACAAGCCAAGCAATTGTTTCATACTTTTGATGTTCTCAAACTTTTTCAATCTTCACGCAATATATGAGCGTGAGCCATGGACATAGCACTATATGTGGACTAGAATGGTGGTTGTGGAGAAGACAAAAAAGAAGAAGATAGTCTCACATCAACTAGGTGTATCAACGGGCTATGGAGATGCCCATCAATAGATATCAATGTGAGTGAGTAGGGATTGTCATGCAACGGATGCACTAGAGCTATAAGTGTATGAAAGCTCAACAAAAGAAACTAAGTGGGTGTGCATCCAGCTCGCTTGCTCACGAAGACCTAGGGCATTTTGAGGAAGCCCGTCATTGGAATATACAAGCCAAGTTCTATAATGTAAAATTTCCACTAGTATATGAAAGTGACAACATAGGAGACTCTCTATCATGAAGATCATGGTGCTAGTTTGAAGCACAAGTGTGGTAAAAGGATAGTAACATTGTCCCTTCTCTCTTTTTCTCTCATTTCTCTTTTTTATTTGGGCCTTTACCCTTTTTATGGCCTCTTTTTTCCTTTTTTTTATATTTTTCATCCGGAGTCTCATCCCGACTTGTGGGGGAATCATAGTCTCCATCATCCTTTCCTCACTTGGGACAATGCTCTAATAATGATGATCATCACACTTTTATTTACTTACAACTCAAAAATTACAACTCGATACTAGAACAAAATATGACTCTATGTGAATGCCTCCGGCGGTGTACCGGGACATGCAATGAATCAAGAGTGACATGTATGAAAGAATTTTAAAGGTGGCTTTGCCACAAATACGATGTCAACTACATGATCATGCAAAACAATATGACAATGATGAAACTTGTCATAACAAATGGAACGGTGGTAAGTTGCATGGCAATATATCTCAGAATGGCTATGGAAATGCCATAATAGGTAGGTATGATGGTTGTTTTGAGGAAGGTATATGGTGGGTGTATGATATCGGCGAAATGTGCGCGGTATTAGAGAGGCTAGCAATGGTGGTAGGGTGAGAGTGCGTATAATCCATGGACTCAACATTAGTCATAAAGAACTCACATACTTATTGCAAAAATCTATTAGTTATCGAAACAAAGTACTACGCGCATGCTCCTAGGGGTATAGATTGGTAGGAAAAGACCATCGCTCGTCCCCGACCGCCACTCATAAGGAAGACAATCAATAAATAAATCAAGCTCCGACTTCATCACATAACGGTTCACCATACGTGCATGCTACGGGAATCACAAACTTTAGAACAAGTATTTCTAAAATTCACAACTACTCAAGTAGCATGACTCTAATATCACCATCTTCATATCTCAAAGCAATTATCAAGTATCAAACTTCTCATAGTATTCAATGCACTTTTTATGAAAGTTTTTATTATACCCATCCTGGATGCCTATCATATTAGGACTAAATTTATAGCCAAAGCAAATTACTATGCTGTTCTATAAGATTCTCAAAATAATATAAGTGAAGCATGAGATATCAATAATTTCTACAAAATAAAACCACCACCATGCTCTTAAAAAGGTATAAGTGAAGCACTAGAGCAAAACTATCTAGCTCAAAAGATATAAGTGAAGCACATATGGTATTCTAATAAATTCCGATTCATGTGTGTCTCTCCAAAATGTGTGTACAGCAAGGATTATTGTGGTAAACTAAAAATCAAAGACTCAAATCATACAAGACGCTCCAAGCAAAACACATATCATGTGGTGAATAAAAATATAGCCTCAAGTAAAGTTACCGATGGACGAAGACGAAAGAGGGGATGCCTTCCGGGGCATCCCCAAGATTAGGTTTTTGGTTGTCCTTGAATTTTACCTTGGGGTGCCACGGGCATCCCCAAGATTAGGCTCTTGCCACTCCTTATTCCAAAATCCATCAAATCTTTACCCCAAAACTTGAAAACTTCACAACACAGAACTCAACAGAAAATCTCATGAGCTCCGTTAGTGTAAGAAAACAAACCACCACTTCAAGGTACTGTAATGAACTCATTATTTATTTATATTTGTGTTAAAACTACTTTATTCCAACTTCTCAATGGTTCATACCCCCGATACTAGCCATAGATTCATCAAAATAAGCAAACAACACACGAAAAACAGAATCTGTCAAAAACATAACAGTCTGTAGTAATCTGTAGGTTTATAATACTTCTGTAACCCCCAAAATTCTGCAATAAATTGGTGTACGTGAGGAATTTGTCTATTAATCATCTGCAAAAAGAATAAACCCAATCTCACTCTCCAGTAAAAAATGGCAGCTAATCTCGTGAGCGCTAAAGTTTCTGTTTTCTGCAGCAAGATCGCAAATACTTCCCCCAAGTCTTCCCAAAGGTTCTACTTGGCACAAACACTAATTAAAAACATAAAACCACATATAAATAGAATCTAGATGAATTATTTATTACTAAACATGGAAAAACAAGAAACAAAAATAAAATTGGGTTGCCTCCCAACAAGCGCTATCGTTTAACGCCCCTAGCTAGGCATAAAAACAAGGATAGATCTAGGTATTGTCGTCTTTGGTATTAGGAAAGAAAAGAGAAAATTTCTTATCTATAGCATTTATCTTTCTATTCTGAGAAAGTACGTGGCCATTAATGGTGGAAGAAATATTAAGCACGCTATAGAAATTTGCATCTAAGCTAGACTTCATCTCTTTGATAATTTCATTTTGATAAAAGCACAAAAGAGAGGTGGATTCAACCTTCTCACTCATGGGGTGCCCAAACATACTTTTCATCTTTTCATAGGTATCTATGGGGTCCCCCTCAAGAAAACCTTCTTCAAAAATAGAGTCTAAAACTTGCTTGAATGAAGAGGGTAAGCCAACATAAAAGCTTTTCAGGTATATCCCAATATGATATTGGGGCACATAGCTGGTCGGATCCTTAATAACCTATCCCAAGAATCTTTTAAAGACTCATCAAGTAAATAACGAAAAATTCCGGGATCATCCTCATCAAAATTATTTAAACCCCCATTGATAACCCCAGTAGGTCTTTTCATATCATCATTATTTACGAGCTTAGAAAGAATAGAGGGACTATCCAAAGTACTAAAGCTCAGGAGAGAACCCTTAGCCATTTTTAATTCGGTCATGGCGAAAGAAAAGAAAAAGAAAAAGAGGCGAATAAAACGGCAAAGGTGAAGTGGGGGAGAGGAAAACGAGAGGCAAATGGCAAATAATGTAATGCGATGGATAAGAGTTTGTGATGGGTACTTGGTATGTCTTGACTTGTGTGTAGATCTCCCCGGCAACGGCGCCAGAAATGGCTAGTTGCTGGGAGATTAATTCTTGACTTGACTTGGTGCAACCTCCCCAGCAACGGTACCAGAAATCCTCCCCGGCAATGGCTAGTTGCTGGGAGAATGCGTTGGTTTTCCCTTGAAGAGGAAAGGGTGATGTAGCAAAGTAGCATAAGTATTTCCCTCAGTTTTTGAGAAACAAGGTATCAATCCAGTATGAGGTAACACGTAAGTCGCCTAGTACCTGCACAAACAAACAAGAACCTCGTAACCAACATGATAAAGGGGTTGTCAATCCCTTCACGATCACTTACGAAAGTGAGATCTGATAGAGATAACAAGATAAATATTTTTGGTATTTTTGTTGTATAGATTGGAAAGTAAAGATAGCAAAATAAAAGGCGGAAGAAATAGCAAGTAGATAGGAAAATAATATGATGGAAGATAGACCCGGGGGCCATAGGTTTCACTAGTGGCTTCTCTCAAGATAGCAAATTCTATGGTGGGTGAACAAATTACTATCGAGCAATTGATAGAAAAGCGCATTGTTATGAGAATCTAGGCATGATCATGTATATAGGCATCAGGTCCGCGACAAGTAGACCTAAACGATTATGCATCTACTACTATTACTCCACACATCGACCGTTATCCAGCATGCATCTAGAGTATTAAGTTCATAAGAACAGAGTAACGCATTAGGCAAGATGACATGATGTAGAGGGATAAACTAAAACAATATGATATAAACCCCATCCTTTTATCCTCGATGGCAACAATACAATAGGTGCCTTGCTGCTCTTGTTGTCACTGGGAAAGGACACCGCAAGATTGAACCCAAAGCTAAGCACTTCTCCCATTGCAAGAAAGATCAATCTAGTAGGCCAAACCAAACTGATAATTCGAAGAGACTTGCAAAGATATTAAATCATGCGTAAAAGAATTTAGAGAAGAATCAAATATTGTTCATAGATAATCTTGATCATAAACCCATAATTCATCGGATCTCGACAAACACACCGCAAAAAAAATTACATCGAATACATCTCCAAGAGAATCGAGGAGAAATTTTTATTGAGATCCAAAGAAAGAGAAGAAGCCATCTAGCTAATAACTCTGGACCCGAAGGTCTGTGGTAAACTACTCACACATCATCGAAGAGGCTATGGTGTTGATGTAGAAGCCCTCCGTGATCGATTGCCCCTCCGGCGGAGCGCCGGAAAAGGCACCAAGATGGGATCTCACGGGTACAGAAGGTTGCGGCGGTGGAAATAGGGTTTCATGGTGCTCTTGGATGTTTTCGGGGTATATGAGTATATATAGGCGAAAGAAGTAGGTCGGCGGAGCCACGAGGGGCCCACGAGGGTGGGGGCACACCCTCCTACCTCGTGGCCACCTCGTTGCTTCCTTGACGTCCACTCCAAGTCTCCTGGATTGCGTTTGTTCAAAAATAACTCTCCTGAAGGTTTCATTCCGTTTGGATTCAGTTTGATATTCCTTTTCTGTGAAACACTGAAATAGGCAAAAAAACAATTTGCACTGGGCCTTTGGTTAGTAGGTTAGTCCCAAAAATAATATAAAAAGGTATATTAAATCCCATTAAACATCCAAAACATATATATAATAGCATGGAACAATAAAAAGTTATAGATACGTTGGAGACATATCGGAGACTGAAGGAAATATGCCCTAGAGGCAATAATAAAGTTGTTATTTATATTTCCTTATACCATGATAAATGTTTATTATTCAGGCTAGAATTGTATTAACCGAAAACTTAGTACATGTGTGAATACATAGACAAACAGTGTATCCCTAGTATGCCTCTACTTGACTAGCTCGTTAATCAAAGATGGTTAAGTTTCCTAGCCATGGACATGTGTTGTCATTTGATGAACGGGATCACATCATTAGAGAATGATGTGATGGACTAGACCCATCAGTTAGCTTAGCACTATGATCGTTTCGTTTATTGTTATTGCTTTCTTCATGACTTATACATGTTCCTATGACTATGAGATTATGCAACTACCAAATACCGGAGGAACACTTAGTGTGCTATCAAACATCACAACGTAACTGGGTGATTATAAAGATGTTATACATGTGTCTCCAATGGTGTTTGTTGAGTTGGCATAGATCGAGATTAGGATTTGTCACTCCGATTGTCGGAGAGGTATTTGTGGGCCCTCTTGGCAATGCACATCACTATAAGCCTTGCAAGCAATGTGACTAATGAGTTAGTCACGGGATGATGCATTACGAAACGAGTAAAGAGACTTGTTGGTAACGAGATTGAACTAGGTATGAGGATACGGACGATCGTATCTCGGGCAAGTAACATACCGATGACAAAGGGAACAACGTATGTTGTTATGCGGTTTGACCGATAAAGATCTTCGTAGAATATGTAGGAGCCAATATGAGCATCCAGGTTCTGCTATTGGTTATTGACCAGAGATGTGTCTCGGTCATGTCTACATAGTTCTCGAACCCATAGGGTATGCACGCTTAATGTTTGATGATGATTTGTTTTATGAGTTATGTGATTTGATGTACAGAAGGTTGTTCAGAGTCCCGGATAAGATCACGGACATGACGAGGAGTCTCGAAATGGTCGAGACGTAAAGATTGATATATTGGAAGGCTATATTCAGACATCAGAAAGGTTCCGAGTGATTCGGGTATTTTTTGGAGTACCGGAGAGTTTCGGGAATTCGTCGGGGAGTATATGGGCCTTATTGGGCCTTACTGGAATAGAGGAGAGGAAGGCCAAGGAGGAGGGCGGGCCCCCCTAGCCCAATCCGAATTGGGTGGGGGGCCGACCCCCTTCCTTCCTTCTCTCTCCCCCTTCCTTCTCTCCTACTCCTACTAGGGAAAGGGGGAATCCTACTCCCGATGGGAGTAGGACTCCCCCTAGGGCGCGCCATAGAGAGGCCTGGCCCTCCCCTCCTCCACTCCTTTGTATACAGGGGAGGGGTACCCCATAGGCACACAAGTTGCTCTCTTAGCCGTGTGCGGTGCCCCCCCCCCACAGATTTCCACCTCGGTCATATCGTTGCAGTGTTTAGGCAAAGCCCTGTGTCGGTAACTTCATCATCACCGTCATCATGTCGTCGTGCTGATGAAGCTCTCCCCCGACACTCAGCTGGATCTAGAGTTCGTGGGACGTCGCCGAGCTAAACGTGTGCAGATCGTGGAGGTGCCATACCTTTGTTACTAGGATCGGTCGGATCGTGAAGACGTACGACTGCATTAACCGCGTTGTCATAACGCTTCCGCTTACGGTCTACGGGGGTACGTAGACAACACTCTCCCCTCTCGTTGCTATGCATGACCTAGATGGATCTTGCATGTGCATAGGATTTTTTTTGAAATTACTACGTACCCCAACATTTAAGCCTCCTTCTATGATTCTTTTCTTGATATGTGATTCAGTGTTGTGCAAGATTTGCTCACACATCTGTTCAATTGCTTGTTTGTATCAGCCAACCATACTAGGATTGTTTGCTTTGATTACTTGTTGTTCTTGACCTAAAAGAGCTTGTCAACGATTTAAACACTAAGGGCTGCTGTAGTGGGGGCTTGTATAACTCATAGGTGACACAAAGGTTTGGCTGTACACTAAAGTAGGCTCTCTAAGAGTACCTGGAGATCCAGTTTAAAGGTATGCCTAGTTTTTACATAGTGCACACATAGTAAATGCTCATTTCATTGTGTGCAAGAGATGTGACATGTTTCATTATGTGATGTTGTTTTGTTATAAACTCATCCTTTTGTGTTGTTCATAGACTAGAAAGTATGCATATTTATCTTCCAAGGAGACCAGTAACTAGTTTGTGTCACCTTGCAGAGGGGGTGCAATGAGGATAAGATTGAAGATTTCCAAGTACAAGATGTTAGGAAGGAGCCTTGCAAGAGAAGGAGGAGCAGCGCTGAGCCTGTTCAACCAATTATGGTAAGTCACTATATTACAATTACCAGGACAACCTATTTGTCTGACATTGTGCTTGCGTAGGGTTCTTCACCTGTAACCCAGTCATTTGGCCATTGATTAAAACCCCCTCCGCTCACTATTATATGATGTTCTAACTTTTTTGTAAATCAGATGTATGTAAACACATTTTAATGTGTATGTTCACTCATTACGGATGTAGTCTACTTTTAAATATCTAAAACATCTTATAGTAGTGAACAGTGTGAAACTGCTTCCTGCTATGGTAGAGTTGTCGGTGTCATAAATGTCATAACCAAACGCATATTCACATCATTAGCCTCCCTATCATTACTAGGATCTTGATTACATACTAGTCGAGATACTTCACAGGGGGAAAACAATATTACATTACTTGTTCCTTTATATAGTAAATGTAGCTAGGCCATGGATATTATTGAGGCGTGCTTGTATGCATGCTACAAACTCAACAGTTCAATGCTTGTTTGTTTCAGGCATAGTTAAATTTCTCTTTTCAATTGCTTTATTTGTCCCCAGTTAATGAGATGCCCAAACAATGATGCCTCATATTGGGTACTTGTAAAACTATTAGTTGACATAATTAAAGGCCTTACCGTTTAGTTACTCTGGCGAAGTGTGCCTGAAGCTTCAAAGTCTATTAACCTACTATTACTGCATGAGGCTCACAATCTAATTTATGCAAGGCTAATGATTGCATAGTTTTTATTACTGTAGTAGGTTTGTATGAATCCCTCTGCTGTTCATTATGCTCCTTAAGACTTTAATTGAGCTACAGAATGGCCAACTGCTTGCTTACTTATATGCAAGATATATATATCTCTATCTCTATCTCTACTCTCTATCTCTATCTCTATCTCTATCTCTACTCTTTCTCTACTCTTATAAAAAACAGAGTTGGTGATGATGGTGTGCCTGCCATCATGCAATATAGGCCGTCCGATTTATATCTAACAGATAGGAAGGAAACTATGTCAATTTTGCAAAAAGATACCCACACCCCTCTCCACATTTGCAAATAAGGACTTCATTCGTTCATCCTTTTCTCTCACAAGATAAACTACTCATACAAATGCATCTTGATGTTCCGTGCAATGCACGGGCATCTTGCTAGTATATATATAATGTTTAGTAGCTCCGTGTGGTCTAAATTTGTAACATGTCTCTGTTTTGGATTTGAACCCAACATCATGCTCCTCTGGTGAGCTAAGAGAGATTTCTGTATGCGGACTGCATAGACTACCATTTTCATAATTTTTAAAATATCACTTGCTTATGCTTCATGGCATGTAGCATTATTGTTAGTCTTGTTTTTCCATGTACAAAATAGTCTGTCTTTCTCGCTTCCCTATTGTAACTATATTTTTGCCCTGGTCATGTGTACTTACAAAAACATTTCAGGATGAAGTGACATCAACACAAAGATCTGAGAGTGCGGCATGACCGTTACCAAATGATTATGATTGGAATTGGAATGTGTTGATGTTCTCAAGCATCAACTAGAGGTGGCAAGACAACGTGTATATGATTCTCAACATGCAATCAACATGTTGAGACTGGACTTGTAGGTATTAGATGCAGGAGTAAAAAAATGAAAAAAGACATTAAGGTAACCATAAAGGAATTTGAGATATTGCAGACTGAAATTTATGCTATCTGAATCCGGCCGATCCTATTTTCTAGAGAGATTATAGTTCAAATGGTAAGTTCCGTTGATGCGTGTCCATGATGTATGAGCTTTATTTGCCCAGTGTATGCAATTTTTTGTTTGTGTATGCTTTTATTATCACTGGTGGGTATAATCTGCTGTAATTTCTTTATTGGATAGTGTAGGATTATTCTTCGTTTCTATGCCTTAGTCTCTTTATTGTATAGTGCAGGTTTTTTAGAGGCGATAGTATAGAGTAGGATAATTCTTTGTATATGGTATATCATTGAAACGGGGGCCAACACGCCCAAACATTACCTGGACGCCATCCGAACGAACAAACATGTGTAGTCAAAGCGGACCTTAATTGGGCTGGCCAACATAATGTTTAGCGGATCCCAAACGATGTGGCCCACCGTAACAACGGCTCTTAGCAGGCCGTTAACAGGCCGAGAGCTCGATAGGGCCGTATAAATGGAAATGGCCCGCGGGCCCTAGTAGGCCAAAATAAATGTCAATTTTGTCTCGGCCATTTTACTTGACGAGCTAGTAAGAGGCCGAAAGTGTTTTGGGCCAGAAGAGGCCCTATTTGCAAACTAGGCTTTTAACATGCCGAAAGTCGTGTCGGGCTGAAATTGTACCCTGCGGAACGTGGGCTGCTAATGGACCCAAATACAGGTTGCACCGTCAAAGGCCCAACTGTTGTGCGGGCCGTTAACCGTCCGAAAGACAAAATGGGCTAGGAATTGGCCCATTTACCTAATGGGCCAAGGAAAGGCTGAAAGTCACAACGGGCTAGAAGTTGGCCCAACTGTAGAATGGGCCGAGAAAAGTCCGAAAGACGTACAGGGCCATTAACAGGCTGGAACTAACGATGGGCTGCTAATAGGCCAAAAGAAGGCCAAGCAATAATTGGGCCCGAAGATGTAGCGAACCCTTAATGGGCTGGAACTGATGATGGGCTGGAAATTGTCAAATCTAGAATGGGCCTTTGATGGGCCGATAGTGTGTAACTTGTATGGGCCGTGCTTGTGAATGGGCCTGACTCAAGTAGGCCGCTAATGGACCGGCCCGCTAATTTTGTCAGGCCCGGCCTTTTAACCTAAACGGGCCATTGTTGGTCTGAGCCACGTGTCGACGTACCATAGGCTCGTCCCGTCCACTCGCTTGATGACACTTGTCCCAACCCGGAGCTGACATGTGGATACTAAGGCGAATCAGAATTTTACACGTGGAAAATCCCCATTGGTCCGGGTGGTTAACGGGTTATCAGATCCAAACCGAAACCCGATAGCTTAACGACGACCCATTACGGTGGATGCCACGTGTCGGTTACCCTTGACGAAAGACTTCCATGACGCGCTATTTATCGTCATGGCAGTGGACACTTCCGTGATGATAATTTTGGTATTTTCATGAAACACTTCTACGACAGCACAGGTATGACTATCTTGATTCTGTCATAAAATCGTCATGTATGACAGAAAACGTGACCTACTGTGACGAACACATATTATCATGGAAATGTGTTCTTTTTGTAGTGTTGGGACACTCAATTGCACCAACAAGTAATCACAATATGAAGCCTAAGGAGGCAATAACCACAAGTGTTGGAGACGAAGATGTATCCCAAAGTTCACTACTTGAGGGTGCTAATCTCCTTTGGGAGGTGGAGCAGAACAATACCCTCAACGAACATGAATGTCTTACTTAGGTCATTGAGTGCCTCGGCAACCCAATGCCCACCCACCCTTCACTAGTGGTAGTTCTTAGGGTGAACTCCAAACCCTCACGCACTTTACACGAGGACAAATCTACAACTAGGAAGCTTAATAAAGTACACCATTCACTTGCAGGAGTATATCTTGGACATGTCAATTATGTTATGGTTGGTGTAGAATGTAAGCTTAAGAAAGTACACCATTCACTTGCAGGAGTACATCTTGGATATGGCAATTATGTTATGGTTGATGTAGAGTGTAAGCTTCTGAAAGTAAACCATTCACTTGTAGGAGTACATCTTATATATGCCAATTATGTTATGGTTGGTGTAGACTGTAGACAATTTTCAGAGGTGGAAAATTTACATAGTGTTCACTGTTCACACATACAAATCATAGATAAATACAACTAAGAGCGACTCTAGCAAGTCCCCATATTGGTCCTTATGTTGGCGATTTTGGCAAAATAAAAGGCACTCTAGGAGAGTCGCATAATCGTTATAATTTACGGTGCACACTCCATATCTGGCGTCAACTTTTCTTCCTCTCTCTCTCTCGCTCAATTCTGTGCATTGTCGCCATCTTTTAAGCTTCCATTTTGCATTGGATCCATGCCGTTTGGGCTGGCATTAGGGAGTCCGGTTGGACAACGATTTTATGACCAGGTTGTTCTCCCAGACGTTTGAGGAGGGTTTGAGTGGCCCGAACGTTTAAGGAGGGTTTGAGTGGTCCGCTTATAGATGCTCTTAACACATCATCACTGAAGATCGTAAAAAGTCAAGCGAACTTTACATTTAGGAAAGAGTGTATTTTAGCCATGTTTTGAAATTATATTTAAAATATAAAAATATGATTTCCACATCTTGTTTCTACATCCTTAATTCTTTTAAAAAAAATTCCTAACACTTCAAAATAGGGTAACCTAGCTTCTCCAAATGTCGAGCCGTATTTGTAGGAAACAATTCCTTATTTAACACTATCTTAAATTTCGTTTCCTTGTTTGATACTGATTTTTTTCTTACCTATCTACCAGCGAGTCTAAATTTTGTGTCATATTTTTTTCTTCCCTATCTAACAACGAGTCTAAATTTTGTGCCTTTATGAGATTTTCATTCATTTTGAGTCTAAATGACACCTGAAAAGACGCCGTTGCCCCTCATGTGCATTATGTGCGTGTGGGCAATAGCGCACACATACAACATCAGTGCAAGGGCAGAAACACACACGCAACACACTCATAGGCAGCAGCACACTCACAGGCAGCAGCACACACGCACGTAGCACACTCACAGGCAGTAGCACGGATGCACACAACACAAAGGTACGCAACAACACACACATGTACACGCGCGCACACAAACGCACACACAAACATATCACATGAGGGCAAAAAAGTCTTTTCGGATGTCATTTTGGCTCAAATTGAACAGAAACTGTTATAAAAGGCATTAAATTTTGACTGGTTGTTAAATATGGAAGAAATTATTTCTCGATGTTAAATAGGGCATAAAATTTAGATATAGTGTTAAACAAGAAATTCTCTTCATTTGTAGCCCTGTCCTATCATGTCATCTTCGGTGTTAAATAGGACATAAAATTTAGATAGGCTCACATTTGATTTCCCCAAAAATTAGCACACTGCAACAGCCCTCTCGCTTTGCAGTATAAGAGAACGGAGCGAGGACCGCCGGGAGCAGGAGCAGGGGGAGGGGCTCTGGTGTTAACACTTCGGTGGGTTTAGATCCAATGCCAGGGCGGTGAGGTCCTCTCGTGGTTGCGGAGCTCGCGGCGGAGAGAGAGAGAGGATTGATAATGGCGGAGGAGACAGGGAAGGCGGAGGCGTCGGCCGGGGCTGCGAGCTGCGGCGGCGGCGGGTCCGAGGCGGTGAAGAAGAGGGCGGAGCAGAGCGTGGCGTTCCATGAGCTGTTCAGCTTCGCCGACCCGCTCGACTGGCTGCTCATGGCGGCGGGGAGCGCCGGCGCCGTCGTGCACGGCGCCGCCATGCCGTTCTTCTTCCTCCTGTTCGGCGAGCTGGTCAACGGCTTCGGCAAGAACCAGCACCACCTCCGCCGCATGACCGACGAGGTGTCCAAGGCACGTATTTCCGGAAAATCTCTCATCCCCTCTGCGGTTGCCATTTCTATGCTCGCTCTAGTTACTGACGCTCAATGACTCAATCTGACTGCCTCACTCTGCGCCCTGCAGTACTCGCTCTACTTCGTCTACCTCGGCCTCGTCGTCTGCGCATCCTCGTACCTGGGTGAGTTCACGCCCTGCTCCGCTCATGCCTCCGCGCGCATTCTTGCCGGTGTTGCGTTCTAACTGTGCGCGCGCGCATGTCTGCTCTGTGTGTCCGTGCAGAGATCGCGTGCTGGATGTACACGGGCGAGCGCCAGGTGGGCGCGCTCCGGCGGCGGTACCTGGAGGCCGTGCTGCGGCAGGACGTGGGCTTCTTCGACACCGACGCGCGCACCGGCGACGTCGTCTTCAGCGTCTCGACGGACACGCTCCTCGTTCAGGACGCCATCGGCGAGAAGGTGACAACCTGACTGGCAGCGCTCTAGCACCGCAGGCATATAGCTCCGACCACCGCGTGTGACTGACGGCGGACAAATGTATGTGCAGGTCGGCAACTTCATCCACTACCTCGCGACGTTCCTGGCAGGGCTCGTCGTCGGGTTCGTCTCCGCCTGGCGGCTAGCGCTGCTCAGCATCGCCGTCATCCCGGGCATCGCGTTCGCCGGCGGGCTGTACGCGTACACGCTCACCGGGCTCACCTCCAAGAGCCGGGACTCGTACGCCAACGCCGGAATCATAGCCGAGCAGGTACTATTTCTGCAGCGCCATTATCACCTCACAGGGATACCAAAGCTGGCCGGGTGGGGAAGAAGAAAGCTGTGGGCTCTAGCTCGGACCGCTTGGTCAAAGAGTCAAATGCGGAACGGCAGCTACGCACATGCCCTGAGAATGATTTCATTTTGGATTTCTGCCGGTTTCTTGGTAGATCCAATCGGCCTTTTCCGATGGATGATTTCTCGTTTCATGTCCTTTTTTTGCCCTTTTCCTGAGACATCTGCTGTCAAATGTCAATCATGCTGTACTTCTTTTTTACCCGATTTTGATTGATGTAAATAAGCGAGTGTAATTCTGACGACGAGGTGTTCATCTGCTCTGCAGGCGATTGCCCAAGTGAGGACGGTCTACTCCTACGTGGGGGAGTCCAAGGCCCTGAATTCCTACTCGGAGGCGATTCAGAGCACCCTGAAGTTGGGGTACAAGGCCGGGATGGCCAAGGGGCTCGGCATTGGGTGTACCTATGGGATTGCCTGCATGTCATGGGCGCTGGTGTTCTGGTACGCCGGCGTGTTCATCAGGAGCGGCCAGACAGACGGTGGAAAGGCGTTCACGGCCATCTTCTCCGCAATCGTCGGCGGCCTGTAAGCCCCGACTTTGGACAATTCTCACAGTTCTGCAGCTTGCTTTCGGTGAGAAAACTCACCCAAATTCGTGAATTGCAGGAGCCTTGGACAGTCGTTCTCGAATCTTGGTGCATTCAGCAAAGGGAAGATTGCCGGTTACAAGCTGTTGGAGGTGATAAGGCAGAGGCCGACCATAGTTCAAGACTCAACCGACGGGAGGTGCCTGGATGAAGTCCATGGCAACATTGAGTTCAAGGAAGTGTCCTTCAGCTATCCGTCCCGCCCGGACGTCATGGTGTTCCGTGACTTCTCGCTCTTCTTTCCCGCCGGGAAAACGGCAGCTGTGGTCGGAGGCAGCGGTTCTGGAAAAAGCACGGTCGTGTCTCTGATAGAACGGTTTTACGATCCTAATCAGGGTAAGCACATGAATTGCACGCCGAAATGACTATGTAAGTCGGCTTTGTTTAACCGGTGGTTGTGATTGTTGTTGCAGGACAAGTTCTGCTCGATAATGCGGACATCAAGTCGCTGCAGTTGAAATGGCTGAGAGATCAGATTGGTTTGGTGAATCAAGAACCCGCACTCTTCGCGACCACCATCATTGACAATATTCTTTATGGCAAGCCTGACGCCACAATGGCTGAGGTTGAGGCCGCGGCTTCGGCTGCCAATGCCCATAGCTTCATTGCTCTTCTTCCAAATGGGTACAACACTCAGGTGGGTTGCACTTCTGGCTCAATTGCAGTCTTATTGTTTACAGCCTGTATTTTGTGATTTGACATGACTAGAATGAAATCTTAGTCCATACTTCTGACCATGCTAATTGAGTTTTGAATCATGTGCGTATAAATTTTATCGTGTCTATGGTCTTTTTACTTCCAAAAACTTGTTGAATCCAATGATAAATCTACTTTATTAACAGGTGGGAGAACGAGGACTTCAGCTGTCCGGTGGCCAGAAGCAACGAATTGCCATTGCACGTGCAATGCTCAAGAACCCAAAGATCCTTCTCCTTGATGAGGCAACTAGTGCTCTTGATGCTGGTTCAGAGAGTATTGTTCAAGAGGCACTTGACCGCATAATGATCGGTAGGACAACTGTGGTGGTTGCGCACAGGCTCTCAACCATACGGAATGTTGACATGATCGCCGTGATCCAGCAAGGGCAGGTTGTTGAGACGGGTACTCATGACGAGCTCCTCGCCAAAGGAAGCTCTGGTGCTTACGCAGCTCTCATCAGATTCCAGGAGATGGCAAGAAACCGCGACTTCCGTGGGGCATCCACCCGCAAGAACCGGTCATCTCGCTTGAGCAATTCGCTGTCCACTCGGTCACTGAGCCTCAGGTCGGGAAGCTTGAGGAACCTGAGCTACTCATACAGCACCGGCGCAGATGGCCGCATTGAGATGGTCTCGAACGCCGACAATGACCGGAAGTACCCGGCGCCAAAAGGATACTTTTTCAAGCTCCTCAAGCTAAATGCTCCGGAATGGCCCTATACGGTGCTGGGGGCGATCGGATCCATCATGTCTGGCTTCATTGGCCCGACATTTGCCATCGTGATGAGCAACATGATTGAAGTGTTCTATTTCCGGGACCCCAACGCGATGGAGCGCAAGACTAGGGAGTATGTGTTCATCTACATCGGAACCGGGTTCTACGCGGTTGTCGCGTACCTTATCCAGCATTACTTCTTCAGCATCATGGGCGAGAACCTGACCACCAGGGTGCGGAGGATGATGCTTGCAGGTATGGCGAATTCACAGCCTTGTTCCTAGCAGTTGTACTATTAGTTTCCATGATCTCTGCAGAGGGAGAACTTGCATTGTTTGATCTGAGGCACCACTTATAAGCTATAGCCATTGTATGCAGTTATCTTGAGGAACGACGTGGGGTGGTTCGACGAGGAGGAGAACAACTCGAGCCTGGTGGCGGCGCGGCTCAACACGGAGGCCGCGGACGTGAAGTCGGCGATAGCGGAGCGGATATCGGTCATCTTGCAGAACATGACATCGCTCCTGGTGTCCTTCATCGTCGGCTTCATCATCGAATGGCGGGTCGCCATCCTCATCCTCGTCACCTTCCCTCTCCTTGTCCTGGCCAACTTTGCTCAGGTAAAAAACCCAATTGACATATATTACCTCCTTTCGGAGATAACCGACGTGGTTTTAGTTCAAATTCGAACTAAAACCATGTCAGTTAAGTATTTCCGAATCGAGGGAGTAATTTTTGGAGATGTTTGCTGGATGAGGAGAAACCGCCTAGGTAGCTGAGTAGAGTAGTTCTTCACGGTAAGCCAAGTTCCTTTGCACAATAACCTCGGCCTGCACGGCGTCACGCCGTTTTGGGCGCAGGCGGCCGTTGCAGGCCCGGCAGCTCAGTTAGTTCTAGACGAGAGTACAATTGAATTCACCATCACCATTCACCAGCATGGTATGCGATGGTAGCTAGGATTCGTGGCCCATGCCGTTGCCACTGCCTCTGCCATAAATTACTGTGCGAGGCATGTGCCGGAGCTCGCTCTCCACTCCCTGATCCCTTGTTTAATTCCGGCCAGATGCTTCCCACTCCCTGGCCCGTGTCACCTACAGCACCCGCCGTAAACAACTCCCAGAAACCTCCGGGCCACGCTTACGTTACGTTAGGCTCCAGGCCCCGCGATGCTTTGTCGCACCAGCTGCTGCTGCTTCTTCAGTTGTGGATGCGATGAGATGGTCGTGTCCGGGCATGGCCCTGTTGCTGCTCGTTGGGCGCCATGGTCCCGGTGGGTGCTCGCGACACTGTCGGTTGCGAGCTTGCACGGCCGCCTCGTGCGAGGGAATCTGGGGCCTTTGCTCGCAGTGGCGCACATGGCGATCATGCAGTGCAGGCCCTGACATGACGCCGTGCTCTGGTGCCGCAAGGACTGTGCCGCCCCGGAACCAGAGCGCCGTGCCGCGCCTTTTTGTTTTCGCGCTGCTGCGGCCGGAACTGCGTTGCTCGCGCGCAATAATTTCGTACTGCGATTCGTAAAGATTACATGATGCCATGCTGGTGCGTACCTGCGCGGCGCGTGCATGAAGCCTGTCAGACTGGAAGTCACTATGTGCCCAGCCGCGGCTCTTGCGTACTGAAGCGGATATCGCCACGCATCATCACTCATTGCTCACCACTAGCACGAAGTACGTAGCAGTAATAGTATTATTATTGTTCATTGTTGTTGCGATTTGCATGTGTTGTTTCTGCCGCGTACGTACTGTTCAATTCAATGACGATGATGTGTGTGTTGGCACTTGGCAGCAACTGTCCATGAAGGGGTTCGCCGGCGACACGGCCAAGGCGCACGCCAAGACGAGCATGATCGCCGGGGAGGGCGTCAGCAACATCCGCACCGTGGCGGCCTTCAACGCGCAGGACAAGATCCTGTCCCTCTTCTGCAGCGAGCTGCGCGCGCCCCAGATGCACAGCCTGCGCCGGAGCCAGATCGCCGGCGTGCTCTACGGCCTCTCGCAGCTCTCCCTCTACGCCTCCGAGGCGCTCATCCTCTGGTACGGCGCCCACCTCGTCCGCCACCACGTCTCCACCTTCTCCAGGGTCATCAAGGTCTTCGTCGTCCTCGTCATCACCGCCAACTCCGTCGCCGAGACCGTCAGCCTCGCGCCCGAGATCGTCCGCGGCGGCGAGTCCGTCCGCTCCGTCTTCGCCGTCCTCAACAGCAGGACGCGCATCGACCCGGACGAGCCGGAGGCCGAGCAGGTGGAGAAGGTCCGCGGCGAGATCGAGCTCCGCCACGTCGACTTCGCCTACCCGTCGCGCCCGGACGTGATGGTCTTCAAGGAGTTCAGCCTGAGGATCCGAGCTGGCCAGAGCCAGGCGCTCGTGGGAGCCAGCGGGTCGGGGAAGAGCACCGTCATCGCTCTCATCGAGCGTTTCTACGATCCCATGGCCGGGAAGGTGATGATCGACGGCAAGGACATCCGTCGGCTCAACCTGAAGTCTCTCCGTCTCAAGATCGGCCTGGTGCAGCAGGAGCCCGTCCTGTTCGCCACCAGCATCCTGGAGAACATCGCGTACGGCAAGGACGGCGTGACGGAGGAGGAGGTCGTGGAGGCGGCCAAGGTGGCCAACGTGCACGGCTTCGTCAGCGCGCTCCCGGACGGCTACAGGACGCCCGTGGGCGAGCGCGGCGTGCAGCTCTCCGGCGGGCAGAAGCAGCGCATCGCCATCGCGCGCGCGGTGCTCAAGGACCCGGCCATCCTGCTGCTGGACGAGGCGACGAGCGCCCTGGACGCGGAGTCCGAGTGCGTGCTCCAGGAGGCGCTGGGCCGCATCATGAAGGGCCGGACGACCGTGCTGGTGGCGCACCGGCTGTCGACCATCCGCTGCGTGGACTCCATCGCCGTGGTGCAGGACGGGCGCGTCCTGGAGCAGGGCGGCCACGGCGATCTCGTGGCGCGGCCGGACGGCGCCTACTCGAGGCTGCTGCAGCTACAGCTGCACCACGGGTGACGATGGATGGGTTCGGCGTCCTGCTCCGGCATGGCGGCTGTAGATACAGTGTAGACCGAGGCGAGCTTTGATCGACACTCCGATGAGCAACAGAGATTTGCTGTAGTGCGGCGGCGGCGGCCCAGATGGTGATAGGTGTTAGCCGGAAGAACTAGTGTTCTCTTTTCTCTGTAACCGATCAGGATTATGATGAAGGCCACGTTACATTTTGTTCCAACTTGCACTTATGTCCGCTTCGGCAGAGTTTCTTTTCCCCAGCAGAATTGTCGTTCTCCTCGTTGTCTACTTGGTGATGTTGGTCCGGAGGTGTGATCTACGGACGGCAGCTTGAGACAGAGGGCATGGATTGGCGATGGCGGTGGTGGATTTTCTGATCGGGTCGGCGTCTCTAGTTGATGGAACACCGATGGCCACGATCCATATAAGGCCTCGTTTGGTTCATAGAGTAGGAAAATCGTAGCATACAAAAGTTATAAGAAATAAGATGACATGGATCTTAAAATCCTATGAGTAGGAATAGAAAAAGAGATACACTTTGATTCACATCATAGGATTTTTTTCATTGAATCTAGACTAATGTTTATTTTCCTATAAAATGTGGAGGATAGAAAGAATTCCTCCATAGAAATATGTTTCCATCCCTATAAACCAAATGGTCCTATAGAAAATTTTTCTATAGAAATCCTATCCTATGAAATTTCTACAAGGTTAATCTAAACCAAAGGAGGCCTAAAGGTATGTGGCCAGCAACGTTGGCCTGCGCGTCCTGATATGGTGGTTATCTGCTCAGGACGCGTAGTGGAAGGCGTGTTCTTGCTCTGCTAGTTGAGTGCCGATAGAGGGTCTGGGTTCTTGGATCTTCATATCCGGCGGCAATGACGAGTATGTTTTGCTGAGTGATTTTACTGCCATGAAAGAGATGACATGAGATGACATGTATCTTAAAATCCTATTTAAAGAGATGACATGAGATGACATGAGATGACATGTATCTCTAGTGATGGAACGCCGATGGCCACGATCCCAATTAAAACCTCGTTTGGTTCATAGGGTAGGAAAATCGTAGCAATAGAAAAGTCATAGAAAATGAGATGACATGTATCTTAAAATCCTATGAGTAGGAATAGAAAAGAAGATGCCCTTTGATTCACATCATAGAATTTTTTTCATTGAGCCTAGACAAATGTTTATTTTTCTATGAAATGTGGAGGATAGAAATAATTCCTCCATAGAAATATGATTCCATTCCTATAAACCAATGGGCCCTACAGAAATTTTTCCTATAAAAATCATATCCTATGAAATTTCTTCAAGGTTCCTCTAAACCAAAGGAGGCCTAAAGGTATGCGGCCGGCAACGTTGGCCTGTGCATCCTGATATGGTGGTTATCTGCTCAGGACTCGTAGTGGAAGGCGTGTTCTTGCTCTGCTAGTTGAGTGCCGATAGAGGGTCTGGGATCTTGGATCTTCATATCCGGCGGCAATGACGAGTATGTTTTGCTGAGTGATTTTACTGCCATGAAAGAGATGACATGAGATGACATGTATCTTAAAATCCTATTTAAAGAGATGACATGAGATGACATGAGATGACATGTATCTCTAGTGATGGAACGCCGATGGCCACGATCCCATTTCAAACCTCGTTTGGTTCATAGGGTAGGAAAATCGTAGCAATAGAAAACTCATAGGAAATGAGATGACATGTATCTTAAAGTCCTATGAGTAGGAATAGAAAAGAAGATGCCCTTTGATTCACATCATAGAATTTTTTTCATTGAGCCTAGACAAATGTTTATTTTTCTATGAAATGTGGAGGATAGAAATAATTCCTCCATAGAAATATGATTCCATTCCTATAAACCAATGGGCCCTACAAAAAATTTTCCTATAAAAATCATATCCTATGAAATTCCTACAAGGTTCCTCTAAACCAAAGGAGGCCTAAAGGTATGCGGCCGGCAACGTTGGCCTGCGCATCCTGATATGGTGGTTATCTGCTCAGGACTCGTAGTGGAAGGCGTGTTCTTGCTCTGCTAGTTGAGTGCCGATAGAGGGTCTGGGATCTTGGATCTTCATATCCGGCGGCAATGACGAGTATGTTTTGCTGAGTGATTTTACTGCCATGAAAGAGATGACATGAGATGACATGTATCTTAAAATCCTATTTAAAGAGATGACATGAGATGACATGAGATGACATGTATCTCTAGTGATGGAACGCCGATGGCCACGATCCCATTTAAAACCTCGTTTGGTTCATAGGGTAGGAAAATCGTAGCAATGGAAAAGTCATAGGAAATGAGATGACATATATCTTAAAATTCTATGAGTAGGAATAGAAAAGGAGATGCCCTTTGATTCACATCATAGAATTTTTTTCATTGAGCCTAGACAAATGTTTATTTTTCTATGAAATGTGGAGGATAGAAATAATTCCTCCATAGAAATATGATTCCATTCCTATAAACCAAGGGGCCCTACAGAAATTTTTCCTATAAAAATCATATCCTATGAAATTCCTACAAGGTTCCTCTAAACCAAAGGAGGCCTAAAGGTATGCGGCCGACAACGTTGGCCTGCGCATCCTGATATGGTGGTTATCTGCTCAGGACTCGTAGTGGAAGGCGTGTTCTTGCTCTGCTAGTTGAGTGCCGATAGAGGGTCTGGGATCTTGGATCTTCATGTCCGGCGGCAATGACGAGTATGTTTTGCTGAGTGATTTTACTGCCATGAAAGAGATGACATGAGATGACATGTATCTTAAAATCCTATTTAAAGAGATGACATGAGATGACATGAGATGACATGTATCTCTACTGATGGAACGCCGATGGCCACGATCCCATTTAAAACCTCATTTGGTTCATAGGGTAGGAAAATTGTAGCAATAGAAAAGTCATAGAAAATGAGATGACATGTATCTTAAAATCCTATGAGTAGGAATAGAAAAGGAGATGCCCTTTGATTCACATCATTGAATTTTTATCATTGAGCCTAGACAAATGTTTATTTTTCTATGAAAGGTGGAGGATAGAAATAATTCCTCCATAGAAATATGATTCCATTCCTATAAACCAAGGGGCCCTACAGAAATTTTTCCTATAAAAATTATGTCCTATGAAATTCCTACAAGGTTCCTCTAAACCAAAGGAGGCCTAAAGGTATGCGGCCGGCAACGTTGGCCTGCGCATCCTGATATGGTGGTTATCTGCTCAGGACGCGCAGTTGAAGGCGTGTTCTTGCTCTGCTAGTTGAGTGCCGATAGAGGGTCTGGGATCTTGGATCTTCATATCCAGCGGCAATGACGAGTATGTTTTGCTGAGTGATTTTACTGCCATGAAAGAGATGACATGAGATGACATGTATCTTAAAATCCTATTTAAAGAGATGACATGAGATGACATGAGATGACATGTATCTCTAGTGATGGGACGCCGATGGCCACGATCTGATTTAAAACCTCGTTTGGTTCATAGGGTAGGAAAATCGTAGCAATAGAAAAGTCATAGGAAATGAGATGACATGTATCTTAAAATCCTATGAGTAGGAATAGAAAAGGAGATGCCCTTTGATTCACATCATTGAATTTTTTTCATTGAGCCTAGACAAATGTTTATTTTTTCTATGAAATGTGAAGGATAGAAAGAATTCCTCCATAGAAATATGATTCCATTCCTATAAACCAAGGGGCCCTACAGAAATTTTTCCTATAAAAATCATATCCTATGAAATTCCTACAAGGTTCCTCTAAACCAAAGGAGGCCTAAAGGTATGCGGCCGGCAACGTTGGCCTGTGCATCCTGATATGGTGGTTATTTGCTCAGGACGCGCAGTTGAAGGCGTGTTCTTGCTCTGCTAGTTGAGTGCCGATAGAGGGTCTGGGATCTTGGATCTTCATATCCGGCGGCAATGACGAGTATGTTTTGCTGAGTGATTTTACTGCCATGAAAGAGATGACATGAGATGACATGTATCTTAAAATCCTATTTAAAGAGATGACATGAGATGACATGAGATGACATGTATCTCTAGTGATGGAACGCCGATGGCCACGATCCCATTTAAAACCTCGTTTGGTTCATAGGGTAGGAAAATCGTAGCAATGGAAAAGTCATAGGAAATAAGATGACATGTATCTTAAAATCCTATGAGTAGGAATAGAAAAGGAGATGCCCTTTGATTCACATCATAGAATTTTTTTCATTGAGCCTAGACTAATGTTTATTTTTTCTATGAAATGTGGAGGATAGAAAGAATTCCTCCATAGAAATATGATTCCATTCCTATAAACCAAGGGGCCCTACAGAAATTTTTCCTATAAAATTCATATCCTATGAAATTCCTACAAGGTTCCTCTAAACCAAAGGAGGCCTAAAGGTATGCGGCCGACAACGTTGGCCTGCGCATCCTGATATGGTGGTTATCTGCTCAGGACACGCAATTGAAGGCGTGTTCTTGCTCTGCTAGTTGAGTGCCGATAGAGGGTCTGGGATCTTGGATCTTCATATCCGGCGGCAATGACGAGTATGTTTTGCTGAGTGATTTTACTGCCATGAAAGAGATGACATGAGATGACATGTATCTTAAAATCCTATTTAAAGAGATGACATGAGATGACATGAGATGACATGTATCTCTAGTGATGGGATGCCGATGGCCACGATCCCATTTAAAACCTCGTTTGGTTCATAGGGTAGGAAAATCGTAGCAATAGAAAAGTCATAGGAAATAAGATGACATGTATCTTAAAATCCTATGAGTAGGAATAGAAAAGGAGATGCCCTTTGATTCACATCATATAATTTTTTTCATTGAGCCTAGACTAATGTTTATTTTTTCTATGAAATGTGGAGGATAGAAAGAATTTCTCCATAGAAATATGATTCCATTCCTATAAACCAAGGGGCCCTACAGAAATTTTTCCTATAAAAATCATATCCTATGAAATTCCTACAAGGTTCCTCTAAACCAAAGGAGGCCTAAAGGTATGCGGCCGGCAACGTTGGCCTGCACATCCTGATATGGTGGTTATCTGCTCAGGACGCGCAGTTGAAGGCGTGTTCTTGCTCTGCTAGTTGAGTGCCGATAGAGGGTCTGGGATCTTTGATCTTCATATCCGGCGGCAATGACGAGTATGTTTTGCTGAGTGATTTTACTGCCATGAAAGAGATGACATGAGATGACATGTATCTTAAAATCCTATTTAAAGAGATGACATGAGATGACATGAGATGACATGTATCTCTAGTGATGGGATGCCGATGGCCACAATCCCATTTAAAACCTCGTTTGGTTCATAGGGTGGGAAAATCATAGCAATTGAAAAGTCATAGGAAATAAGATGACATGTATCTTAAAATCCTATGAGTAGGAATAGAAAAGGAGATGCCCTTTGATTCACATCATATAGTTTTTTTCATTGAGCCTAGACTAATGTTTATTTTTTCTATGAAATGTGGAGAATAGAAAGAATTCCTCCATAGAAATATGATTCCATTCCTATAAACCAAGGGGCCCTACAAAATTTTTTCCTATAAAAATCATATCCTATGAAATTCCTATAAGGTTCCTCTAAACCAAAGGAGGCCTAAAGGTATGCGGCCGGCAACGTTGGCCTGCGCATCCTGATATGGTGGTTATCTGCTCAGGACCCGCAGTTGAAGGCATGTTCTTGCTCTGCTAGTTGAGTGCCGAGAGAGGGTCAGGGATCTTGGATCTTCATATCCGGCGGCAATGACGAGTATGTTGAAAGAGAAAGCCGAAGCATGAGGGTGCGGGATTGCCGGAGCATCCCGACTCCTGACTCGGGATTTGGCGCTGCGGCATCCTTCCTTCATTCTCCGCTGCAATGTGTGACGACGACCTTCGCTGCTCGGGGCACTTGATGACGACCAACCTTTGTCGCGACTCAACTACATGCTTGTGCGTGGCATCTCACCTCAAATACCGTGCTATGGATACAACCGTTGGACCGTGGAAAGTTATTGTGAATCACGTGATAACTTGGATTTGCCGGTGCTTCTCAAGCATTGATCCATTTTGGTTACATTTGACAATGGTAATGTTTTTGTGTCGTTTCTTGTTGAATGCACTGTTCGGATTTTCTTGGACTTGTTGTTTAGGGGTGAAAATTCATGATCTGACCTTTGGTGGTTAGACCCGGACGACAACGGCGCTTCAACGTTGTTCCCTTTTTAAAAGCTTTGTCGTTGAAGCATCCTTCTCGTTGCACAGGTGATGTTAAAAGATGGTCGATGCATATATGGTTGTTGATGTATACATTTTTATCATTGTTTTAAACATTTTTTATTTTTTAATTTACTAGGGTATAACTTTGATTTTGTATGATTTTATTAGTTGCCGGTGTGACTTTATGTGTGCGCACGGATGTTGATTGTGTGTATCTTAATTATGCAGAGGCCAAGTTTCGTGCTCGTTGTGCTTGTATCTGCTTGATATGCTTCATTTTAATCTAATAAAATTCACCCTTTATCATAAAATCTAGTTCAAGTACTCTCTCCGGTCCTTTTTACTTTGCATATTAGAATTCTCTGAAGTCAAACTTCACAAAGTTTGACCGTATTTATATGAAAAAATATCAACATCTGCCATGCTAAAATTATACAATATGAAATTTTAAGTCATGACACATCTATTGGTATTGATTTCAGATTATGAATGTTGGTACTTTTTTCTATAAAGTTAGTCAAACTTTACGAGGCTTAACTTCAGTCAAATCTTATATGCGAACTAAAAAAGACCGGAAGAAGTAGATGAAAAGCTTGGCCGAAATTCTGATAACCGAATATTTGAAGAGAGAAACCAGTTAAACCACGAACTCGTGTGAAAACGAACCAAGAACGACTGTAAAACCGGTTCAAGAGATGCAGCTTCCATGATTTGCCTCAGCTTTTCAATAAAAAATTCAAAAGTTTTTTGCATGAAAAAACGTGTATTCTTTTTTCTTTCTTTCTTTTGCGAGTTAAGGTTTTGCTTTCGTGAGAGGCACGATTTTACTTTCGTGAGAGTCATGGCCATGCCTCTCGAAAACGAAAAAAGTATGTTTTCTGTTTTTTTTTCTTTCACGAGAGGCACAGTTGTACTTTCATAAGAGTCACGACCGTGCCTCTCGAAAACGAAAAAAACGTATTTTCTGTTTTTTTTCCTTTCGAGAGAGTCATGGTTTTGCTTCCGCAAGAGGCACAGTTTTGCTTTCGCGAGAGTCAAGGTCGTGCCTCTCGGAAACGAAAAAACGCGTTTTCTGTTTTTTTTCGCGGGGGCACAGTTTTGCTTTCACGAGAGGCATAGTTGTGCTTTCATGAGAGGCACGGCCGTGCCTTCTCGGTAACAAAAAAACCCGCCTTTTCTCTTCTTTTTCTTCCTTCCGCGAGAGACACGACTTTGCTTTCGCGGGAGGTACGGTTGTGATTTCGCGAGAGGCACGGGCGTGCCTCCTGTTCGGTTTTTTCATCCGTTTTTTTTCGTGAAAAAAGTTCGTTAAAACCTATCAACATGGGATCTAGTTTTGAATATTTTGACGCGAGGAATCCAACGGTGAAAACGGTTCCAGATTTGGACGCATAGTTTAAGAGATAAAAACATTCTGAATAAACAAATCTACGAAAAGAGAAAACTCCCAGATTGTGACAAGTGGCACGCTGCAACCTGGAAAGATGGAATGATCTTTGCAATGACTACTTCTCAATTGGTGATCTTGGGAAAATCCTATACGACGCATTCTGCGTCAAAATGTCGGGGCATCGCACACTCTTTCTTATCAATTGAACGAGACCGGCCGGCCCAGCGTTCCACAGATCCGGGTTTTGGGAATCTGCTGAAAGGTTCCAGCCGGTTTTTCCCGGTTTGGGAATCTTCTAGTAGGTCCAGAACCAGTTTTTATTTTTTATTTCATTTTTGTTTCTTTCTTCTTTCCTGTTTCTTTATTCTTTTCTCTTTCTTTTTTTCCTTTTTTCGTGTTTTTGAAAAAATGTTCTTGAATTTTACAAAATATTTGATTTATCATAATTGTTCAAAATTTCAAAAAATGCCTTTTAAATTCTAGTCATAAATTAAAAAAATGTCCGTGCTTCTCAAAAATTGTTCAGAAATTCAAAAATTGTTCAAAACTTCACAAATTTTGTTCAGTATGACAAAAATTGTCTCAAATTTATTATAATATTTGGGTTTCCAAATTTTGTTTGGGAGTTTAAAATGTTCGCGATTTTTTAAATAATGTTCATGTTTTCAAATTTTGTTTTGGGATTTCCAAAATTGCTCACAATTTTTTCAAAAATTGTTCATGCTTCGAATTTTGTTCTGGAGTTTCAAAAAATGTTGGTATTTTCAAATTTTGTTCGGGAGATTGAAAAAAGTTCCCATTTTTCAAAAATGTTCGCGTATCCAAAAACTGTTTTGCCATTCCAAAAATGTTCTAGTTTTCTAAAAAATGTTTATATTTTCAATTTTTGGGGGGGAGTTTAAAAATTGTTTCCGTTTACAGAAATTGTTTGTGTTTTTCGAAATGTTTGAGTTTTTTCAAATATACACAATTTTGAAAAGTGTTTATGGTCTCGAACAGAATTCATTTTTTCTCCAAAATAAAATTTCACGTTCAAAATTTGAAAAACATCGCTATCCGTGCTTTGTTTGGTTCTTAAGAATTTGTGCTGCCCATCAAAATATAGCTCGCTAATTCAAGTGGTAGTAGTACTATTTCTGAATCACGTGGTCTTGTGTTCGAATCCTGCTTGGCTCATTCTTTTTTGCGAGCGAGCGCTGTAGTTTCTTCGCTAGTCGGAAGGGAAGAGCCACATGGGTTGGCCCAGTCGGGGAGACCCGCCTGCGCGTTCCCTCAACATCTTGCCGCAGTTAGCGGATGGGAGCTCCCCAGATAAAATGTGCGGGAGCTATATCTCGCTCTTTGAGAGACGGTAGCTCGTCTCGCATTTGGCACGACAGCTAGCGGGCTAGCCCATGTGCATTTCTGTGATTTTTCTGTGAGCCTAGAAAGCTAATATAAACTTAGCTAAAAAAAAGAAAGCTAATATAAACTGACTGTGACCGGTTTTAGAACCTTATGTGTGTTTCCCCCCATTTTCCCTTGTGTATTTTAAAAACACATACTAACTTTTCTAAATACAATTTGAACACTTTTGGTACATAGGTTGAACATTAATCACATACATGTTCAACATTTTCCCAAAGTACACGTTCAACTCTTTGTCAAATGCACATTGAACATTTTATTAATACATGGTGAACATTTTCTTAACACACATTATATTTTTCATAAATGTTATGAACATTGTTTTTAATGTGCAAAACATTTGTTAAGTGTTAGATTTTTTAAATGTTAAGAAATTTTTAATGGTCTGAAAAGTTTTAAAAAATTTACGCAAATATTATTTTAGAGTGTATAAACTTTTCTTTAAAATGTCATGAACATTATTTGAAACACGTCAATTATTTTAAGGACTCCGCTACAATCTGATGTCAGACATGGCAAATTATGTCCACTGATCATGGCAAGTTTAGAGCATCTACAATCGGACCCGCCATACCCGCCCCAAACGCCTGGACGGGCTGCCCGGTGAATTTCCGGATGAAAAAACTCCACCCAACCGGGCGCCCCATATCTGGCCCATAACGCCAAGACTGATCGACACTCCCCATACCTGACCCATATATGGGGCGGATATGGGGACACCCGGGTGCCACGTCAGACTGACCACTAGGGCCCATGATAACCCACAAGTATAGGAGATCGCAACAGTTTTCGAGGGTAGAGTATTCACTCCAAATTTATTGATTCGACACAAGGGGAGCCAAAGAATATTTCGAGTATTAGCAGCTGATTTGTCAATTCAACCACACCTGAAAGACTTAATATATGTAGCAAGTATTTAGTAGTAAAGTACTATAAAAGTGTAACACCCACCATGCGGCTATATCTCCCACGTGTTGGGGCATGACTTAGAGGCATAGCCGCATGGTAGGTTTGTCGCAAGAGGGGTAATCTTAACACAATCCCATGTACCGAATAAGAGAGGGATACAGAGTTGGCTTACAATCGCCACTTCACACAAATACAAGTTAAACATACATCATTCGGAGTACAATCAAGGTTCGACTATGAAACCAAAATAAAAGAAGACAACCCCAAATGCTAGAGCCCCAATCGTCCCAAATGGGCTCTGTTGGGAATATTACTACTGGGCGTAAACCGGCCTATCTGGGCCGGGTTAACTTCATCAGTAGTTAAGTATGTTAAAGCCCATGAAGGTAGATGAGGGCTCAAGACCCATAATCGGTTGAGAGCCCGTAGCCGTAAACCGGCGTCAATATGTAACTTGTATTGTAAGTTAGGAATAAGTAGAGACCAAACCGGACACATCTATGAGCCGGTGTTGGGACTCTGTAAACCGACGGGCGTCACCCATGGATATAAGGGAACGACCCGGCGGCAGTTCAGGGACGACAGACAACAACTCGAGACATAGTCGAAGCTTGTTTGCTCTCTAGTCATCGAAACACCCATCAATTTCATCACAACTAGACGTAGGCTTTTACCTTCATCGAAGGGGCCGAACTAGTATAAACTCTCTTGCGTCCTTGTGTCCGCTTTAACCCCTTCAAGCTAACCCGTCGCGATGGCTCCACGACTAAGTCTTTTCTCTAGGACATCTGCCATGACAAAACCACGACAGTTGGCGCCCACCGTGGGGCTATCGCACGATGGTTTCCGGTTCTTGGAAAGCCGCTTTGAAGGACTCGAGGGCTACGCTGTAGGCCGGATGACTAAGAGTCGTCGCGGCAAGCTCTACATCGACGATGCAGGCTGGGGCCCCGAGGCCGGCTCAATTGAGTACGGGTACCGGGTCCCCTTTGGTAGCATTCATGTTTTCATTGGCAAGATCGGTGAACCGGGCCCTGAGCCGGACATCTGCACCGACCTCGTCGAGACGGCTCAGCATGCGCAATCCGCCCGGGTTAAACCGGCCATGAAGCGTGCCTTCGTGGGAGTGATCCATGGAGGAAGTTATGAGGACGGATCGGAGTTTCGCGGGGCGACTGTCGTTTGTTCCGGTGACGAATCTTCGACCGGAGAAACCGAATCTCTTTATCAGCTACAAGATGGCCGGATTGAGAGCTGTTCCGATGGCGACAGTATTCTGGACCCCTCTGATCTGCCTAACCGGGTTGGAATATTCATGACCGGAACACAAGCAGCGCTTCATTCTTCGACAGCCGCGGCAACAATCTCTGGTTCAGCAGCGGCGACGGCTGCCGGGGCAGGAGGCCCTGTGCGCCCACCGGCTCAGGTTCTATCAGAACTATTTGATGCGTTGGCTGTGCTTATGGCGGAAGTTAATCTGCCAGATCAGGACGTTCACAACACGGAGATTGCAAAGGTAAAGGAACAAATCACCCAGGCCAAGACGGATCTGGCGGCTGAGGACACCATGATGGCCGCAGAGCGGGCCGCTTTAGACGCACAGGCCTACAGGCTTATGTTGGACCAGAGCGCGTCGCATGAAGTTATGAGGAGCAAGCACCGATCCCGCTTACCTCCAGTTTTCGAGGCCAGAGACCTTTTCAACACTCCAGGACCAAGAGCCGGCAATCCACTGGAGGGGAACCGGGCAGAAGCCCCTGGGACTGGTGCACCGGTTCAGCCTCGTCAGATGGACCCGCCTCGTCAAAACACCGTTATACCTCAGGATGCTTTAACACCTCCAGGTCACTACTCCAACCCAATGGACAATCTTGTTGCCGCTGCTGCACGGCTGGAGGCCATTCCAATTGAAGGTGACTCGCCGCAGGCAGTAGAGACGCGACGGGTCAAGGAACTTCTGAGGACAGCTTTGGCCCAACAGGAAGCGTACTCGTACAGCCGCGACCGGATCCACTCGACCCCCCGTCCAAGCCGGAGCTATAACAGACATATGGATGAACCAGTAGTGTCGAGTAATGAACGGCGTGGAGCACCCCGTGGCAACAACCCGACGGGTGGTGCTGATAACGCTCAGGAAGTGGTGAACCGGGCCCGAGCACGCAGGGAGGCCGAGTTAGCCGCACAGCATCAGGCTCAGCAGCTCACGCCGGTTCGTCCAACCATCTCGATCGAACCTGGTGTTACTTCTAGTTCTTTGGGGGTGCCTTGCCTTATCCCCGCTTTAGGCAACGTGCGCCTGCCCAAGGATTTCAAAGGCCCGCGCAAAGTACCAAATTACACGGCGGATCAACCTCCAGAGACATGGGTGGAGAGCTATGAGATGGCCATGGAGATGCTTGATGTGGATGACACGGCGTGTGCGAAATACTTCACCATGATGCTTGAAGGAACGGCCCGTACTTGGTTAAAAAGCTTGCCAGCTAATTCTATCAGTTCATGGGCCCAATTACAAGCCCGGTTTATCAACAATTTCAAGGATACCTGTAAACAGCCTATGTCGATAGTGGACTTAGCTGCATGCGTCTAGGAGGAAGGAGAATCAACGACTCATTGGGTGCGCCGGGTTTCACAAGTGTTGCACTCCTCAGACCGCATCAACGCTGACACCGCAGTATTAACCCTAGAAGGCAACTGCCGGTTTGGGCCCCTGAAGTTGAAATTGGGACGGATGAAGCGTCATTGCACCGACATGGGGACCCTCATGGCCGCTTTGGTGAAATATGCTGATTCTGATAGTACCAAGGATCCTGAATCTGATGATGACAAGACAGGGAAAGGGAAGAAGAACAGCAGCTCCAAAGGTCAGCAGCATCACTAGGTAGGCAATGGCAGAGGAGGCAAGCGTAAAGCGGATGGTAACATGGATTTTGTGGCTAATACCAACGCACAGGACAATGGCTAGCGACGCAAGGGTAGGCCGAAAAAACATAGTGGAGCACCCAACCCTAACCCAAACCGCCTAAACTATCTGCTAAGCCAGCCCTGTCCAAGACATGGGACGAAGGAGGAGCCAGCAAACCACCTTTGGAAGGATTGCTTTATTATGCAGGAGTTCAAGAATTCTAATAATTTCCGGTATGATCACGGATCTGGCGGTGGCTCAGGGTCCGGGCCGGGTTACGATGGAGGAAGTTCCGGTTCAGGATTTAATGGCAATCCGGGCGGACATAATGGTTAAAATAGTCAGAACAACCAGGGTGGTTACAACCAACAGCAGCAACAATCAGATTACCAGAGCAACCCAAAGCAGTTGAGTAGTGGGCAGTACCATGTCTTTACCACTAGCTTGGACAAGCGAGACCGGAAGGTTCAGAGGTGGGCAGTCAACTTTGTTGAACCGGCCATACCCCGTTATCTACGTTGGTCTGAACAGCCAATCATATGGAGCAGAGAGGATCACCCACCCTAGGTTGATAATCCGGGTCAGTTGGCTCTGGTGCTGGCGCCTCAGGTGGGAGGTTATAAGTTCACCAAGGTGCTCATGGATGGAGGGAGCAACATTAACATCCTGTATTATGAGACCTTCCGTCGTATGGGACTAACAGATAAGAATCTCAAACCGTCTAATACAGTATTCCACGGTGTAGTGCCTGGCAGATCAGCATATCCCGTTGGTAAGATAGCTCTCGAAGTGGCCTTTGGGGATGATCATGATTCCAGGTCGGAGACATTGACGTTTGAAGTGGTGAAAATCCAAAGTCCATATCATGCCCTGTTCGGGCGACCGGCATATGCCAAGTTTATGGCTCGACCCTGTTATGTGTATTTGCAGCTCAAGATGCCGGGTCACAAGGGGACAATAACGGTTCACGGAAGCCGCAAAATCGCTTTGGAATGCAAGGAAGGAGATGCGGCTTATGCAGAGTCGGTTTGTGCCACCGAGGAGTTGAAGTACTATAAAAACAATGTTGATCCGGCGGACATGACTTCGTTGAAAAAGCCAACTACGGAGCATGATCCGGCCCTGAAGTTCAAATCGGCAGCAGAAACTAAGCTTGTTGACTTCGTACCTAGCGATTCGTCCAAGCAGTTCAGCATCAGTGCCAACTTGGATCTGAAATAGGAAAGCACGCTCATCGAGTTCATCCGTGAGAATCAGGACATTTTTGCATGGAAGCCCTCCGACATGCCAGGTGTACTGAGACAACTCGCTGAGCACACACTTAATGTGGATCCTAAATATAAACCGATGAAACAGTTCCTCCGCCGGTTTAACGAAGAAAGACGCAAGGCGATTGGAGAAGAGGTAGCCAGGCTCTTAGCAGCTGGCTTTATTGTTGAAGTTTTTCACCCCGAGTGGCTTGCCAATCCGGTGCTGGTCCTCAAGAAAAACGGCACCTGGCGCATGTGTGTGGATTACACAGATCTTAATAAAGCTTGTCCAGCAGATCCTTTTGCCCTCCCCCGTATTGATCAAATTATTGATGCCACGGTGGGTTGTGAGCGTTTAAGTTTTTTGGATGCGTATTCTAGCTATCATCAGATCAAAATGGCAGTTAAGGACCAGGAGAAGACAACATTTATAACTCCCTTTGGAGCCTTCTGCTATGTGTCTATGCCCTTCGGGTTCAAGAGTGCCCATGCAACTTACCAACGGTGTGTACAAAATTGTCTTCATAAGCAGATTGGCCGTAATGTACATGCTTACGTGGATGATATCGTGGTTAAATCTAGGGAGAAGGAGACTCTGATTGATGATTTGAAGGAAACCTTTGATAACCTGAGAACATACAAGATGATGCTTAATCCGGACAAGTGTGTCTTTGGTGTACCGGCGGGCAAGCTATTGGGTTTTCTAGTGTCCAACAGGGGAATTGAGGCTAATCCGGAGAAGATCACGGCTATCACCTCCCTGGCTAAACCGAAGTGTATCAACGATGTTCAACGCCTGGCAGGCCGGATTGCTGCGCTAAGCCGGTTTATCAGTCGCCTGGGTGAGAAGGCAATCCCTTTGTATCAGATGTTGAAAAAGACGGATCAGTTTATGTGGAGTTCTGCTGCTGATGAAGCATTTGAGGACTTAAAGCGGCAATTGGCCAATCCGCCTATGCTCGCCGCTCCCGTTGACAAGGAGCCGTTACTGCTATATGTTGCTGCTAATGTTTGGGCGGTCAGCGTAGCTATTGTGGTGGCGCGAAAAGAGGCAGGTAAGGAGCATCCGGTTCAACGTCCGGTCTATTATATCAGCGAGGTGCTCATTGAGTCCAAGCAAAGGTATCCGCATTGGCAGAAGCTGGTGTATGGAGTTTTTATGGCAAGCCGGAAGCTTAAACAATATTTCCAAGGGCACTCAATTACGGTAGTCAGTTCTGCTCCTTTGGAAGATATCATCCAGAACAGGGAAGCAACTGGCCAGATTGCAAAGTGGGCCATAGAGCTGGGGCCGTACGGTTTGAAGTGTGTGCCTCGAACAGCGGTTAAGTCTCAAGCACTTGTTGATTTCATCAATGATTGGATGGAAATGCAAGCACCTGAAGAAAAGCCGGATCATACGTATTGGACCATCCATTTTGACGGATCCAGGCAGTTGGAAGGCTCGGGGGCTGGAGTCGTATTAACTTCCCCATGAGGTGATAAGTTTTGTTATGTTCTCCGTTTAATGTTCCCTTGTACTAACAATGCAGCTGAGTATGAAGCCTTGCTCCATGGTCTCCAGATGGCTAAGGAGATGAATCTAAGTCGAGTTAGGTGCTTCGGTGACTCGGACCTTGTAGCTCAGCAAGTGTCTGGCACTTGGGACTCCAAGGACCCACTCATGGCAGCATATCGTCGTGAGGTGGATATTGTTGCAGGTTATTTCAGAGGCTATCATGTGGACCACGTGGACCGGCGGAAAAATGAAGCGGCAGACGCTTTAAGATGGCTGGGCTCTCAGCGCAAACCGGTCCCGCCCAATGTTTTTCTGGATGTGCTGCACAACCCGTCGGTGAAGATCCCTGGTGAAGAGGATTTGGCTATTCCTGATCCGGAGGCTCAATTGGTGGCAGTTCTTCATGTTATTCCGGATTGGACGCTTCCTTACCTGGCGTACAAGAACCGGGGCGAGTTGCCAGAGGATGAGATTCTGGCCCGGCAGATAATCCGGCGATCCAAGTCCATGGCTATCATCAACGGCGAGTTGCATCATTGAAGTGTATCAGGAGCTTTTCAACGTTGCGAGTCTCCTGAAGAAGGCCGTGAAATTTTGCATGAGATCCACGAAGGAGATTGTGGTCACCATGCCGGTTCAAAGTCTCTGGTGGCTAAAGCGTTTCGCCATGGCTTCTATTGGTTAACTGCTCATGCTGATGCGAAGGATCTGGTCAGACGATGTGATGGTTGCCAAAGGTTTTCAAGACGTGCTCATGTACCGGCTCAAGAATTGAGAATGATTCCATGTCATCGAAGCTTGTTTGCTCCCTAGTCATCGAAACACCCATCAATTCCATCACAACTAGACGTAGGCTTTTACCTTCATTGAAGGGGCCGAACTAGTATAAACTCTCTTGCGTCCTTGTGTCCGCTTTAACCCCTTCAAGCTAACCCGTCACGATGGCTCCACGACTAAGTCCTTTCTCTAGGACATCTGCCGTGACAAAACCACGACAGGCTCCACTACTGATCTAAAGGAAACGAAACAAAACAATGACCAAGATCTTCATCGAGCTCCCACTTGAGCTGGGTTGCGTCATCTGCACTGGTATCATCGATACCTGCAACTGTTTGGAAGTATTTGTGAGCCACGAGGACTCAGCAATCTCACACCGCGAGATCAAGACTATTTAAGCTTATGGGTAGGGAAAGGTAGTGAGGTGGAGCTGCAGCAAGCACTAAGCATATATGGTGGCTAACATACGCAAATAAGAGCGAGAAGAGAAGCAACGCGGCGGTCGTGAACTAGAAGTGATCAAGAAGTGATCCTGTAACTACTTACATTCAATCATAATACAAGAACCGTGTTCACTTCCCGAACTCCGCCGAGAAGAGACCATCACGGCTGCACATGCGGTTGATGCATTTTAATTAAGTTAAGTGTCAAGTTCTCTACAACCAGATATTAACAAATTTCCATCTGCCCATAACCGCGGGCACAGCTTTCGAAAGTTCAAAACCTGCAGGGGTGTCCCAACTTAGCCCATCACAAACTCTCATGGTCAATGAAGGATATTCCTTCTCCCGAGAAGACCCGATCAGTCTCGGAATCCCGGTTACAAGAAATTTCGACAATGGTAAAACAAGACCAACAAAGCCGCCCGAATGTGCCGACAAATCCCGATAGGAGCTGCACATATCTCGTTCTCAGGGCACACCGGATTGTCCAAACTTCCGGTAGGCCAGCCCAGAGTTGCCCCTTGTGGCCACCGGCGGCTGACAGGTTGGACCAACACTCAGAGGAGCACTGGCCCGGGGGTTTAAAATAAAGATGACCCTTGAGTCTGCAGAACCAAAGGGAAAAAGTCTTAGGTGGCAAATGTTAAAAACAAGGTTGGGCCTTGCTGGAGGAGTTTTATTCAAAGCGAACTGTCAAGGGGTTCCCATAACACCCAACCGCGTAAGGAACACAATATCAAGGAACATAACACCGGTATGACGGAAATTAGGGCGGCAAGAGTGGAATAAAACACCAGGCATAAGGCCGAGCCTTCCACCCTTTACCAAGTATATAGATGCAGTAATTAAAATAAGAGATATTGTGATATCCCAACATATCCATGTTCCAACATGGAACAAACTTCATCTTCACCTGCAACTAGCAACGCTATAAGAGGGGCCTGAGCAAAAGCGGTAACATAGCCAAACAAGGGTTTGCTAGGAAAGGTGGGTTAGAGGCTTGACATGGCAATATGGGAGGCATGATATAGCAAGTGGTAGGTAGCGCGGCATAGCAATAGAGCGAACAACTAGCAAGCAAAGATAGAAGTGATCTCGAGGGTATGGTCATCTTGCCTGAAATCCCGCAAGGAAGAAGAACGAGTCCATGAAGAAGACAAATGGGCAGAGCCGAACGGATCCTGACAACTCCGGAACGAAACCGAAGCTAACGAGAGAGGCAACCCGGAAAGAAGCAAACAACATAGTATACAACCACCACATAACAATGGCATGATGCACAACCAAGTATGATGCATGTCCGGTTTAAAAATGCATGGCATGTCAAAGAGCATCAAACAAAACTACAAATTAAGTGGAGGTCAATATGCAACCAGTTGCATATTGAAGAAACACCACATTTAATTATTTAGTTCTCTCCCGTTTAAACCACTCAACAAAATTAAATGCTGTTTAAACATGGCAAGAGGTGAAGCATAGGAAAACTACACGGTTAGGCATTTTAAATGAGGCCGGAAACATCAAACAACAATTCCGGTAAATCCTCATGTGCATTAGCAATTTAATGGAACAACAATTTAAACATTTTAAAAGTTTTTATCATGATGCGGATGACATGTGAAAGTTTTATGTAATTTTTATTAAATGTTGACATGAGCATTTGTCATCGTGGCGGAAACAAAAGGGGTGCCACGGCAACGATAACGAAAACGGTGCCACGGCAATGTTCCGGTTCCGGTAACTCGATCGAGATACCGATGCAAAGGAGAAGTGTGCGGATGCATGCAAAATATGGTGGGGCGCTCCCGGATACCGGGTGTCCCATGAGTCGATGGCATGGAAGTGAGAGACACTACAGACATGGTGCAGACAAAGGGTGCATCTCATACAACACAAGCAATCATTCTCGGACGGTCGTCTCGGGGTTATACCTTCGAAGCGTGCATTCTCGGATGGTTCGGGTTTGATGGGATGTCGACGGAAGTAGACGTTCATGGGTCGTAGTGGTAAGTAGTCGTACTCGTGAACTTGTCAGATCCACGGCGAGGGTAGTCGTTCACGGCGCATGTGCCCCACGGTTCTTCGTACAAGGTAGTCGTTCACGGTTCGTAGACGGACTTGACGGGTCCGAGGGCTCCGGCCATCATGGTACTTGGTGCAACACCACGTAGTCGTACATTTGAAGAGGAACTTGGCCATCCGAAGGTGTACTTGGAGAACAACGATCGCCGTGGTACTCGTCGGTCCACGACGTCGTTCTCGTAGGTCTTGGTGTTTCGTTCGGTACTCGTTCGGGCATCCGTGTGGTCTTGTCGGTGGTGTACTTGGTGAAATTCCACAGAGGCGGTCTTGGCAGGCAACGAGCAGCGGTGCGGTGTACCGACCTCTGTTGGAGGCAGTGCCTAGGAGGCGCTTAGGCACGCCTAGGCGCTAGGCAATGGCCAAACGCCTCGCCTAGGGCATAAATGGAGGTCTAGGCAGGGCCAACAAAGAATTGCCTTCCCAAGTAAGAAATCATGCCACGTACTGTACTAATATGCCAAACGGGTTATATTCCAATGGCAGTAGACAGTAATTAACTTATTTATATGCCCTAAACTAATATCAACACCCATATAATAATCACAAATACACTATGAGTAAAAACTATGTTACCTCCTAGGCCGCGCCTAGGGCACTTAGGCACCGCCTAGGCACTAGGTGAAGGCCAACTGCCTCGCTTACCCCTACCGCATTTTCCAACCTTGGTACCGACGCAGCAACGCAAGCGGGTGCTCGGGCAGGACTTGGCACCGGTCATCGTCCTCGCGTTCTCACACGACAAAAGCAGGGGACGGAAGGAAAAGCATGGGCAGGAGGAAGGACATGTCAAAGACAGGTGCTGGGTGCTTGGGGCGCCGGCGGCGGCCTCAGCAAGGAGAAGGGCGCGATGGGGTGGCCTGGAGGTCAAGGAGGCAGACGGGTTCGCGGGAAGAACTAGCGCGAAGATCTCCTCTCTGGTGCACGAGCGAGAAGGGAGAGAGATGGGGAACGGGCGCGGAGTCTCGCTGGACGAAGCTTGCAGGCGGCTGCGGGGTCGACGAGGTCGGCAGGGAGGCCTCGCTGGTGGCCGGTCGGCGGTGAGGCAAGCAACATAGCAGGCGGGAGGCGCGTCCATGGGGAACGACGTGAGGAGGAGGTCGACGAAGGAAGGCCATGGCACCATGGGGAAGGAGGCGCAGAGGCAGGGCTTGTTGGCGGTGGCGCCATGGAGGTGCTGGTCGCCGGCAGGGGCGGTTGGAGGTAGCAGCAAGGCGTGGCGCTACGAGGTGAGGGAGAGAGAGAGAGGAGGGAGGAGCGAGGCGGCGGAGATGGGATCATGGGAGAAGAAGCAACGCTCGCTGTCTCTGGCGGCGCGAGGGAGAGATCGATGGAAGAGGGAGAGAGCGATGCGGGAGTAGGCAGCGGGCACGGGAACGAGGTGTATAGGCTAGGGTTCGGCCGGGCCTTGCTGGAGTTTGGGAGGCTGATACGTCTCCAACATATCTATATTTTTTGATTGCTCCATGCTATATTATCTACTATTTTGGACATTATTGGGCTTTATTATCCACTTTTATATTATTTTTGGGACTAACCTATTAACCGGAGGCCCAACCCAGAATTGCTGTTTTTTTGTGCCTATTTTAGGGTTTCGAAGAAAAGGAATATCAAACGGAGTCCAAACGGAATGAAACCTTCGGGAACGTGATTTTCTCACCGAACATGATCTAGGAGACTTGTACCCTACGTTAAGAAGCAAAGGAGAAGGCCACGAGGTAGGGGGCGCGCCTACCCCCCAGGAACGCCCTCCACCCTCGTGGGCCCCCTGTTGCTCCACTGACGTACTCCTTCCTCCTATATATACCTACGTACCCCCAAACGATCAGATACGGAGCCAAAACCCTAATTCCACCGCCGCAACTTTCTGTATCCACGAGATCCCATCTTGGGGCCTGTTCCGGAGCTCCGCCGGAGGGGGTATCCATCACAGAGGGCTTCTACATCATCACCATAGCCCCTCCGATGAAGTGTGAGTAGTTCACCTCAAACCTATGGGTCCATAGTTATTAGCTAGATGGCTTCTTCTCTCTTTTTGGATCTCAATACAATGTTCTCCCCCTCTCTTGTGGAGATCTATTCGATGTATTCTTCTTATTGCGGTGTATTTGTTGAGACCGATGAATTGTGGGTTTATGATCAAGTCTATCTATGAACAATATTTGAATCTTCTCTGAATTCTTTTATGTATGATTGGTTATCTTTGCAAGTATCTTCGAATTATCAGTTTGGTTTGGCCTATTAGATCGATCTTTCTTGCAATGGGAGAAGTGCTTAGCTTTGGGTTCAATCTTGTAGTGTCCTTTCCCAGTGACAGTAGGGGCAGCAAGGCACGTATTGTATTGTTGCCATCGAGGATAACAAGATGGGGTTTTCATCATATTGCATGAGTTTATCCCTCTACATCATGTCATCTTGCTTAAGGCGTTACTCTGTTTTCATTAACTTAATACTCTAGATGCATGCTGGATAGCGGTCGATGAGTGGAGTAATAGTAGTAGATGCAGGCAGGAGTCGGTCTACTTGTCTCGGACGTGATGCCTATATACATGATCATGCCTAGATATTCTCATAACTATGCTCAATTCTGTCAATTGGTCAACAATAATTCGTTCACCCACCATAGAATACTTATGCTCTTGAGAGAAGCCACTAGTGAAACCTATGGCCCCCGAGTCTATCTTCACAATATTAATCTTCCAATACTTAGTTATTTCCTTTGCTTTTTTACTTTGCTTTTATTTTACTTTGCATCTTTATCATAAAAATACCAAAAATATTATCTTATCATATCTATCAGATCTCACTCTCGTAAGTGGCCGTGTAGGGATTGACAACCCCTTATCGCGTTGGTTGCGAGGATTTATTTGTTTTGTGGAGGTACGAGGGACTCACGCATAGCCTCCTACTGGATTGATACCTTGGTTCTTAAAAACTGAGGGAAATACTTACGCTACTTGCTGCATCATCCCTTCCTCTTCGGGGAAAAACCAACGCGGGGCTCAAGAGGTAGCAAGAAGGATTTCTGGCGCCGTTGCCGGGGAGTCTACGCAAAAGTCAATATACCAAGTACCCATCACAATCCTTATCTCCCGCATTACATTATTTGCCATTTGCCTCTCGTTTTCCTCTCCTCCACTTCATCCTTGCCGTTTTTATTCGCCCTCTCTCTCTATCCCCCTCTCTTTCTCTATTTGCCTCTTTTTGCCCGCTTGCCTTTTGTTTGCTTGTGTGTTGGATTGCTTGCTTGTTGCGATGGCTCAAGATAACACTAAATTGTGTGACTTTACCAATACCAACAACAATGATTTTATTAGCACTCCGATTGCTCCTCTTACTGTTGCTGAATCTTGTTAAATTAATGTTGCCTTGCTGAATCTTGTCATGAAAGATTCGTTTTCCGGCCTTCCTAGTGAAGATGCCGCTACCCATCTAAATAGCTTCGTTGATTTGTGTGATATGCAAAAGAAGAAAGATGTGGATAACGATATTGTTAAATTGAAGCTATTTCCTTTTTCGCTTAGAGATCGTGCTAAAGCTTGGTTCTCGTCTTTGCCTAAAAATAGTATTGATTCATGGAAGAAGTGCAAAGATGCTTTTATCTCTAAGTATTTTCCTCCCGCTAAGATCATCTCCCTTAGAAACGATATTATGAATTTTAAGCAACTTGATCATGAACATGTTGCACAAGCTTGGGAGAGAATAAAATTAATGATAGGTAATTGCCCTACTCATGGTTTGAATTTGTGGATGATTATACAAAAAATTTATGCCGGATTGAATTTTGCTTCTAGAAATCTTTTAGATTCGGCCGCAGGAGGTACTTTTATGGAAATCACTTTAGGAGAAGCTACTAAACTCCTAGATAATATTATGGTTAATTATTCTCAATGGCATACAGAAAGATCTACTAATAAAAAGGTGCATGCGATAGAAGAAATTAATGTTTTGAGTGGAAAGATGGATGAACTTATGAAATTATTTGCTAGTGAAAGTGTTTCTTCTGTGCCCTTGTCTACTTTGATTGAGACTAATAATGAATCTATGGATGTGAATTTTGTTGGTAGGAATAATTTTGGTAACAATGCATATAGAGGAAATTTTAATCCTAGGCCTTATCCTAGTAACCCTCTAATAATTATGGTAATTACTACAACAATTCTTATGGAAATTATAATAAGGTGCCCTCTCATTTTGAATCTAATATTAAAGAATTTATTACTTTGCAAAAGAATTTCAATGCTTTGATTGAAGAAAAATTGCTTAAGATTGATGAGTTGGCTAGGAACGTTGATAGAATTTCTCTTGATGTTGATTCTTTGAAACTTAGATCTATTCCACCTAAGCATGATATTAATGAGTCTCTCAAAGCCATGAGAATTTCCATTGATGAGTGCAAAGAAGGAACCACTAGGATGCGTGCTAAGAAAGATGCCTTTATAAGAGCGTGTTCTTCTAGTTCCTGTGAAAATAAAGATGAAGATCTAAAAGTTATTGATGTGTACCCTATTAAATCTTTGTTTTGCAATATGAATCTTAATAATGATGGGACTGAATATGATCCACCTTTACCTAGTAAGCGTTCCAAGAATTCGGAGTTTTTAGATCTTGATGCTAAAATTGATGAAAGTGGGATCGAAGAAATTAAAACCCTAGATGTTGCTAAACCCACTATTGTGGATTTCAAGGAATTTAATTATGAAAATTGCTCTTTGATTTATTGTATTTCCTTGTTTCAATCCGTGCTAAATTCTCCTCACGCTTATAGTCAAAACAAAGCGTTCACTAAACATATCGTTGATGCCTTGATGCAATCTTATGAAGAAAAACTTGAATTGGAAGTTTCTATCCCTAGAAAACTTTATGATGAGTGGGAACCAACTATTAAAATTAAGATTAAAGATCATGACTTCTATGCTTTATGTGATTAGGGTGCTAGTGTTTCCACGATTCCAAAGACTTTGTGCGATTTGTTAGGTTTCCGTGATTTTGATGATTGCTCTCTAAACTTGCATCTTGCGGATTTCACTATTAAGAAACCTATGGGAAGAATTAATGATGTTATTATTGTTGCAAATAGGAATTATGTACCAGTAGATTTTATTGTTCTTGACATAGATTGCAATCCTTCATGTCCTATTATTCTTGGTAGACCTTTCCTTAGAACGATTGGTGCAATTATTGATATGAAGGAAAGAAATATTAGATTTCAATTTCCGTTAAGGAAAGGCATGGAACACTTTCCTAGAAAGAAAATTAAATTACCTTATGAATCTATTATGAGAGCCACTTATGGATTGCCAACCAAAGATGGCAATACCTAGATCTATCCTTGCTTTTTATGCCTAGCTAGGGGCGTTAAACGGTAGCGCTTGTTGGGAGGCAACCCAATTTTATTTTTATTTCTTGCTTTTTGCTCCTGTTTAGTAATAAATAATTTATCTAGCCTCTGTTTAGGTTGTGTTTTTTGTGTTTAATTAGTGTTTGTGCCAAGTAGAACCGTTGGGAAGACTTGGGGGAAGTCTTGATATCTTGCTGTAAAAAACAGAAACTTTAGCGCTCACGAGAACTGCTGCCATTTTTATTTGGAAAGTGATATTTATTTAATTCTTTTTGAATATGATTAATAGATAAATTAGTCACGTTCAGAAATTTATTTTAGAATTTTTGGGGTTCCAGATCTTGCGCTAGCTACACATTACTACAGACTGTTCTGTTTTTGACAGATTCTGTTTTTCGTGTGTTGTTTGCTTATTTTGATGAATCTATGGATAGTAAAATAGTTTATAAACCATAGGGAAGTTGGAATACAGTAGGTTTAACACCAATATAAATAAATAATGAGTTCATTACATTACCTTTAAGTGGTCTTTTGTTTTCTTTCGCTAACGGAGCTCACGAGATTTTCTACTTTAAGTTTTGTGTTGTGAAGTTTTCAAGTTTTGGGTAAAGATTTGATGGATTATGGAACAAGGAGTGGCAAGAGCCTAAGCTTGGGGATGCCCATGGCACCCCCAAGATAATCTAAGGACACCTAAAAGCCAAAGCTTGGGTATTCCCCGGAAGGCATCCCCTCTTGCCTATTTTAGGGTTTCGAAGAAAAGGAATATCAAACGGAGTCCAAACGGAATGAAACCTTCGGGAACGTGATTTTATCACCGAACATGATCCAGGAGACTTGGACCATACGTCAAGACACAAAGGAGGAGGCCACGAGGTAGGGGGGCGCACCTACCCCCCTATGCGCACCCTCCATCCTTGTGGGCCCCCTCTTGCTCCACCGACGTACTCCTTCCTCCTATATATACCTACGTACCCCCAAACGATCAAATACATAGCCAAAACCGTAATTCCGCCGCTGCAACTTTCTGTATCCACGAGATCCCATCTTGGGGCCTGTTCCGGAGCTCTGCCGGAGGGGGTATCCATCACGAAGGGCTTCTACATCATCACCATAGCCCCTTCGATGAAGTGTGAGTAGTTCACCTCAGACCTACGGGTCCATAGTTATTAGGTAGATGGCTTCTTCTCTCTTTTTGGATCTCAATACAATGTTCTCCCCCTCTCTTGTGGAGATCTATTCGATGTAATCTTCTTTTTGCGGTGTGTTTGTTGAGGCCAATGAATTGTGGGTTTATGATCAAGTCTATCTATGAACAATATTTGAATCTTCTCTGAATTCTTTTATGTATGATTGGCTATATTTGCAAGTCTCTTCGAATTATCAGTTTGGTTTGGCCTACTAGATTGATCTTTCTTGCAATGGGAGAAGTGCTTAGCTTTGGGTTCAATCTTGCGGTGTCCTTTCCCAGTGACAGTAGGGGCAGCAAGGCACGTATTGTATTATTGCCATCGAGGATAACAAGATGGGGTTTTCATCATATTGCATGAGTTTATCCCTCTACATCATGTCATCTTGCTTAAGGCGTTACTCTATTTTCATTAACTTAATACTCTAGATGCATGCTGGATAGCGGTCGATGAGTGGAGTAATAGTAGTAGATGCAGGCAGGAGTCAGTCTACTTGTCTCGGACGTGATGCCTATATACATGATCATGCCTAGATATTCTCATAACTATGCTCAATTCTGTCAATTGCTCAATAGTAATTCATTCACCCACCGTAGAATACTTATGCTCTTGAGAGAAGCCACTAGTGAAACCTATGGCCCCCGGGTCTATCTTCATCATATTAATCTTCCAATACTTAGTTATTTCCTTTGATTTTTTACTTTGCTTTTATTTTACTTTGCATCTTTATCATAAAAATACCAAAAATATTATCTTATAATATCTATTAGATCTCACTCTCGTAAGTGGCCATTTAGGGATTGACAACCCCTTATCGCGTTGGTTGCGATGATTTATTTGTTTTGTGCAGGTACGAGGGACTCACGCGTAGCCTCCTACTGGATTGATACCTTGGGTCTCAAAAACTGAGGGAAATACTTACGCTACTTTTCAGCATCATCCCTTCCTCTTCGGGGAAAAACCAACGCAGTGCTCAAGAGCTAGCAGAGGCCCAGGTGGGCAGCGGGGAAGGATGGGCCTAGTGGAGAGGGAGGGCTGCGCCTAGGGAGGCCGGTGGCTGGGCCTTAGGACAATTTGGTGGGCCGCGTTCTCTCCTCTCTACACTCTCTTCTCAAGAAAAAAAACAACACATAGATAAGAAAGAAAAGAAAGGGAGGATAGGGGAAGGAGTTGGACACGCGGATAATTCCCGGACTCACAAAAATGTGCTTGTTCCGAGAAAATAGAAAAGGCCAAGATTGCAAAGTTTAAATTCAAACTCATTTGAATTTAAACAAAAGGTTTGAACTAGGACTAGGGTTATGAAGTGCACAGAAAATGATGAGGATTTCTGGAGGAACCTCGATAAAAGGAGAAGGAGTTGTCGGTAAGGTTTTCAAGTCGAACTTGAAATAGAAAACACATGAGGAATATTTGCAAGTGTGTTAGAATATTTATTATAGCTCCCTAATATATTGGGAGGATATGTTATATATAGAAATCACCATGTGAGTTCCCTCAGTTTAAATGGATCAAAGATCCATATGATTTGATTGTTGAGAAAAAGATGGCATGATGACATGATGCAATGCAAATGATGCAAAGAAGAAAGCAACGAACCAAACAAATCACACGATGAAACTCGGAAACCATTGAAGGCATCTGAAGCTCCGGTCTTGGGGCGTTACAACACTCCACCACTGCGAGAGGATCTCCTCCCGAGATCTAGGATGGCACCGGAGGGAAACGAAAGAGGAAGAGAAGAGGTAAAACTAAGTTGCTTCTTTGACAAACGAGTGAAACCAAAGAGCCTTGAAATGTTGAACAACTTGAAAGAAAGAATACAATGAAGATGAACAAAGTTGAAAACACTCCATTAGAAAAGAGGAACAAGGAACCTTACTAGAACCTTGGAGGTTGCAAAACTATGAATGCTGAGCACAATGAAGAAGAAGGAATTGAAACCACTCTGGTTGAAACGAGATAAACAAGGAACAAACGAAGGAGAAAACAACATCTTCTACCTCAAATGAGCTTGAAAAGCATCTTTAGGAGAAGGGTCCAACGGAGTTGTTGGAAAAACCAACAACGAAAGGAGTAAGCTTGTTGTGGGCTTATGGAAAACATCTCGCAATTTGAGGTGAAATTATGCCACTAGCGGAAACAATAGATTGGATTGATATCAACAAGGAGACGAGAAACTTATTTCACCAGGAGGATAAATGAAGAACTTGGATCATTTATAAGCACCATAAATAGCAAAAATCCTTAGGGAAAGCTTTAGGTGAAATATAACCCAATCTAACTCCAATGAAGAGATTGATTGGTTGAAAAGATGTCTTGAACGAAGAGAAAATGATGGATTTAGATATGTCACTCTTGAAAACTTGTGAATCATGAAACACGAAGGGAAATTATCAACAATGACATAACACCACCTCAAAAGATAAGATAGAAAGAAATGCACTATGGAATGCAAGATGAAGAATGCTTGAACTCCTCTGAAAAGAATCTCGATGAACACTTCGAGAAGGAATTAAATACTTTATGAACCACCATGTATTGCCTCCATGAAGAACTCCGGTAAAAAAGGATGACCAAACGAAAGGAAAGAGAAGTTGAAAACACAAGGTGAAGCCTTGCAATGATTTAGATGGAGCATCTTGAACCGAGAATTTTTATGAACCTCCGGAATAGGAATTGAATGTACTCGATGAAACAAGAATAAGAATTCCATTACGCTTATCCTTCATCAATTAAATTGATGACACACAATGGATTTGGCATACTACTCATTCTCATTGGAAAGGATTAAGATCGATATACCGCCAACTTGGTAAGGTCTTCAACGAACCACCGGTAGGATTGAAAAAAAATGAATGAATCTGTATGATAACGAAGGAAGAGAAATCTTGAACGAACCACCATAAGAATTAACTGGTTGTTATCTCATTCAAGCCATTTAATTCACTCAACGGAAATGAATGAAAAGAAACACCCTTGAATGATTTGAAAGAGAGATTGCACTAGTTGAATTAAATGGCTTGAATGAGATAACAACCTCGAAATAGCTTGAACGGATTAGGAATGGAAACACAAATCTTTTGAGATATCTTCGGCACTTCGGATATGAATAGAGAGAGATGAACGATTAAGAGGAGCACCAGCATGGGAAAGCATTTGAAACAAGGAAAGGAATGTGATAAAACACCGAAAGCTTGAATTGAATTCACCAGAGAAGAAAAATAACGAAGAAAGATGAACTTGAAGCTCCGTTAGTATCTTCCTAAGAATCACCGGATAAGAACATTGACAGAAACGGATGGAGAGGCTTCCCATCAATAAAAAGAATACTTGATTAAGAAATCTGAATCCTTGAAGAAAAAGGGTGGGAGGGCGGGAAAAACAAAGACAACTTGGGACAAATGAAACGAACACCGTTGAGAATACTTAAAGTTGATCTTGCGAATGTTGAAAATGATCGGATCCACTTGAAGAGAAACACGCAGGTTCAGAAAGAATTAGCATGACCATCTCAATGATCAAGAAGGATTAGTACTCCCACAGAAATATGAGAACACCGCTTATGAAAGGTATGGAATCAACACTTGACATTGAAGCAACTCGAATACCACAATTGAAAACAAAAACAAAGGATTGGCTTGCAAAATAAGCCGGAACAAACATATGATAGACCCCATATCATATCATGTGTCTGTTGGAAAGATATCTACGAGATACTTGAATTCCCACTTATAAACTCCCGAAACTTTTTGGTTATGCAATCAGGTGTTGGGGATACAGGGGAAGCATAATATCTCACCCAAACTAACAATCCCTACATCGAGCTGTATCCATCCTTCAACACATTACCAAGAAACCTTCGGAAATCATTTACCTCAACCTTCGAAAAGCATCCGTTATATGAGTTATGGCAATACTCCCGAACTCCCGCCCCAATACTGAGTGGCATCGAGGCTATCTCACCAACAACTGCATAAAAGAGATTTTCGATGTCGGCGAAACCGAGGTATACCAGAACTGCAATGATAAAATTGGGACGACAACACCTCCGAGCTCAACTCCCCGGGACACTGCCACAACCCCTAAATGTCAGGAGGCACCAAGAACAATGTTCTCGTCACAAAACCATCGGAACGATTCCAAGATACCCGCGTGATCCTAAAAAAAATTCCATGAAATTTGAGGAGAGAATAGTCAAAACTCTACGTCAGGAGGCCTCACCAGAGCGACAAAGGGAATGAGGAGTAGAAAGAATCCTACTCTCCGATATATATAATCCTAAGACTCAAAACATTTTGTTTTAGACTCAACAACATCAGCGATTCGATCAAGCAGGGGGCTCCTAAGTTGGGGATGGCTCTAATTACCAACTTGTAACACCCACGATGCGGCTATATCTCCCACGTGTCGGGGCATGACTTAGAGGCATAGCCGCATGGTAGGTTTGTCGCAAGAGGGGTAATCTTCACACAATCCCATGTACTGAATAAGAGAGGGATACAGAGTTGGCTTACAATTGCCACTTCACACAAATACAAGTTAAACATACATCATCCAGAGTACAATCAAGGTCCGACTACGGAACCAAAATAAAAGAAAACAACCCCAAATGCTAGATCCCCTCAATGTTCCGATGCCACGGCAATGTTCCCCTCAATAAAAGAAAATGGTGCCACGGCAATGTTCCGGTTCCGGTAACTCGATCGAGATACCGATGCAAAGGAGAAGTGTGCGGATGCATGCAAAATATGGTGGGGCGCTCCCGGATACCGGGTGTCCCATGAGTCGATGGCATGGAAGCGAGAGACACTACGGACACGGTGCAGATAAAGGGTGCATCTCATACAACACAAGCAATCGTTCTCGGACGGTCGTTTAGGGGTTATACCTTCGAAGCGTGCGTTCTCGGACGGTTCAGGTTCGATGGGATGTCGACGGAAGTAGACGTTTATGGGTCGTAGTGGGAAGTAGTCGTACTCGCGAACTTGTCAGATCCATGGCGAGGGTAGTCGTTCACGGCGCGTGTGCCCCGTGGTTCTTCAGACAACTGTAGTTGTTCACGGTTCGTAGACGGACTTGACGGGTCCAAGGTCTCCAGCCATCGTGGTACTTGGTGCAACACCGTGTAGTCGTACATTTGAAGAGGAACTTGGTCATCAGAAGGTGTACTTGGCGAACAATGGTCGTTGTGGTACTCATCGGTCCACGAATTCGTTCTCGTAGGTCTTGGCGTTTTGTTCGGTACTCGTTCGGGCATCCGTGTGGTCTTGTCGGTGGTGTACTTGGTGAAATTCCATGGAGGCGGTCTTGGTAGGCAACGAGCAGCGACGCGGTGTACCGTCGCAGCAACGCAGGTGGGTGCTCGAGCAGGACTTGGCGCCGGTCGTCGTCCTCGCGTTCTCACATGACAAAAGTAGGGGACGGAAGGAAAAGCACGGGCAGGAGGAAGGCCATGGCAGAGACAGGCGCTAGGCGCTTTGGGCGCCGGCGGTGGCCTTAGCAAGGAGAAGGGCGCGATGGGGTGGCCTGTAGGTCAAGGAGGCAGACGGGTTCGCGGGAAGAACTGGCGCGGGGAGCTCCTCTCTGGTGCACGAGCGAGGAGGGAGAGAGATGGGGAACGGGCATGGAGTCTCGCTGGACGCGACTTGCAGGCGGCTGCGGGGTCGACGAGGTCGGTAGGGAGGCCTCGCTGGTGGCCGGTCGGCGGTGAGGCAAGCAACAAAGCAGGCGGGAGGTGCATCCATGGGGAACGACGTGAGAAGGAGGTCGGGGATGGAAGGTCATGGCACCATGGGGAAGGAGGCGCAGAGGCGGTGGTGCCATGGAGGTGCTGGTCGCCGGCAGGGGCAGTTGGAGGTAGTAGCGAGGCGTGGCGCTACGGGGTAAGAGAGAGAGCGAGAGGAGGGAGGAGCGAGGCAGCGGAGATGGGATCGAGGGAGCAGCAGCAGCGCTCGCTGTCTCTGGCGGAGCGAGGGAGAGATCGATGGGAGAGGGAGAGAGCGATGCAGGAGTAGGTGGCAGGCACGGGAACGAGAGGGATAGGCTAGGGTTCGGTCGGGCCTTGCTGGAGTTTGTGAGGCCCAGGTGGGCAGCGGGGAAGGATGGGCCTACTGGAGAGGGAGGGCTGCGCCTAGGGAGGCCGCCCGCTGGGCCTTAGGCCAATTTGGTGGGCTGCGTTCTCTCCTCTCTACACTCTCTTCCCAAGAAAAAAACATCACATAGATAAGAAAGAAAAGAAAGGGAGGATAGGGGAAGGAGTTGGACACGCGGATAATTTTTCCGGACTCACAAAAATGTGCTTGTTCCGAGAAAATAGAAAAAGGCCAAGATTGCAAAGTTTAAATTCAAACTCATTTGAATTTAAACAAAAGGTTTGAACTAGGACTAGGGTTATGAAGTGCCTAGAAAATGATGAGGATTTTTGGAGGAACCTCGATAAAAGGAGAAGGAGTTGTCAGCAAGGTTTTGAAGTCGAACTTGAAATAGAAAAGACATGTGGAATATTTGCAAGTGTGTTAGAATATTTATTATAGCTCCCTAATATATTGGGACGATATGTTATATAGAGAAATCACCATGTGAGTTCCCTCAATTTAAATGGATCGAAGATCCATATGATTTGATTGTTGAGAAAAAGATGGCATGATGACATGATGCAATGCAAATGATGCAAATAAGAAAGCAACGAACCAAACAAATCACACGATGAAACTTGCAAACCATTGTAGGCATCTGAAGCTCCGGTCTTGGGGCGTTACGTGAAGTAACAGTAACAGTGGCGAAGGTAATAATAGCAGTTTTGTAGCAATCGGAATAATGGCAATGGAAAAGTAACTGAGCAAGGATCAATATGTGAAAAGCTTGTAGGCAATGGATCCATGATGGAGAATTATGTCGGATGGCATTCATCATGCAACGGTTATAACATAGGGTGACACAGAACTAGCTCCAATTCATCAATATAATGTAGGCATGTATTCCGAATATAATATCTTAGAACATAGTGGATACTAGGGATCAAACCCTAACAAAACTAACTCGATTACATGGTAAATCTCATCCAACCCATCACGGTCCAGCAAGCCTACGGTGGAATTACTCACGCACGGCGGTGAGCATCATGAAATTGGTGATGGAGGATGGTTGCTGATGACAATGGCGATGGATTCCCCTCTCCGGAGCCTAAAACGGACTCCAGATCTACCCTCCCGAGGAAGAACATGAAGGAAATATGCCCTAGAGGCAATAATAAAGTTGTTATTTATATTTCCTTATATCATGATAAATGTTTATTATTCATGCTAGAATTGTATTAACCAGAAACTTAGTACATGTGTGAATACATAGACAAACAAAGTGTCCCTAATATGCCTCTACTTGACTAGCTCGTTAATCAAAGATGGTTAAGTTTCCTAACCATAGACATGTGTTGTCATTTGATGATCGGGATTACATCATTAGAGAATGATGTGATGGACAAGACCCACCCGTTAGCTTACCATACTGATCGTTTAGTTTTATTGCTATTTCTTTCTTCATGACTTATACATGTTCTTCTGACTATGAGATTATGCAACTCCCGAATACTGGAGGAACACCTTGTGTTCTATCAAACGTCACAACATAACTGGGTGATTATAAAGATGCTCTACAAGTGTCTCCGATGGTGTTTGTTGAGTTGGCATAGATCTAGATTAGGATTTGTCACTCCGTGTATCGGAGAGGTATCTCTGGGCCCTCTCGGTAATGCACATCACTATGAGCCTTGCAAGCAATGTGACTAATGAGTTAGTTACAGGATGATGCATTACGGAACGAGTAAAGAGACTTGACGGTAACAAGATTGAACTAGGTATGAAGATACGGACGATCGAATCTCGGGCAAGTAACATACCGAAGACAAAGGGAACAATGTATGTTGTTATGCGGTTTGACCGATAAAGATCTTCGTAGAATTTGTAGGAACCAATATGAGCATCCAGGTTCCGCTATTGGTTATTGACCGGAGATGTGTCTCGGTCATGTCTACATAATTCTCAAACCCGTAGGGTCCGCACGCTTAACGTTTGATGACGATTTATATTATGAGTTATGTGATTTGATGACCGAAGTTTGTTCAGAGTCCCGGATGATATCACGGACATGACGAGGAGTCTCGAAATAGTCGAGAGGTAAATATCGATATATTGGAAGGTTATAGACACCGGAATGGTTCCGAAGTGTTTCGGGTATTTTTCGGAGTACCGAGAGGTTACGGAACCCCCGGGGAAGTAGTGGGCCTTAATGGGCTTTAGTGGAAAGGAGAGAAGGGCCTCAAGGGGTGGCGGCACGCCGCCCCCATGGTTGGTCCGAATTGGACTAGGAGGGGACGGTGCCCCCCTCTTTCTTTATCCCCTCTTCCTCCTTCCCTCCTCCTTGTTGGAATAGGAAAGGGGGGGGGGCGAATCCTACTTGGACCGGGAGTCCAAGTAGGACTCCCCCCTTTGGCGCGCCCCCTTGGGCCGGCCTCCTCTTCCCCCCTCCTTTATATACATGGGAGGGGGCACCCCAAAGACACACCAAGTCTTCTCTTAGCCGTGTGTGATGCCCCCTCCACAGTTACACACACTACTGCAGGATGCTGCTAACGCGACACTACGATCAGAGACCCTTCGAGAAACTGTGTGCGATGCAATAATCATAAACGTTGGTGTATGAAAACCGTCAAAAACTTATACTTGATATACATGTTATTGATGTGTATTTTACTAGTGTTCATAGTAACCCCATGGTATTCGATACCGGTTCAATTCCTATGATTAGTAACTCAAAACAGGAGTTGCAAAACGAACAGAGACTAGTTAAGGGCGAGGTGACAATGTGTGTTGGAAGTGATTCCAAGGTTGATATGATCGCCATCGCACACTCCCTCTATCTTCAAGATTAGTGTTGGACCTAAATAAATGTTATTTGGTGTTTGCGTTGAGCATAAATATGATTGGATTATGTTTATTGCCATACGGTTATTCATTTAAGTCAGAGAATAATTGTTGTTCTGTTTACATGAATAAAACCTTCTATGGTCATACACTCAATGTGAATGGTTTATTGAATCTTGATCGTAGTGATACACATATTCATAATATTGAAGCCAAAAGATGTAAGGTTAATAACGATAGTGCAACTTATTTGTGGCACTGCCGTTTAGGTCATATTGGTGTAAAGCGCATGAAGAAACTCCATGCTTATGGGCTTTTGGAATCACTTGATGCTTGCGAACCATGCCTCATGGGCAAGATGACTAAGACTCCATTCTCCGAAACAATGGAGTGAGCAACCGACTTATTGGAAATAATACATACTGATGTATGCGGCCCAATGAGTGTTGAGGCTTGCGGCGGGTATCGTTATTTTCCGACCTTCACAGATGATTTGAGCAGATATAAGTATATCTACTTAATGAAACACAAGTCTGAAACATTTGAAAAGTTCAAAAAATTTCAGAGTGAAGTGGAACATCATCGTAACAAGAAAATAAAGTTTCTACGATCTGATTGCGGAGGCGAATATTTGAGTTACGAGTTTGGCCTTCATTTAAAACAATGTGGAATAGTTTCACAACTCACGCCACCTGGAACACCATAGCGTAATGGTGTGTCCAAACGTCGTAACCGTACTTTATTAGATATGGTGCGATCTATGATGTCTCTTACCGATTTACCACTATCATTTTGGGGTTATGCATTAGAAGCTGCATTCATGTTAAATAGGGCACCATCTAAATCCATTGAGACGACACCGTATGAACTGTGGTTTGGCAAGAAACGTAAGCTGTCGTTTCTTAAAAAATTGTGCTGTGATGCTTATGTGAAAAAGCTTCAACATGGTAAGCTCGAACCCAAATTGGAGAAATGTGTCTTCATAGGATACCCAAAGGAGAATGTTGGGTACACCTTCTATCACAGATCCAAAGGCAGGATATTTTTTGCTAAGAATGGATCCTTTCTAGAGAAGGAGTTTCTCTGGAAAGAAGTGAGTGGGAGGAAAGTAGAACTTGATAAGGTGATTGTACCTTCTCCCGAATTGGAAAGTAGTTCATCACAGAAATCAGTTCCAGTGATTCCCACACCAATTAGTGAGGAAGCTAATGATGTTGATCATGAAACTCCAGATCAAGTTACTACCGAAATGTGACGCCCCAGATTCAATCGTACACTAATCATACACGCAAACGTGTACGATCAAGATCAGGGACTCACGGGAAGATATCACAACACAACTCTACAAATAAAATAAGTCATACAAGCATCATATTACAAGCCAGGGGCCTCGAGGGCTAGAAGACATGAGCTCGATCATAGATGAGTCAGCGGAAGCAACAATATCTGAGTACAGACATAAGTTAAACAAGTTTGCCTTAAGAAGGCTAGCACAAACTGGGATACAGATTGAAAGAGGCGCAGGCCTCCTGCCTAGGATCCTCCTAACTACTCCTGGTCGTCGTCAGCAGGCTGCACGTAGTAGTAGGCACCTCCGGTGTAGGAGGAGTCGTCGTCAACGGTGGCGTCTGGATCCAGGACTCCAGCATCTGGTTGCGACAACCAGAAACAAAGAAAAAGGGGGAAAAGGGGGGAAGAAAGCAACCGTGAGTACTCATCCAAAGTACTCGCAAGCAAGGAGCTACACTACATATGCATGGGTATATGTGTAAAGGGCCATATCGGTGGACTGAACTGCAGAATGCCAGAATAAGAGGGGGAAAGCTAGTCCTATCAAAGACTACGCTTCTGGCAGCCTCCGTCTTGCAGCATGTAGAAGAGAGTAGACTGAAGTCCTCCAAGTAGAATCGTGTAGCATAATCCTAACCGATGATCCTCCCCTCGTCGCCCTGTGAGAGAGCGACCACTGGTTGTATCTGGCACTTGGAAGGGTGTATTTTATTAAGTATCCGGTTCTAGTTGTCATAAGGTCAAGGTACAACTCCAAGTCGTCCAGTTACCGAAGATCATAGCTATTCGAATAGATTAACTTCCCTACAGGGGTGCACCACATAACCCAACACGCTCGATCCCATTTGGCTGGACACACTTTGCTGGGTCATGCCCGGCCTCAGAAGATCAACACGTCCTATCCCTACCTAGGCACAACAGAGAGGTCAGCACGCTGGTCTAAATCCTATGGTGCAGGGGTCTGGGCCCATCGCCCATTGCACACCTGCACATTGCGTACGCGGCCGATGAGCAGACCTAGCCTCCCTTATACAAGAGTAGGCGTTCCAGTCCAACCCGGCGCGCGCCGCTCAGTTGCTGACGTCACGAAGGCTTCAGCTGATACCACGACGTCGAGTGCCCATAACTGTCCCCGCGTAGATGGTTAGTGCGTATAGGCCAGTAGCCAGACTCAGATCAAATACCAAGATCTCGCTAAATGTGTTATCTTGAAATAATCGCGAACGCCGACCAGGGCCAGGCCCACCTCTCTCCTAGGTGGTCTCAACCTACCCTGTCGCTTCGCCACAAAGATCCACTCAGAGGGCCGTCGGGACAAACGTCCTTTCGGACCCAATCCGTGAATCACTCGCGGGTACTCCTACGAGTCGACCCGTCTTTAGTCACGACAAGTATCTTATATTATGTATATGTACATACCCGTGATAAACTCCCGAGTGATCACGACCCGATAGTATAGCATGGCAGACGGACAAGAATGTATGGCCACTGATGATAAACTAGCATCCTATACTAAGCATTAGGATTGCAGGTAAAGGTAACAACAGTAGTAGCAAGGACAGGCTATGCATCAGGATAGGATTAACGGAAAGCAGTAACATGCTACACTACTCTAATGCAAGCAGTATAGAGAGTAGAGTAGGCGATATCTGGTGATCAAGGGGGGGGGCTTGCCTGGTTGCTCTGGCAAGAGAGAGGAGATGTCAACACCGTAGTCGTACTAGGTAGCAGCGGCGTCGGTCTCGGTGTCTAGCAAGAGAAGAGGGGGGAGAAACAATAAATATAATGCAAACAAATGCATGACGATGCGTGACATGGCAAAGCGTAAAGCTAGGTGTGCCCTAACACGGTACGAGGTGGTACCGGTGAAGGGGGAAACATCCGGGAAATTATCCCCGGTGTTTCGCGTTTTCGGACAGATGAACGGGAGGGGGGAAAGTTGCATGTTTGCTATTCTAGGGATGCGTGGCGGACGAACGGACTGCGCATCCGGGTTCGTCTTGTCGTTCTGAGCAACTTTCATGTACAAAGTTTTTCTATCCGAGCTACGGTTTAAAAGATATGATTTTCTAAAGATTTTATTAATTTCTGGAATGTAGTTTATTATTTAAATCAATTCAAAATTGGATTTATGACATCAGCATGATGTCATGCTGACGTCAGCAGTCAATAGGGGTTGACTGGTCAACCTGACCAGTGGGTCCCACTGGTCAGTGACACATTTTAATTAAAGAAATTGATTAACCTAATTAGTATTAATTAAGGGGGGTGGGCCCCACTTTTATACACTGTTAGTTAATTAACAGTAGTTAACTAGGTTAATTAGCCATTAGATTAATTAATCTTAATTAGTTAATTTAATCAGAATTAATTAAGTTAATTAATTATTTTTATTATTTTATTTTTATTATATTTTTTTCATCTTTTTTTATCAGAAACGTTCTCTGGGCGGGGCCCATGTGTCATAGGCCTAGGCCATTGCGGGCACGGGCGCTGTGGCGCTGCGGGGCACCCGAACTGGTCGTGGCCAGTTGGGGCCACGGCGAGCGGAGACGAGGCACGTCGAGGCACGGGCCATGGGGCGCCGGTCGGGGAGCGGACTGGGCGGCGCGACGGAGCCGTGGCAGAAGACGGGGCTGCCACGGGGAAGGGCGGCAGCGGCTGCGACTGGTGCAAGCGTGCGGCCGAGCCCACAGCGGGCAGCAGCGGCGA
>NC_041382.1:559762583-559773745 GCF_002162155.2 Triticum dicoccoides | reverse complement strand
TCTGGCTTTATTCTTTTTCTTTTATTTATTTTCCTTTTTTTCTATTTTAATTTTATTCCCCAAATTGTTTTAGTTTTGTAAAATATTCAATTAGCACATAACCTAGTAACATTAACTATACCACTGCCACAATAACTTAGGCACCTAGCTAAAATAGTTTAGTATTTTATAAAATACAATAGGAGTATAATTAATTGGTTTTGCTGCTATTTTAAACACTTAGGGTATTTAATCATTTTATAAAGATGTTGTTCCTCCACCATAATTGATTATGATTTCTTTGCTACAATTTGAACATTTTTGATTTGACAATTGAAAACTTTTAATGTTTGACTTTAATTGAAATTTGAATTTGGCTCGGATCTGAACTAACACGAGATTAGCAACAGTAATCGTGGTGACGTGGCATCATTACCAGAGGGTTACTGTAGCTTGATTATCCGGGCGTCACAATTCTCCTCCACTACAAGAAATCTCGTCCCGAGATTTAAGAGGGGAGTAAGGGGAAGATGTGGCTACGAAATTCTATCGAGTCTTCTCGGTCTTGGTTGCTCTTCTTGGAGAGGTCGATCCATTACATCGATGCCTTCATTCCTCTGCTTCAGGTCATCATGAGGAAGTCATCATCTTTTCTTCGGAATTTCACCATACTTACAAAAGAATAAAGGGTGGGCATTCCGGGAGAACAGACCTCTGCAAGGTCGACTATCTGGTCGATAACATCGGGGTGTCGGAAAGTAACTCTCGAATTGAACTTAAGAAGATATCGAGAGCAAGTAAGAAGGTACCATCAGAAGTTTCAAGCGGGCAGGCAATCGTTCGATGCCTGAAATAGGGCGTGAAAAGGGGTTCAGAGCAACGAGAATAAGTATGGCGTCTGATACCAGAATAGGTCACTAGGAAGGTGGCTCGTGAATTACATACGAGATCACGCGCGAGGAACAACTTTGGAAACCGGGGGTGTACAGGAGAGTCAGGTTTCGATCCTGTGGAACTTTGGGTTATGGGCCCACCATGTGGTTAAAAGTAGGAAGGGGACTGACATCTTGCACGGTCATGATAGCAAGACACGTCAGAGGGTAGTGTAACGCCCGGATAATTAAGCTACAGTAATCCCACGCTAATGGTGCCACGTTACCTACGTTACTGTTGCTAATCAATCGTTAGATCAAAACCGGTCCAAAATTCAAATTCAAAATTTAAAATAAAGTTAAATTATAAAAGTTTTTAAAAGTTGAAACAAAAATGTTTGGTGGATGCCGAATATTACAAGGGTAATTATAGTGCAGCAACCATATTTTTAGAAAATGCCTAAATGATTTAAAATGGAATAAAACAGAAAAGTAAATAAGTAAAAGTAAAGAAAATACAAAACAGAAAACAAATAAAAAAGAGAAGAAAGAGAAACCCCCTGCCCCCTGGGCCTCGGCCCACCAGGCCGGCCCAACCACCCCCGCACCCCCATAACCTCCCCCACTCCTCCCACTCGCCCACCGACACCCACACTCCCCCCTCGAAATATCTTCCCCTCTCCCCTGATTTGGATCGGGATCGAGGAGGGAACCGCTCCCCGCCGCCACCCGGTGCCACCTCGCCGCGACGCCGCACCGCCATCGTCCGTCGCCGTCCATCGCCGCCAGGACCCTCCTCCACTGCGCCGGCCGTCCCCGTCAACTTCCCAACCCCCACTGCCCCATTCCCTACGCTCCAATGTGAGCCCGCTGCCGCGCTCGTCTCCGCTCTCCTCTCTCTCGCGCCTCTGCTCACCGCGGCCTCGCCGTGACCGGCGTGCCTCCGCACGCGCCGTGGCCGCGCCCTCTCCCCCTGCGCTCCCTTCCGCGGCACCGAACGCATGTGCCCACGGCCGCGCGCGCACACGCGCGCGCTCGCCCCCAGCCTGCCGCTTGCCCCTCTCTGGCCTTCTCCGTGCGCGCCTGCCGTAGCTGGCGCCGCCCGCTGCAGCCAGCCACCGCGCCCGCCTCCCCTGCTTCTCCTCCCACCACAACACTGCTTGCCACGCTGCGCTGCCGCTGAGCTGCTGCTAGTGCAGCTCCGCGCCCCACCTCGCACCTCCTCCTCCCAACGCCGCATCCTGCCGCGTCGCCGTGCCTTCGCTCCGCTGCCGTTCTGGCCGCGCCTGGCCGTTCCCTTGCTCCGCCCCGCCCTCGCCGTCCTCCGTCGTGCCCCGCACCCACTCCGGCGACCGCCCGCGCCGCGCCATCGACCACGCGCCCGGCGCCGGCGCCCCTTTGCGCCCGCTTGACCCTCTCCTGGGTCGGGCGCCCGCAACGGCCAGCACCCACACCCGCGACAACCGCAGCGCCCGCTAACCCACTAAGGCCCCATGGGCCTATGACATGGGGGCCCCACGCCCCACACCCCACAGAACGTTTACAAAAAAAGAATAAAAATACATAAAATTAATTAATTAATTAATTAAAGAATTAATTAACTTAATTAATTTTGATTAATTAAACAAATCAATTAACTAAACTAATTAAACAGTTAATTGATTAATTAATTAGTCAATGACAGTGGGGCCCACCCATAATTAATTCTAATTAGATTAATTAAATTTGGATAATTAACATGTGTCTCTGACCAGTGGGACCCACTGGTCAGGTTGACCAGTCAAGCCCCGCTGACTGCTGACGTCAGCATGACATCATGCTGATGTCATAAATCCATTTTCGAATTAATTTAAATAATTAATTAAATTCCAGAAATTAATAAAATCTTTAGAAAATCATATCTTTTAATCCGTAACTTGGATGAAATTATTTTCAACATGAAAGTTGCTCAGAACGACGAGACGAATCCGGATACGCACCCCCGTTCGTCCGCCACGCATCCCTAGCATAGCGAACACACAACTTTCCCCCTCCGACTCCTCTGCCTGAAAACGCGAAACACCGGGGATAATTTCCCGGATGTTCCCCCCTTCACCGGTACCACCTCGTACCGCGTTAGGGCACACCTAGCATCACGCTTTGTCCTGTCATGCATCGTCATGCATTTGTTTGCAATATATTTATTGTTTCTCCCCCCTCTTCTCTCGCTAGACACCGAGACCGATGCCGCTGCTACCTAGTACGACTACGGTGTTGACGACCCCTCTCTCTTGCCAGAGCAACCAGGCAAGCCCCCCCCTTGATCACCAGATATCGCCTACTCTCCTCTATACTGCTTGCATTAGAGTAGTGTAGCATGTTATTGCTTTCCGTTAATCCTATTCTGATGCATAGCCTGTCATTGTTGCTACAACTGTTGATACCTTACCTGCAATCCTAATGCTTAGTATAGGATGCTAGTTTATCATCAATGGACATACATTCTTGTCCGTCTGTCATGCTATACTATCAGGCCGTGATCACTCGGGAGTTGATCATGGGTATATACCTATACATAATATATGATACTTGTGGTGACTAAAGACGGGTCAGCTCGTAGGAGTACCCGCGAGTGATTCACGGATTGGGTCCGAAAGGACGTTTGTCCCGACGGCCCTCTGAGTGGATCTTTGTGGCGAAGCGACAGGGTAGGTTGAGACCACCTAGGAGAGAGGTGGGCCTGGCCCTGGTCGGCGCTCGCGGTTATTTCAAGATAACACTTTTAACGAGATCTTGGTATTTGATCTGAGTCTGGCTACTAGCCTATTCACACTAACCATCTATGCGGGGACAGTTATGGGCACTCGACGTCGTGGTATCAGCCGAAGCCTTCGTGAATTCAGCGACTGAGCGGCACGCGCCGGATTGGACTGGAACGCCTGCTAGGCTAGGTCTACTTCCGGCCGCGTTCGCAACATGCAGGTGTGCAAAGGGCGATGGGCCCAGACCCCTGCACCATAGGATTTAGACCGGCGTGCTGACCTCTCTATTGTGCCTAGGTAGGGCTGCAACGTGTTGATCTTCCGAGGCCGGGCATGACCCAGAAAAGTGTGTCCGGCCAAATGGGATCGAGCGTGTTGGGTTATTTGGTGCACCCCTGTAGGGAAGTTAATCTATTCGAATAGCCGTGATCTTCGGTAACAGGACGACTTGGAGTTGTACCTTGACCTTATGACAACTAGAACCGGATACTTAATAAAACACACCCTTCCAAGTGCCAGATACAACCGGTGGTCGCTCTCTCACAGGGCGACGAGGAGAGGATCGCCGGGTAGGATTATGATATGCGATGCTACTTGGAGGACTTCAGTCTACTCTCTTCTACATGCTGCAAGACGGAGGCTGCCAGAAGCGTAGTCTTCAACATGACTAGCTATCCCCCTCTTATTCCGGCATTCTGCAGTTCAGTCCTCATATGATACCCTTATTCCATTTGATACCAATGCATACATATGTAGTGTAGCTCCTTGCTTGCGAGTACTTTGGATGAGTACTCACGGTTGTTTTTCTCCCCCTTTCCCCCTTTCCTATACCCGATTGCTGCGACCAGACGTTGGAGCCGAGGAGCCAGATGCCACCATCGACGACGACTACTACTACTCGGGAGGAGCCTACTACTACGTGCAGCCCGCTCACGGCGACCAGGAGTAGTTAGGAGGATCCCAGGCAGGAGGCCTGCGTCTCTTTCAATATGTATCCCAGTTTGTGCTAGCCTTCTTAAGGCAAACTTGTTTAACTTATGTCTGTACTCAGATATTGTTGCTTCCGCTGACTCGTCAATGATCGAGCTCTTGTATTCGAGCCCTCGAGGCCCTTGGCTTGTAATATGATGCTTGTATGACTTTTTTTATTTGTAGAGTTGTTTTGTGATATCTTCCCATGAGTCCCTGATCTTGACCATACAAATTTGCGTGTATGATTAGTGTACGATTGAATCGGGGGCCTCACAAGTTGGTATCAGAGTTGACTGCCTGTAGGAATCCCCCTTCCACATTCCTTGGCCGAAGTCGAGTCTAGACATTACAAAAACTTTTACTAACATGGCTGTGTGCTTTACGGGCCCACGTCGCCATCTGGGTGGTATTAGGATCTTTTACTCCTCGATCCTTACTCTGGGACTCTGAACTCTCTCCTACTCGGGTTAAACGATTTTACTAACTTTAACATTAGGATCCCGTGACCATGTTCACCCCAAAGTTGGATAAGCCCTAGCTATTCATTAGAGTAGTATATTGAACATTATCCACACTGTCAGTTGACTCCTTTGAAACATCTTTGTTTTCAGATGGATCCCACGAGACAGGTCGTGCGCCACACGACGGCCATTGGTGCCTCAGGATCACCTGCTGTGTTGGTTGAGATGTTGACCTATCTGGGTTATCGCTGGCACCCTGAGTACAGCGTCTATGAGGAGTATCAGGACTTCAACCAGGAGAAGTACCGTGCCATCGTCCACCTCTACTCTCGGGAGTATGACTCCACTACCGTGCTGCACACTGCTCATGGTGTTGGAGTGACTATCGATATGGCGGTCCACGATGCTGCTTATGCTGCTCTGACATGTCTTCGTGGAGAGTATCAGGAGTTGGACACCTCCCCCTTCAGGCACATTGCTATTGCATCTGATGTTGGTGTGGAGGGTTACTACACTGCGGCCTACTCCACTGTCACCCGAGAGCCCTTCTACCATCAGAACCTGGTTCTGCATGCTGATGGGCTGGATAGAGCTAACCGAGCTCTTCGCCACGAGTTGTACACCACCCGTCAGCACCTGTATCGTGCTCTGACGTTGTTGCACCCCTCTGTCCGATCTGGTGATCTGTCGCGTTCTGCGATCTGCCCTGCCAGGACCGTGATGCCCCAAGGCGTCGGTTGGCCAGATGTGGGAGGCTACTCTCCCGCGCTTGGTCCTCTCCTGCCACCTGCACATCGGGTTCCGCACCAGAGTATCCGTGGACCCCAGGCTACTCGCGTGGAGGTCTTCCCTTGGCGTCGCTACCAGCTGTCGGGCTACACCTACCTCCGCAGTACCGCGTGGGATTGATGTAGACTTGCTTGTTAATGTTAGATGCATTCGCCGTGAGCCTGTGTACCGCCTATGATGTCTTAGTCTATGTACTGAACTCTGTGTTCCGAACTCTATGCATGATCTCTTGTGTAGGATATGCCGACTACTATGTAGTATCTATCGTGCTGCTTTCGTTGTGCATGTTTCATCATGAATGATTCTTGTCTTCGCAAATTTCTCAATGCTGAACTACCCCTGTTATATATTAGCAGGATGGTTAGACCAGGTGGTCGTGGTCGTGGTGGCAACGCCCCACCGCCGCCTGAGTACATGGCTGGGATGATGCAACAGTTTGAGCTGAATCGTCAGTTCATGGAGAATATTATGGCTCAATTTCCTCGCCCCAATATGAACCAGCAACCAACCCAAGTGACTCAGCAGGATTTCATGCGCCTCAACCCAACCGTGTACCGCAGCTCAACTCAGCCTCTGGATGCTGATGGCTGGCTCCGTGACATCACCTATGAGATGGAGTCTGCTGATGTAGCCCCTGCCAGGTATGTCACCTTTGCTTCCTTCTTCCTGAAAGGACCCACAGCTCAATGGTGGGACAGCCACAGGCGTACTCTACCAGCTGGAACAATCATCACCTGGCCAGACTTCCAAGCTGCCTTCCGTGCTCGCTTCATTCCTCACGGAGTCATGGACCGGAAGAAGTGTGAGTTCCGCAACCTCACCCAAGGCAACAAAACTGTGGAAGCTTATCAGCGGGAGTTTCTGTACTTGTCCCGCTATGCTGAAGAGGACATTGCAACTGATGCACGCAGACAGGAGAAGTTCCGTGATGGCCTTCAAGCTGACATCAAGCTCGCACTTCTAGTGCATGACTTTGCTGATTTCGCCACCCTGGTGAACAAGGCCATCAATGTCGAAACTGGTCTGCAGGAATACCAGGGCTCTCATAGGCGCAACCATGACACGGGCTCATCTTCGGGCCCGTCCTCGCAGAAGCGTAAGATATGGATTCCCGATAGCATGTACCAGCCAACTGCACCTGCCCCAAGGCAGTCCTATGCTGCACCTCGTCTGCCTGCTCCACCAACTAGGCAGCCAAGACTTCCAGCTCCACCACCACAAGCTCCTGTTCCCACTCCCAATAATGGTCTGTGCTTCAGGTGTGGTCAACCAGGACACCGTGCTAGGGAATGCAACCAGAACCAGAATCAACTGGCCCTCCCAGCAACTGGCCGTGGAAGCAACTAGCCCCGCAACAACAATGCCAAGTCTTATGGTCGTGTTCATGCCAACCACGTTGATCTCAATGAAGTTCTAGACCAGCCTGCTACCGTGATGGGTACACTCCTCGTAAATTCAGTACCAGCATCTGTTTTATTTGATACAGAAGCATCGCATTCATTCATATCAGCTGAGTTTGCATTCATGCATGGCATTAAATACGAAGAGATGAACACTGCGATTGTGGTACACACTCCTGCGGGCCAGTGTCAAACCTCTATGGTTAGTCACAACGTTCCCATTGAAATTGAAGGACTGGAATTCCTTGCCTCTCCCATCGTACTAAAGTCCTGTAGCATCAACCTCATTCTGGGAATGGATTGGTTGAAAGTGCATACTGCTTCTATAGTTTGCGCCACTAAGGTCGTCCATCTGCTACACCCTTCTGATGAAATAATTGCTTACCAAGCTCATCTAGTTTAGAACGCTGAGGCACGTCTTTATGCCTTGAATGCGTTGAACGCTGCACCACTCGAGGGCATTGAAAACATTCCCGTCATTCATGAATTCCAAGACGTCTTCCCAGAAGAACTTCCAGGGATTCCCCCTGCTAGAGCTGTTGAATTCATCATCGACTTGAAACCCGGCACCACCCCTATAGCTAAACGACCCTACAAGATGCCGCTGCATGAACTCATTGAGCTTAAGGAGGAAATCGAAAAATCTCTTGTCAAAGGTTTCATTCGCCCAAGTTGCTCTCCTTGGGGAGCACCTTCTCTCTTTGTTAAGAAGAAGGATGGGACAAACCGATTAGTCCAAGACTACCGTCCTATAAACCAAGCTACCATTCAGAATAAATATCCTCTTCCTCGGATCAATGATCTTTATGATCAACTAGCTGGCTCATCAGTGTTCTCCAAACTCGACTTGAGGTTGGGTTACCACCAGATCCGTGTTCGTGAAGAGGATATCTCAAAAACCGCCTTCGTGACTCGGTATGGATCATACAAGTACACCGTCATGTCATTTGGCTTAACGAATGCTCCAGCCACCTTCTCTCGTCTGATGAACTATATATTCATGGATTACCTTGACAAGTTCGTCGTGGTTTATTTGGACAATATCCTTGTATTTTCCAAGAACAAGGAAGAACATGTTGAACATCTTCCTCTTGTGATGGAAAAGCTTCGAGAGCATCAATCATCTCCAAGGATGGTATTGCTGTCAACCCTGAACGAGTTCAGGCTATTCTCGATTGGACTCCTCCGAAGAATGTCAAGCAAGTCTGAAGTTTTCTCGGTCTCGCCAGCTATTGTCGTCGATTCGTCGAGAACTTCTCCAAGATTGCCAGGCCTCTGACTAATCTGTTGCATAAGGACGTCAAGTTCGAATGAACAGACAAGTGCCAGCAAAGTTTCCAGACGCTCAAAGACAAGTTGACTTCTGCCCCAGTGCTTGCTCCACCTGATACTAAGAAGGACTTCGTCATTTACTGCGACGCTTCCCGTCAAGGATTAGGATGTGTCCTAATGCAAGAGCGCAGAGTGAATTCTTATGCCTCTCATCAACTGCGCCCTCACGAAGAAAACTACCCAGTTCATGACCTCGAGCTTGCCGCTGTCATTCATGCACTGAAGCAGTGGCGACATTACCTTCTCGGTAATCGTTGCGAAATCTTCACCGACCACCAAAGTCTGAAGTATCTGTTTACTCAGCCAGATCTGAACCTCTGTCAGTAGAGATGGATGGAGACTGTTGCAGACTTTGACGTGGGTATATCCTATACCCCCGGCAAGGCTAATGTAATGGTTGATGCCTTGAGCCGCAAGTCTTACTGCAATCACCTCCAGGTTCACAAAGTTCAGCCCTCGCTTGTTGAAGAATTTAGAAAGCTGAACCTTCATATTGTTCCTCCTGGAGCACTTGCCCCCCTCCCCCAGAGTTTCAGAAGATGAATTTTCGTGTTGTTACTAAGGGTTCTCTAAATACCCTGGCTGTCGTACCCGATCTCGTAGCTGGTATAAAGACTATTCAAGGTTGTGACTCTAAAGTCCATAAGATTAAACGTCATCTAGCAGAAGGAAAGCCCTCCTTCTTCTCTATCGCCGATGATGGCGCCTTGTACTTCAAAGGCCGCCTAGTGGTACCACGTTCGAGAGAAAACCTGGATCAGACTAAAGGGGTTATGAAAGAAGCTCATGATACGCCTTTGTCTATTCATCCTGGTAGTACAAAGATGTACCAAGACATCCATCAAAGATTCTGGTGGTCTAATATGAAGCAGGATATTGGTCGTTATGTTGCTAAGTGTGACGTTTGTCGCCGTATAAAAGCAGAGCATCAAAGGCCTGCTGGAACTCTACAACCTATCTCTATTCCTGAATGGAAATGGGACCATGTTGAAATGGACTTCGTCACTGGATTTCCCAAATCACAGAAAGGTAATGATGCTATTCTTGTCGTCATTGACCGGCTTTCTAAAGTTGCACATTTTCTGGCGGTCAAAGAGACAATCACTGCTAGTCAGCTTGCTACTCTCTACATGTCCAGAATTGTTTCACTTCACGGTATTCCACTGGTTATCAGTTCAGACCGTGGCAGCTTATTCACTTCAAGATTTTGGGCAAGTTTCCAAGAAGCTATGGGAATTCATCTGTCGTTCAGTACGGCGTTTCATCCTCAGTCGCAAGGACATGTTGAACGTGTCAACCAAGTTCTTGAAGACATGCTTCGAGCTTGTGTAATTTCCTTCGGCAAGAAATGGGAGGAATCTCTTCCATATGCCAAGTTCTCTTATAATGATAGCTATCAAGCTAGTCTGAAGATGTCCCCCTTCGAAGTGCTATATGGACGAAAGTGTCGAACCCCTCTGAATTGGTCAGAAACTAGGGAACATCCACTCTTCGGTCCAGATATTATCCAACAGGCCGAAGAACAAGTTCGCATTATACACGAGAATCTCAAGACTGCTCAGTCACATCAGAAAAGTCAGTATGACCGTCATCACAAAGACATGGTCTATCAACCTGGCGAAAAGGCTTATCTTTGAGTTACACCAATGAAGGGTGCTCACCGCTTCGGGATCAAGGGCAAGCTAGCTCCTCGCTATATCGGTCCCTTCACTATTCTCGAAAGGCGTGGAAAAGTGGCATATCAACTGGAACTTCCGCCAAACCTTTCCCAGGTTCACGACGTGTTCCACGTGTCACAACTCCGCCGTTGCTTCAAGGATCCAATCCGAGCAGTGGATCATGAAGTGCTCGAATTGTAGCAGGACCTCTCCTATAAAGAGGATCCGGTCCACATTCTCGACCAAGCTGAACGCCGCACACGTCAGAAGGCGATTAAGTTCCTCAAAGTCCAGTGGTCGAATCACTCTGAAGATGAAGCCACTTGGGAACGAGAGGACCGCCTGCGTGATGAATACCCCGCACTGTTTCCTTCTACCTCCTAAATCTCGGGACGAGATTTCTTGTAGTGGAGGGGATTTGTAACACCCAGGTAATTAAGCTACAGTAATCCCACGCTAATGGTGCCACGTTACCTATGTTACTGTTGCTAATCAATCGTTAGATCAATACCGGTCCAAAATTCAAATTCAAAATTTAAAATAAAGTTAAATTATAAAAGTTTTTAAAAGTTGAAACAAAAATGTTTGGTGGTTGCCGAATATTACGAGGGTAATTATAGTGTAGCAAACATATTTTTAGAAAATGTCTAAATGATTTAAAATGGAATAAAACAGAAAAGTAAATAAGTAAAAGTAAAGAAAATACAAAACGGAAAACAAATAAAAAAAGAAGAAAGAGAAACCCCCTGCCCCCTGGGCCTCGGCCCACCAGGCCGGCCCAACCACCCCCGCACCCCCATAACCTCCCCCACTCCTCCCACTCGCCCACCGGCACCCACACTCCCCCTCGAAATATCTTCCCCTCTCCCCCGATTTGGATCGGGATCGAGGAGGGAACCGCTCCCCGCCGCCACCCAGTGCCACCTCGCCGCGACGCCGCACCGCCATCGCCCGTCGC
>NC_041382.1:559753124-559761976 GCF_002162155.2 Triticum dicoccoides | reverse complement strand
CCCGGTGCCGGCGCCCCTCTGCGCCCGCTCGGCCCTCTCCTGGGTCGGGCACCCGCAACAGCCAGCGCCCGCACCCGCGGCAACCGCAGCGCCCGCTAACCCACTAAGGCCCCAGGGGCCTATGACATGGGGGCCCCACGCCCCACAGAACGTTTACAAAAAAAGAATAAAAATAAAATTAATTAATTAATTAATTAATTAAAGAATTAATTAACTTAATTTATTTTGATTAATTAAACTAATCAATTAACTAAACTAATTAAACTATTAATTAATTAATTAATCAGTCAATGACAGTGGGGCCCAACCATAATTAATTCTAATTAGATTAATTAAATTTGGATAATTAACATGTGTCTCTCACTAGTGGGACCCACTGGTCAGGTTGACCAGTCAACCCTCGTTGACTGCTGATGTCAGCATGACATCATGCTGATGTCATAAATCCATTTTCGAATTAATTTAAATAATTAATTAAATTCCAAAAATCAATAAAATCTTTAGAAAATCATATCTTTTAATCCGTAACTCGGATTAAATTATTTTCAACATGAAAGTTGCTCAGAACGACGAGACGAATCCGTATTCGCAGCCCGTTCGTCTGTCACACATTCCTAGCATAGAGAACACGCAACTTTCTCCCTCCGGCTCCTCTGCCCAAAAACGCGAAACACTGGGGACAATTTCTCGGATGTTCCCCCCCCTTCACCGGTACCACCTCGTACCGTGTTAGGGCACACCTAGCATCACGCTTTGTCATGTCATGCATCGTCATGCATTTGTTTGCAATATATTTATTTTTTCTTCCCCCTCTTCTCTCGCTAGATACCGAGACCGACGTCGTTGCTACCCAGTACGACTACGGTGTTGACGACCCCTCTCTCTTGCCAGAGCAACCAGGCAAGCCCCCCCTTCATCACCAGATATCGCCTACTCTCCTCTATACTGCTTCATTAGAGTAGTGTAGCCTGTTACTGCTTTCCGTTAATCCTCTTCGGATGCATAGCCTGTCATTGTTGCTACAACTGTTGATACCTTACGTGCAATCCTAATGCTTAGTATAGGATGCTAGTTTATCATCAATGGCCATACATTCTTCTCCGTCTGCCATGCTATACTATCGGGCCGTGATCACTCAGGAGTTGATCACGGGTATATACCTATACATAATATATGATACTTGTGGTGACTAAAGACGGGTCGGCTCGTAGGAGTACCCGCGAGTGATTCACGGATTGGGTCCGAAAGGACGTTTGTCCCGACGGCCCTCTGAGTGGATCTTTGTGGCAAAGCGACAGGGTAGGTTGAGACCACCTAGGAGAGAGGTGGGCCTGGCCCTGGTCGGCGTTCCCGGTTATTTCAAGATAACACGTTTAACGAGATCTTGGTATTTGATCTGAGTCTGGCTACTGGCCTATACGCACTAACCATCTACGCGGGGACAATTATGGGCACTCGACGTCGTGGTATCAGCCGAAGCCTTCATGACGTCAGCGACTGAGTGGCGCGCGCCAGATTGGACTGGAACACCTGCTAGGCTAGGTCTGCTTCCGGCCGCGTTCGCAACGTGCAGGTGTGCAAAGGGCGATGGGCCCAAACCCCTGCGCCATAGGATTTAGACCGGCGTGCTGACCTCTCTGTTGTGCCTAGGTAGGGCTGTGACGTGTTGATCTTCCGAGGCTGGGCATGACCCAGAAAAGTGTGTCCGGCCAAATGGGATCGAGCGTGTTGGGTTATTTGGTGCACCCCTCCAGGGAAGTTAATCTATTCGAATAGCCATGATCTTTGGTAACAGGACGACTTGGAGTTGTACCTTGACCTTATGACAACTAGAACCGGATACTTAATAAAACACACCCTTCCAAGTGCCAGATACAACCGGTGGTCGCTCTCTCACAGGGCGACGAGGAGAGGATCGCCGGGTAGGATTATGCTATGTGATGCTACTTGGAGGACTTCAGTCTACTGTCTTCTACATGCTGCAAGACGAAGGCTGCCAGAAGCGTAGTCTTTGACAGGAGTAGCTATCCCCCTCTTATTCCGGCATTCTGCAGTTTAGTCCTCTGATACCCTTATTCCATTTGATACCAATGCATACATATGTAGTGTAGCTCCTTGCTTGCGAGTACTTTGGATGAGTACTCACGGTTGTTTTTCTCCCCCTTTCCCCCTTTCCTATACCCGATTGCTGCGACCAGACGTTGGAGCCCAGGAGCCAGACGCCACCGTCGACGACGACTACTACTACTCGGGAGGAGCATACTACTACGTGCAGCCCGCTGACGGCGACCAGGAGTAGTTAGGAGGATCCCAGGCAGGAGGCCTGTGCCTCTTTCGATCTGTATCCCAGTTTGTGCTAGCCTTCTTAAGGCAAACTTGTTTAACTTATGTCTGTACTCAGATATTGTTGCTTCCGCTGACTCGTCTATGATCGAGCTCTTGTATTCGAGCCCTCGAGGCCCCTGGCTTGTAATATGATGCTTGTATGACTTTTTTTATTTGTAGAGTTGTGTTGTGATATCTTCCCGTGAGTCCCTGATCTTGATCGTACACATTTGCGTGTATGATTAGTGTACGATTGAATCGGGGGCGTCACAGGTAGCCTGTCGATTATGTCGGCAACAACGTTGGTACCAAGGGCGAGGGACAAAGAGAACCATTTTCCTGCTCGTTGACACGAGGCGGACCAATATGCAAAGTTCTCGTCCATCGGTGGTTACCAGAATGCTATCAACAAAAGCAACAAGGTCTTACTGACATGGTTGTACACCAAGGTGTTTACATAAGCGGAAGAACATTACTGCTTAGATCATATAGATCATCAGAAGGGGTAAACAAAAAAATGGAAAGGAAAAGGTGATCTTCATATTAAACAGAACAATGGAATGGAAAATGTGTTTAAACACAAATTTCAGGGGGTATATCCTTCCCAAGGACAAACAGAGCATGGTAGCCATGACATGATATAACGTAGAAAACCCTTTTAGGAAAGGGGAGAGAAATTTCATGACATTACCCATACAACGGTGTTTGGATAATTGATAAAGAGAATTTAGCATTGTGCTTAAAATGCTCTTATTGAAAATCGGAGTACCACAGACATGCTTCGAGATAGCATGGACATGGTCAATGGTTGGAGATCATACTTTGGAGGCACAAAGGATCCATCTGGAATAAATTGTAGAATAGGTCTTACAATTCCCTCATGGAAGAAGGGATAACCTTGCTGAAAAGGAATCTTAACAACAAGTCCTCCGGCCAGGTGTGATAGGCATGACATCACCTTACCGATATATAAGGTCCAATGTAATAACTCTTGGAAATATATTCCAACCATCATATCTGACCGAGATTCAGATCTGGTTAGTGCCAGGATGCCTCAAACTCAGGATGCCTGAGAAGAAAAGGTGCAACACAATTGACGAGATGACATTGTAAGATTCTCGGGAAATGTACTATGGAAGCGAGTTCCGAAACAAGAGTTCATCATTAAAACCAAGGAGAGGATGAAGAGGTGGCTGATGAACTCAGCGACAATTCATTGAGATTTTCAAAAGATGGATTTCCACACTTATGTGAACAAGGAGATAACATTTGTCGGATCAAATGATATAAGGGTGTATGCTCGAGGAAAACATACACAATTAAGCATTGATTGAAAAATGCACCCAAAATATGGTCTTAGGTAGCATGATCAATGTTAGAAAGGTGATTCAACAACCAATATTCTAAGAATGAAATATCGATCATTAACTTGAAAGCAATAGGGTTGCTAGAAACACGAACAAGTTTGTGTTGAAAGGAAGGCAATAAAGTGGTTGATGAGAACACAAATCATCAAGGGCAAGGATGGTATTTCTCAACACGAATTCGATCGATATACTGGAAGACCTCAGAATGTTGATGATGATCACGACACATTTGTCGAGAGGTTTCAATAAGATGTAACCGATCGCGATGACATCAAGTCAACGGAATGATGAAGCGAAAAGTTATTGAAACCATAGGTAGGACACAAACTCGAAATCAAGCTTGCTGTTCAAGGGCAAACGATATGACGAGGAAGATCGATTGTAAGATTAGCTCACCGTCGAAATTTGTGCTCCGGGAAGAAGGACCAGGTAGCACAGTTAAGAGCAACACGATAAGGATATAGCCAATCAAGCTAGGAATGACTTGAAGGATTATTTAAACTCGTAAGCAACGAAAATTATCTAGGGTTATTGAATCGGAGTGCGGACTCGATTCACTATTTAGTGTTCTTGGTTGACGACAACCCAGAACCTAGGAACAATTGGATCCGGTGAGTAATAATAGTTGATGAAGAACCCATAAGAAGTTATGATGTCCCCTGATATCTCGAGATACCATGGGGTAATACTCGACGACAGACCAAAGTGGAGGTTGGACTGGGGTATGGCTCTGCAGAAGACAAATGCTTAAACTTGCACGAGTAATGGTATTTAAAGGAGAACATGGTCGGAACCACATCCACAGATACAAGGTGAACTTATAATAAGGGAATATTTATTTTAAAAGAAGCTTCCATGATAAGGTATACATCGTGTCCATGGGCATGAACACAGGGTTCAAGGTCGACTCCCACTTCTCCAATGCATAACCTTTCATTCACTTCTCTTTTTCGAAGAAGGTGTAGTGTTGAATTATCTGGCAAAATACCAGACGAGTATGACTCGTGAAAACTCTCGAGTTCACACATAATATGGAAGGCATAGGTTCAACCCATCGAGGCATCTTAGGAGCATATACCAAAATTTCAGGAATAAATAACACAAGCTCGATAGTAGAGCATGCTGGACAAAGCAGAGGATACAATTTTACCAAAGGCATTATGTATCCGAGGAAAGGCTCACAAGCTTATAGAATATGAAGGACGCTGTCGGATAAGATCCAACAAAGGATCTAGTGGTCCACAAGGGGTCTTATGTGAGCATCGGTACTCAACCAGAGGAAGAAGGAATGCAAGGAGATCAGTTTACGGAAACAACTGACTAACTCAAAGCTCCAATGCAAAGGAATTGTGAATTCCAAGACAAGGGATCAGAAGCAATGCTCTGATTAGGGATGGATAAGCTGAATAGCCTTAGGGGTACAATCGATGGCAATTTGATTGGTCGAGATCCGACTCATGTTCGGAATGACGTCTGAATCGGAAGGATAAATTCCAGGGAACAACTGATGATTGTGTGCATTCACACACATGTTGAATCAAGAGGACAGAATGACAATCACAAAGGTTTTTTTAATTAAATAGCTAGAAAAATGGAATTAACCGGAATGCAAGGATGCAAGAATTCCAAGAACAACAGGCTGTTGAGGATTTTCGAAAGACCAAATAGTATTTTGAAGTCCTTTGCGGAACACAAGAACAACTGGGGAGAAAAAAAAATCCTTGGTATGTGTGAGGATTAAGTTGTAGGTGTATTTAGGTGACAAGGAATTGCAAGGAAGCAGGCACAAGGATTCTCGGGACAACGACGAGTATTTTGGGGTATCTTGTACTAACAAGAGCAACTAGGGACTAGTGTAAGAATGGCAAGTGCATGTAGTTATCTATAGGGGGTGACGGTGGAAGGGAATTGCAAATGCAATGAGCAAAGTTCTCGGGATAACATCAGAGAGTATCTTCGGAATCCTTCGGTGCACCATGCAATCATCTGGAGTGAGGGGCTCTCCGGGAGGAAGTAATTATGAGAACCTAGAGTCAGAGTTCATAAAATCATTTAACCTGAATAGAAGAGAGATTAGAGTCCCAGAGCATAGACGAGAAATAAAAGATCCTAATACCACCCAAATGGCGACGTGGGCCCGTGAGGAACACAACCATGTTAGTAAAAAGTTTTATAATGTCTAGACTCGACTTTGGCCAAGGAGTGTGGAAGGGGGATTCCTACAGGCAGTCGGCTCTGATACCAACTTGTGACGCCCCCGATTCAATCATACACTAATCATACACGCAAACGTGTACGATCAAGATCAGGGACTCACGGGAAGATATCACAACACAACTCTACAAATAAAATAAGTCATACAAGCATCATATTACAAGCCAGGGGCCTCGAGGGCTTGAATACAAGAGCTCGATCATAGACGAGTCAGCGGAAGGAACAATATCTGAGTACAGACATAATTTAACAAGTTCGCCTTAAGAAGGCTAGCACAAACTGGGATACAGATCGAAAGAGGCGCATGCCTCCTGCCTGCGATCCTCCTAACTACTCCTGGTCATCGTCAGCAGGCTGCACGTAGTAGTAGGAACCTCCGGTGTAGGAGGAGTCATCATCAACGATGGCGTCTGGATCCTGGACTCCAGCATCTGGTTGCGACAACCAGAAAGAAAGAAAAAGGGGAAAAGGGGGAAGAAAGCAACCATGAGTACTCATCCAAAGTACTCGCAAGCAAGGAGCTACACTACATATGCATGGGTATATGTTTAAAGGGCCACATCGGTGGACTGAACTGCAGAATGCCAGAATAAGAGGGGGAAAGCTAGTCCTATCAAAGACTACGCTTCTGGCAGCCTCCGTCTTGCAGCATGTAGAAGAGAGTAGACTGAAGTCCTCCAAGTAGCATCGTGTAGCATAATCCTAACCGATGGTCCTCCCCTCGTCGCCCTGTGAGAGAGCGACCACCGGTTGTATCTAGCACTTGGAAGGGTCTATTTTATTAAGTATTCGGTTCTAGTTGTCATAAGGTCAAGGTACAACTCCAAGTCGTCCTGTTACCGAAGATCATGGCTATTCGAATAGATTAACTTCCCTGCAGGGGTGCACCACATAACCCGACACGCTCGATCCCATTTGGCCAGACACACTTTGTTGGGTCATGCCCGGCCTCGGTAGATCAACACGTCACAGCCCTACCTAGGCACAACAAAGAGGTCAGCACGCCGGTCTAAATCCTATGGCGCAGGGGTCTGGGCCCATCACCCATTGCACACCTGCACGTTGTGTACGCGGCCGGTGAGCAGACCTAGCCTCCCTTATACAAGAGTAGGCGTTCCAGTCCAACCTGGCGCGCGCCGCTCAGTCGCTGACGTCACGAAGGCTTTCGGCTGATACCATGACGTCGAGTGCCCATAACTGTCCCCTTGTAGATGGTTAGTGCGTATAGGCCAGTAGCCAGACTCAGATCAAATACCAAGATCTCGTTAAATGTGTTATCTTGAAATAACCGCGAACGCCGACCAGGGCCAGGCCCACCTCTCTCCTAGGTGGTCTCAACCTACCCTGTCGCTCCGCCACAAAGATCCACTCAGAGGGCCATCGGGACAAACGTCCTTTCGGACCCAATCCGTGAATCACTCGCGGGTACTCCTACGAGCCGACCCGTCTTTAGTCACCACAAGTATCATATATTATGTATATGTATATACCCGTGATCAACTCCCGAGTGATCACGACCCGATAGTATAGCATGGCAGACAGACAAGAATGTATGGCCACTGATGATAAACTAGCATCCTATACTGAGCATTAGGATTGCAGGTAAAGGTAACAACAGTAGTAGCAAGGACAGGCTATGCATCAGGATATGATTAACGGAAAGTGTAACATGCTACACTACTCTAATGCAAGCAGTATAGGGAGTAGAGTAGGCGATATCTGGTGATCAAGGGGGAAGGGGGCTTGCCTGGTTGCTCTGGCAAGAGAGAGGGGACGTCAACACCGTAGTCATACTGGGTAGCAGCGGTGTCGGTCTCGGTGTCTAGCGAGAGAAGAGGGGGGAGAAACAATAAATATAATGCAAACAAATGCATGACGATGCATGACATGGCAAAGCGTAAAGCTAGGTGTGCCCTAACACGGTACGAGGTGGTACCGGTGAAGGGGGGAAACATCCGGGAAATTATCCCCGGTGTTTCGCGTTTTCGGACAGATGAACCGGAGGGGGGAAAGTTGCGTGTTTGCTATGCTAGGGATGCGTGGCGGACGAACGGGCTGCGTATCCGGGTTCGTCTCGTTGTTCTGAGCAACTTTCATGTACAAAGTTTTTCTACCCGAGCTACGGTTTAAAAGATATGATTTTCTAAAGATTTTATTAATTTCTGGAATGTAATTTATTATTTAAATTAATTCAAAAATGGATTTATGACATCAGCATGATGTTATGCTAACGTCAGCAGTCAACAGGGGTTGACTGGTCAACCTGATCAATGGATCCCACTGGTCAATGACACATTTTAATTAAACAAATTAATAAACCTAATTAGTATTAATTAAGGTGGGTGGGCCCCACTGTCATACTGTTAGTTAATTAATAGTAGTTAATTAGGTTAATTAGCCATTAGATTAATTAATCTTAATTAGTTAATTTAATCAGAATTAATTAAGTTAATTAATTAGTTAATTATTTTTATTATTTATTTTTATTATATTTTTTCATCTTTCTTTTTTATCAGAAACGTTCTCTAGGTGGGGCCCATGTGTCATAGGCCCAGTCCATTGCGGGCACGGGCGCTGCGGGGCGCCCGAACTGGTTGTGGCCAGTCGGGGCCACGGCGAGCGGAGACGAGGCACGGCGAGGCACGGGCCATGGGGCGCCTGCCGCGGAGCGGACTGGGCGGCGCGACGGAGCCGTGGCAGAAGACGGGGCTGCCACGGGGAAGGGCGGCAGCGGCTGCGACTGGCGCAAGCGCGCGGCCGAGCCCACAGCAGGCAGCAGCGGCGAGCGGGAGGGGGGGAGGCGGACAGGGGCAGTGGTAGCGGGCGCGCACGCGGTGGCGAATGACGGCGGCCTGAGGCAGCAGCAGGAGGAGGAGGCCAGGGGCGGAGCACGACAAGGAGAAGGAGGCCACGATAGGCGCGGGGCATGCGCGTGCGCGCGCGGCA
>NC_041382.1:559715544-559752438 GCF_002162155.2 Triticum dicoccoides | reverse complement strand
GGGGGGGGTTTCTCTTTTCTCTTTTGTTTTGTTCTCTGGCTTTATTCTTTTTCTTTTATTTATTTTCCTTTTTTCTATTTTAATTTTGTTTCCCAAATTGTTTTAGTTTTGTAAAATATTCAATTAGCACATAACCTAGTAACATTAACTATACCACTGCCACAACAACTTAGGCACCTAGCTAAAATAGTTTAGTATTTTATAAAATACAATAGGAGTATAATTAATTGTTTTTTCTGCTATTTTAAACACTTAGGGTATTTAATCATTTTATAAAGATCATGTTCCTCCACCATAATTGATTATGATTTATTTGCTACAATTTGAACATTTTTGATTTGACAATTGAAAACTTTTAATGTTTGACTTTAATTGAAATTTGAATTTGGCTCGGATCTGAACTAACACGAGATTAGCAACAGTAATCGTGGTGACGTGGCATCATTACCAGAGGGTTACTATAGCTTGATTATCCGGGCGTCACACGAAACTCGTAGGTCAACCATAGTACGGTCCGCACCAGAGTGGTACAGTAATCCTGTTCTAGAAGTCATGTTACTAGACCATGACGAACCTACAAACTATGAGAAAGCGATGATGAGCCCAGATTTCGATAGATGGCTTGAGGCCATGAAATCTAAGATAGAATCCATGTATGAGAACAAAGTGTGGACTTTGGTGGACTTGCCCAATGGTCAACAAGCCATTGAGAATAAATGGATCTTCAAGAGGAAGACGAACGCTGATAGTAGTGTTACTATCGACAAAGCTCGACTTGTCGAAAAGGTTTTTTGACAAGTTTAAGGTGTTGACTATGATGAGTTTCTCACTCGTATTGATGCTTAAAGTCTGTCCGAATCGTGTTAGCTATTGCCACATTTTGTGAAATCTGATAAATGGATGTCAAAACTGCATTCCTTAATGGATTTATTAAAGAAGAGTTGTATATGATACAACGAGAAGGTTTTGTCAATCCTAAAGGTGCTAACAAAATTTGCAAGCTCCAGCGATCCATCTATGGACTCGTGCAAGCATCTCGGAGTTGGAATATACGCTTTGATGAGTTCATCAAAGCATATAGTTTTATACAGACTTGCGGTGAAGCGTGTATTTACAAGAAAGTGAGTGGGAGCGCTACAGCCTTTCTGATAAGTATATGTGAATGACATATTGTTGATCCGAAATGATGTATAATTTTCTGGAAAGCATAAAGGAGTGTTTAAAAGGAGTTTTCAAAGAGAGACCTCGGTGAAGCTGCTTACATATTGGGCATCAAGATCTATAGAGATAGATCAAGACGCTTGATAAGATTTTTCAATGATTACATACCTTGACAAGATTTTGAAGTAGTTCAAAATAGAACAGTCAAAGAAAGAGTTCTCGCGTGTGTTGCAAGGTGTGAAGTTGAGTAAGACTCAAAACCCGACCACGCCAGAATATAGAAAGAGAATGAAAGACATTTGATACGTCCATTTTGCATCATGCTTTTATATCAATATTTATTGCATTATGGGCTGTTATTACACATTATGTCACAATACTTATGCCTATTCTCTCTTATTTTACAAGGTTTACATAAAGAGGGAAAATGCCGGCAGCTGGGATTCTGGGCTGGAAAAGGAGCAAATATAAGAGACCTATTCTGCACAGCTCCAAAAGTCCTGAAACTTCATGGAAGATGTTTTCCAAATATATAAAAAATACTGAGAGCAAGAACTTCACCAAGGGGGCCACACCCTGCGCACGAGGGTGGAGAGCGCGCCCTACCCCCTGGGTGCGCCCCCTACCTTGTGGGCCCCGTGGTGGCCCTCCGGTGGCCATCTTCTGCTATATGGAGTCTTTCGATGGGAAAGTATGATAAGCCATCTTCTCGGACGAAACTCCGCCGCCACGAGGCGGAACCTTGGCGGAACCAATCTAGGGCTCTAGCGGAGCTGTTCTGCCGGGGAAACTTCCCTCCCGGAGGGGGAAATCATCGCCATCGTCATCACCAACGCTCCTCTCATCGGGAGAGGGCAATCTCCATCAACATCTTCATCAGCACCATCTCATCTCAAAACCCTAGTTCATCTCTTGTATCCAATTCTTGTCTCCGAGTCCGGGATTGGTGCTAGTAGGTTGCTGGTAGTGTTAATTACTCCTTGTAGTTGATGCTAGTTGGTTTAATTGGTGGAAGATCATATGTTCAGATCCTATATGCATATTAATACCCCTCTGATTGTGAACATGTTTATGCTTTGTGAGTAGTTACTTCTGTTCCTGAGGACATGGGAGAAGTCTTTCTATTAGTAGTCATGTGAATTTGGTATTCGTTCGATATTTTGATGAGATGTATGTTGTCTCTCCTCTAGTGGTGTTGTGTGAACATCGACTACATGACACTTCACCATTATTTGGGCCTAGAGGAAGGCATTGGGAAGTAATAAGTAGATGATGGGTTGCTAGAGTGACAGAAGCTTAAACCCTAGTTTATGCGTTGCTTCGTAAGGGGCTGGTTTGGATCCATATGTTTCATGCTATGGTTAGGTTTACCTTAATACTTTTGTTGTAGTTGCGGATGCTTGCAATAGAGGTTAATCATAAGTGGGATGCTTGTCCAAGTAAGGGCAGCACCCAAGCACCGGTCCACCCACATACCAAATTATCAAAGTACCGAACGCGAATCATATGAACGTGATGAAAACTAGCTTGATGATATTCCCATGTGTCCTCTGGGGCGCTTTACATCATATAAGAGTTTATCCAGGCTTGTCCTTTGATACAAAAGGATTAGGCCACCTTGCTGCACTTTATTTACTTTTGTTACTTGTTGCTCGTCACAAATTATCCTATCACAAAACTATCTGTTACCACTTATTTCAGTACTTGCAGAGAATACCTTGCTGGAAACCGCTTATCATTTCTTTCTGCTCCTCGTTGGGTTCGACACTCTTACTTATCGGAAGGACTATGATAGAACCCCTATACTTGTGGGTCATCAAGACTCTTTTCTGGCGCTGTTGCCGGGGAGTGAAGCGCCTTTGGTAGGTGGAATTTGGTAAGGAAAAATTTATATAGTGTGCTGAAATTTATTGTCACTTGTTACCATGGAAAGTAATCCTCTGAGGGGCTTGTTCGGGGTATCTTCACCCGGACCAGTAGAGCAAAGAGTCGCTCCTCAACCTACTGAACCTACTAAAAATGAAAATGAAAATGCTTGCTTTGAAGTTCATGCGGGTATGATAGAAAAACTGCTAGCTAATCCTTTTTTAGGAGATGGAACAAAACATCCTGATGAACATCTGATATATGTGGATGAAGTTTGTGGATTATTTAAGCTTGCAGGTGTACCTGGAGATGTTGTTAAGAAGAAGGTCTTCCCTTTATCTTTGAGGGGAGATGCATCGACATGGTATAGGCTATGTGATGATATGGGGTCTTGGAATTACAAACGATTTAAATTGGAATTTCATCAGAAGTTTTATCCTATGCATCTTGTTCATCATGATCGCAATTATATATATAATTTTTGGCCTCGCGATGGAGAAAGCATCGCTCAAGCTTGGGGGAGGCTTAAATCAATGTTATATTCATGCCCCAATCATGAGCTCTCAAGAGAAATGATTATTCAAAATTTTTATGCTCGGCTTTCTGGTAACAATCGCACCATGCTTGATACTTCTTGTGCTGGCTCTTTTATGATGAAGACTATTGAATTCAAATGGGATTTATTGGAAAGAATTAAATGCAACTCTGAAGATTGGGACCTCGACAATGGTAAGGAGTCAGGTATGACACCTAGTTTTGATTGTGTTAAATATTTTATGGATACCGATATTTTTCGTAAATTTAGCACTACATATGGACTTGACTCTAAGATAGTAGCTTCTTTCTATGAATCTGTTGCTACTTATGTTGATCTCCCCAAGGAGAAGTGGTTTAAATATCATCCTCCCTTAGAAGTAAAAGTAGCTGCACATATTAAAGTTGAAGAAAAGATTGTCACTTATAATGATCCTATTGTTCCTACTTCTTATGTTGAGAAACCACCTTTCCCTGTTAGGATAAAGGATCATGCTAAAGCTTCAACTGTAGTTCGTAAAAGCAATATTAAAACATATACACCTCCTGAGAAAGTTAAAGTTGAACCTAATATTGCTATTGTTAAAGATCTCTTGTCTGATAATATTGATGGGCATGTTATTTATTTCTATGATGAAACTACTAGAATTGCTAAACCCCGTGATAAAGATAAACCTAGACCTGTGGTAGGCATGCCTATTATTTCTGTTAAAATAGGAGATCATTGTTATCATGGCTTATGTGATATGGGTGCTAGTGCTAGTGCAATACCTCATTCCTTATACAAAGAAATTATGCACGATATTGCACCCACTGAGATGGAAGATATTGATGTCACAATTAAACTTTCCAATAGAGATACTATTTCACCAATGGGAATTGTTAGAGATGTTGAAGTCTTGTGTGGGAAAACTAAATATCCTGCTGATTTTCTTGTTCTTGGTTCCCCACAAGATAGCTTTTGTCCCATTATATTTGGTAGACCCTTCTTAAACACTGTTAATGCTACCATAGATTGCAAAAGAGATGTTGTTACTGTCGGTTGAGATGATATGACTCATGAATTTAATTTCTCTAAATTTAGTAGACAACACCGGAAGAAGAATTACCTAGTAAGAATGAAATGATTGGTCTTGCTTCTATTGCCGTACCCCTAGTGATCCTTTAGAACATTATTTGCTAGACCATGAAAATGATATGTTTATGAATGAAAGAAGGGATATAGATGAAGTATTCTTTAAACAGGAACCTATTTTGAGAAACAATTTACCTGTTGAAATCCTAGGGGATCCTCCTCCACCCAAGGGTGATCCCGTGTTTGAGCTTAAACTGTTACCTGATACTCTTAAATATGCTTATCTTGATGAGAAAAAGATATATCCTATTATTATTAGTGCTAACCTTTCAGAGCATGAAGAAGAGAGATTATTGAAAACTCTGAAGAAGCACCATGCTGGTATTGGGTATACTCTTGATGATCTTAAGGGCATTAGTACCACTCTATGTCAACATAAAATTAATTTGGAAGAAGATGCTAAACCAGTTCGTGATCATCAACGCCGGCTGAATCCTAAAATGAAAGAAGTGGTAAGGAAGGAAATACTAAAGCTCCTTGAGGCAGGTATAATCTATCCCGTTGCTGATAGTCAGTGGGTATGTCCTGTCCATTGTGTCCCTAAGAGGGAGGTATTACTGTCATTCCTAATGATAAAGATGAATTGATTCCTCAAAGAATTATTACAGGTTATAGGATGGTAATTGATTTTCGCAAATTAAATAAGGCAACTAAAAAGGATCATTACCCCTTACCTTTTATCGATCAAATGCTAGAAAGATTGTCCAAACATACACATTTTTTCTTTCTAGATGGTTATTCTAGTTTCTCTCAAATACCTGTGTCAGCCAAAGATCAATCAAAGACTAATTTTACATGCCCTTTTGGTACTTATGCTTATAGACGTATGCCTTTTGGTTTATGTAATGCACCTGCTACCTTTCAAAGATGCATGATGGCTATATTCTCCGACTTTTGTGAAAAGATTTGTGAGGTTTTCATGGATGACTTTTCCGTCTACGGATCTTCTTTTGATGATTGCTTGAGCAACCTTGATCGAGTTTTGCAGAGATGTGAAGAAACTAATCTTGTCTTGAATTGGGAAAAGTGCCACTTTATGATTAATGAAGGTATTGTCTTGGGGCATAAAGTTTCTGAAAGAGGTATCGAAGTTGATAAGGCCAAGGTTGATGTTATTGAAAAGATGCCATGTCCCAAGGACATCAAAGGTATTGGAAGTTTCCTTGGTCATGCCGGTTTTTATAGGAGGTTCATTAAGGACTTCTCAAAAATTTCTCGGCCTCTGACTAATTTATTACAAAAAGATATACCATTTGTCTTTGATGATGATTGTGTAGAAGCATTTGAAATACTTAAGAAAGCATTGATTTCTGCACCTATTGTTTAGCCACCTGATTGGAATTTACCCTTTGAAATTATGTGTGATGCTAGTGATTATGCTGTAGGTGCTATTCTAGGACAAAGAGTTGATAAGAAACTAAATGTTATTCAATATGCTAGTAAAACTCTAGACAATGCTCAATGAAATTATGCTACTTTTGAAAAGGAATTCTTATTAGTTGTATTTGCTTGTGATAAGTTTAGACCTTATTTTGTTGATTCTAAAGTAACTATTCGCACTGATCATGCTTCTATTAAATATCTTATGGAAAATAAAGATGCTAAACCTAGACTTATTAGATGGGTTCTCTTGCTACAAGAATTTGATTTGCATATTGTTGATAGAAAAGGAGCTGAGAACCCTGTTGCAGACAACTTGTCTAGGTTAGAAAATGTGCTTGATGACCCACTACCTATTGATGATAGCTTTCCTGATGAGCAATTAAATGTCATAAATGCTTCTCATACTGCTCCATGGTATGCTGATTATGCTAATTACATTGTTGCTAAGTTTATGGAGTACCACCTAGTTTCACATACCAGCAAAAGAAGAAGTTCTTCTATGATTTGAGGCATTTCTTTTGGGATGACCCACATCTTTATAAAGAAGGAGTAGATGGTGTTATTAGATGTTGTGTACCTGAGCATGAATAGGAACAGATCCTACGCAAGTGTCACTCCGAAGCTTATGGAGGACACCACGCTGGAGATAGAACTGCACATAAGGTATTGCAATCCGGTTTTTATTGGCCTACTCTCTTCAAGGATGCCTGTAAGTTTGTCTTATCTTGTGATGAATGTCAAAGAATTGGTTATATCAGTAGACGTCAAGAAATGCCTATGAATTATTCACTTGTTATTGAACCATTTGATGTTTGGGGCTTTGATTATATGGGACCTTTTCCTCCCTCTAATGGGTATACACATATTTTAGTTGTTGTTAATTACGTCACTAAGTGGGTAGAAGCTATTCCAACTAGTAGTGCTGATCATAACACTTCTATTAAAAATGCTTAAAGAAGTTATTTTCCAAGATTTGGAGTCCCTAGATATTTCATGACTGATGGTGGTTCACATTTCATTCATGGTGCTTTCCGTAAAATGCTTGCTAAATATGATGTTAATCATAGAATTGCATCTCCTTATCACCCTCATTCTAGTGGTCAAGTAGAATTGAGTAATAGAGAACTCAAGAATTGGTCCAAGAAACTTGATGATGCATTATGGTCCTATAGAACTACATATAAAAATCCTATGGGTATGTCTCCGTATAAAATGGTCTATAAAAAGCATGTCACTTACCTCTCAAACTAGAACACAAGGCTTATTGGGCTATTAAAGAACTTAATTATGATTTTAAACTTGCCGGTGAGAAGAGGTTATTTGATATTAGCTCACTTGATGAATGGAGAACCCAAGCCTACGAAAATGCCAAGTTGTTTAAAGAAAAAGTTAAAAGATGGCATGACAAATGGATACAAAAGCGTGAGTTTAATGTAGGTGATTATGTATTGCTATACAACTCTCGTTTAAGATTTTTTGCAGGAAAACTTCCCTCTAAATGGGAAGGTCCTTACGTTATCGAGGAGGTCTACCGTTCCGGTGCCATAAAAATCAACAACTTCGAAGGCACAAATCCGAAGGTGGTGAACGGTCAAAGAATCAAACATTATATCTCAGGTAATCCCATAAATGTTGAAACCAATATTATTAAAACCGTAACCCCGGAGGAATACATAAGGGACACTTTCCGGAACGTTTCAGACTCCGAAAAGGAATAGGTATGTAGTACGGTAAGTAAACCGACTCCAAAACAGTTTTTAAGGCAATATTTCTCCGTTTTGGAATATTTAGAAAAATAGAAAAATAAGTAGCAGTCCAGGAAGGACTCGAGGGCTCCACGAGGGTGGAGGGCGCGCCCTACCCTACTGGGCGCGCCCCTACCTCGTGGGCACCTTGTGTGCTCTCCAGACTCCGTTTTTGTACACGACACGTATTTTGGTCGGTAAAAATTCATTATATAATCTCCCGGAGGTTTTGACTCCCGTATCACGCAAAAATCCTCTGTCTGTGTTTCGAGCTATTACTGCCGCAGATTAGAGCAAGATGTCTTCGCAAGAGTCAGTTGGGGAGAGCCGGGTGTCTCATCCGGCACCGAGATCAACAACAAACAACAATGCTGACCTCTTTGGGAAAGCAACAGAGGAAGAGATGGAGGCTGATTTGAAGAGAATAGATGCCATGGAAGAGGATCAAGAAGTCACTTCCCGCCTCCAAGCTGGATTTACAATGGGATAACTGCAAAGCTCGGCTATTCCAAACTCGGTTATCCCTTCCAATGTTAGATTTCTTTCTTATGAGAATATGAAAAAGAGTGTCTCTGGTTCTCCCGCATCTATGCAGCACCCTTGGGTGCAGGGAGCTTTGGCTGTTACAGGAAAGCTCCGAAAGGTAATAATGGACCTCAAGCAGCAAGTCAACAAGCTCGTGGAGGAGAATCATATCTTGAGGGGCATCATCGCCAAGAACATCACATCACCATCCCTGAAAAGAGAGACATAATCACATGGGTTTGGGCACTCCCCTTGGCAACTGCCAAGCTTGGGGGAGTGCCCCGGTATCGTATCACCATCACTTTTATCTTTACCGTTTTTCTTAGTTCGATCGTTTTGGTAATATCTTGATCTAGTAGAATAAAAGTTCTTAGTATGATTTAGTTGTGAGTTTTGCTTTATTATCCTCCTATGTAATCGAGTCCGTAAGCTATATAATAAAGATTAGTGTTGAGTCAAGGGCTTGATTATTCTGCCATGATCCTAAGGGAATAAAAGAAAAGAGAAATAAATAAAAAGAAACAAAGAGATCATGTGAGTCTTATGGAGAGTAATGAGATACATAGAAAGAGTGTGATGAATAAAAGTTGTCTAGGGTTGACAAACACAGTTTTGGTCATCGTTGCAATTAATAGGAAGTAATAAAGAAAGAGAGGTCTTCACATATAAATATACTATCTTGGACATCTTTTATGATTGTGAGCACTCATTAAAATATGACATGCTAAAGAGTTGACATTGGACAAGGAAGACAACGTAATGGGTTATGTTTTCTTACATCTGAGATGAATTATATTGTCTTGGATCTTCCAACATGATGAGCTTGCTTTTTCCCCTCATGCTAGCCAAATTCATTGCACCAAGTAGAGTTACTACTTGTGCTTCCAAATACCCTTAAACCAGTCTTGCCATAAGAGTCCACCATATCTACCTATCGATTGAGTAAGATCCATCAAGTAAGTTGTCATCGGTGCAAGCTATAAAAATTGCTCTCTAAATATGTATGATTGATTGGTGGGGAGTAAATAAGCTTTATACGATCGTGTGATATGGAAGTAATAAAAGCGACAGACTGCATAATAAAGGTCCATATCACAAGTGGCAATATAAAGTGACGTTCTTTCGCATTAAGATTTTGTGCATCCAACCATAAAAGCGCATGACAACCTCTGCTTCCCTCTGTGAAGGGACTATCTTTTACTTTTATCTCCTACATTGCATAAGAGTCGCGGTGATCTTCACCCTTAATTTTTACATTTTATCCTTTGGCAAGCACAATATGTTGGAAAGATCTTGGTATATATGGCTAATTGGATGTGAGTTTTCATGAACTAGTACTGTTGACATTACCCTTGAGGTAAAACGTTGGGAGGCAAAACTATAAGCCCCTATCTTTCTCTGTGTCCGATTAAAACTCCATACCCATAAGTATTGCGTGAGTGTCAGCAATTGTGAAAGATTATATGATAGTTGAGTATGTGGACTTGCTGAAAAGCTCTTATACATTGACTCTTTCCTATGTTATGATAAATTGCAATTGCTTCAATGACTGAGATTGTAGTTTGTTAGTTTTCAATGAAGTTTACGATTCATACTTGATATTGTGATTGAATTATTACTCTAGCATTAGAGATTATATGACAAAGAATTATATGAGTTGCTGTTCTAAGAATGATCATGATGCCCTCATGTCCATATTTTATTTTTATCGACACCTCTATCTCTAAACATGTGGACATATTTTTCAATTTCGGCTTTTTTCTTGAGGACAAGTGAGGACTAAGCTTGGGGGAGTTGATACGTCCATTTTGCATCATGCTTTTATATCGATATTTATTGCATTATGGGCTGTTATTACACATTATGTCACAATACTTATGCCTATTCTCTCTTATTTTACAAGGTTTACATAAAGAGGGAGAATGCCGGCAGCTGGGATTCTGGGCTGGAAAAGGAGCAAATATTAGAGACATATTCTGCACAGCTCCAAAAGTCCTGAAACTTCACGGAAGATGTTTTCCAAATATATAAAAAATACTGAGAGCAAGAACATCACCAGGGGGGCCACACCCTGCCCACGAGGGTGGGGGGCGCGCCCTAGCCCCCTGGGTGCGCCCCCTACCTCGTGGGCCCCCTGGTGGCCCTCCGGTGGCCATCTTCTGCTATATGTAGTCTTTCGATGGGAAAATATGATAAGCCATCTTCTTGGACCAAATTATCAAAGTACCGAACGCGAATCATATGAACGTGATGAAAACTAGCTTGACGATATTCCCATGTGTCCTCTGGAGCGCTTTACATCATATAAGAGTTTATCCAGGCTTGTCCTTTGCTACAAAAGGATTGGGCCACCTTTCTGCACTTTATTTACTTTTGTTACTTGTTGCTCGTCACAAATTATCCTATCACAAAACTATCTGTTACCACTTATTTCAGTACTTGCAGAGAATACCTTGCTGGAAACCGCTTATCATTTCCTTCTGCTCCTCGTTGGGTTCGACACTCTTACTTATCGAAAGGACTACAATAGATCCCCTATACTTGTGGGTCATCAACATTCCCTATGCCTCAGTCATAGGTTCTATAAAGTTTGCCATGCTGTATACCAGACCTATTGTGTACCTTGCCATGAGTTTGGCAAAGGGGTACAATAGTAATCCAGGAGTAGATCACTGGACAACGGTCAAAATTATCCTTGGAGGACTAAGGAAATATTTCTCTGTTATGGAGGTGATAAAGGGTTCATTGTAAAGAGTTACATCGATGCAAGCTTTAACACCGATCTGGATGACTCTAAGTCTTAATCTGGATACATATTGAAAGTGGGAGCAATTAGCTAGAGTAGCTCCATGTAGAGCATTGTAGACATAGAAATTTGCAAAATACATAAAATCTGAATGTGGAAGACTCGTTGGCTAAACTTCTCTCACAAGCAAAACATGATCACACCTTAGTACTCTTCGGGTGTTAATCACATCGCGATGTGAACTAGATCATTGACTCTAGTAATCCCTTTGGGTGTTGGTCACATAGCGATGTGAACTATGGGTGTTAAATCACATGGTGATGTGAACTATTGGTGTTAAATCACATGACGATGTGAACTAGATTATTGACTCTAGTGCAAGTGGGAGACTGAAGGAAATATGCCCTAGAGGCAATAATAAAGTTGTTATTTATATTTGCTTATATCATGATAAATGTTTATTATTTATGCTAGAATTGTATTAACCGGAAACTTAGTACATGTGTGAATACATAGACAAACAGAGTGTCCCTAGTATGCCTCTACTTGACTAGCTCGTTAATCAAAGATGGTTAAGTTTCCTAACCATAGACATGTGTTGTCATTTGATGATCGAGATCACATCATTAGAGAATGATGTGATGGACAAGACCCATCCATTAGCTTAGCATAATGATCGTTTAGTTTTATTGCTATTGCTTTCTTCATGACTTATACATGTTCCTCTGACTATGAGATTATGCAACTCCCGAATACCGGAGGAACACCTTGTGTGCTATCAAACATCACAACTTCACTGGGTGATTATAAAGATGCTCTATAGGTGTCTCCAACGGTGTTTGTTGAGTTGGCATAGATCGAGATTAGGATTTGTCACTCCATGTATTGGAGAGGTATCTCTGGGCCATCTCGGTAATGCACATCACTATGAGCCTTGCAAGCAATGTGACTAATGAGTTAGTTACGGGATGATGTATTACGGAACGAGTAAAGAGACTTGCCGGTAATGAGATTGAACTAGGTATGAAGATACCAACGATCGAATCTCGGGCAAGTAACATACCGATGACAAAGGGAACAACGAATGTTGTTATGCGGTTTGACTGATAAAGATCTTCGTAGAATATGTAGGAACCAATATGAGCATCCAGGTTCCACTATTGGTTATTGACCGGAGATGTGTCTCGGTCATGTCTACATAATTCTCGAATCCGTAGGGCGCTCGATGACGATTTATATTATGAGTTATGTGATTTGATGACTGAAGTTTGTTCGGAGTCTCGGATGAGATCATGGACATGACGAGGAGTCTCGAAATGGTCGAGAGGTAAATATAGATATATTGGAAGGTTATATTCGGACACCGGAATGGTTCCGAAGTGTTTCGGGTATTTTTCGGAGTACCGAGAGGTTACCGGAACCCCCTTGGGAAGTAGTGGGCCTTAATGGGCTTTAGTGGAAAGGAGAGAAGGGCCTCAAGGGGTGGCGGCGCCCCCCCCATGGCTGGTCCGAATTGGTCTGGGAGGGGGCGACACCCCCCTCTTTCCTTCTCCCCTCTTCCTCCCTCCCTCCTTCTCCTTGTTGGAATAGGAAAGGGGGGGGGCGAATCCTACTTGGACTGGGAGTCCAAGTAGGACTCCCCCCTTTGGCGCTCCCCCCTTGGGCCAGCCTCCTCTTCTCCCCTCCTTTATATACATGAGAGGGCGGCACCCCAAAGACACAACAAGTCTTCTCTTAGCTGTGTGCGGTGCCCCCCTTGATACTTCTCCAACGTATCTATAATTTTTGATTGTTCCATGCTATTATATTATCTGTTTTAGATGTTTAATGGCCTTTATTATGCAATTTTATATTATTTTTGGGACTAACCTATTAACCAAAGGCCCAATGCAAATTGCTGTTTTTTGCCTATTTCAGTGTTTCGCAGAAAAGGAATATCAAACGGAATCCAAACGGAACGAAACCTTCGCGAGGATTTTTTTTGGAACAAACACAATCTAGGAGACTTGGAGTGGAGGTCAAGGAAGCAACAAGGTGGCCACGAGGTAGGGCAGCGCGCCCCCACACTCGTGGGCCCCTCGTGGCTCCACCGACCTACTTCTTTCGCCTATATATACTCTTATACCCTAAAAATATCCAGGGGATCCACAAAACCATGTTCCCACCGCCGCAACCTTCTGTACCCGTGAGATCCCATCTGGGGACCTTTTCCGGCAATCTGTCGGAGGGGGATTCGATCACGGAGGGCTTCTACATCAACACCATAGCCTCTCCGATGATGTGTGAGTAGTTTACCTCAGACCTTCGGGTCCATAGTTATTAGCTAGATGGCTTCTTCTCTTTCTTTGGATCTCAATACAAAGTTCTCCTCGATATTCTTTTGAGATCTATTCGATGTATTTTTTTTGCGGTGTGTTTGCCGAGATCCGATGAATTGTGGGTTTATGATTAATATTATCTATGAACAATATTTGATTCTTCTCTGAATTCTTATATGCATAATTTGATATCTTTGCAAGTCTCTTCGAATTATCAGTTCAATTTGGCCTACTAGATTGATCTTTCTTGAAATGGGAGAAGTGCTTAGCTTTGGGTTCAATGTTGCGGTGTCCTTTGCCAGTGACAGTTGGGGCAGCAAGGCACGTATTGTATTGTTGCCATCGAGGATAACAAGATGGGGTTTTCATCATATTGCATGAGTCTATCCCTCTACATCATGTCATCTTGCTTAAGGCGTTACTCTGTTTTTAACTTAATACTCTAGATGCATGCTGGATAGCGGTCGATGAGTAGAGTAATAGTAGTAGATGCAGGCAGGAGTCGGTCTAGTTGTCTCGGCACGTATTGTATTGTTGCCATCGAGGATAAAAAGATGGGGTTTATATCATATTGCTTGAGTTTATCCCTCTACATCATGTCATCTTGCCTAATGTGTTACTATGTTCTTATGAACTTAATACTCTAGATGCATGCTGGATAGCGGTCGATGTGTGGAGTAATAGTAGTAGATATAGAATCGTTTCGATCTACTTGACACAGACGTGATGCCTAAGTCCATGATCATGCCTAGATATCATCATAACTATGCACTTTCCTGTCAATTGCTCGGCAGTAATTTGTTCACCCACCGTAATTTATGCTATCTTGAGAGAAGCCACTAGTGAAACCGATGGCCCCGGGTCTACTTTACATCATATTATTTTCCCATCAACTAGCTATTTCTGTCGTCGTTTATTTTGCAATCTTCACTTTTCAATCTATACAACAAAAATACCAAAAATTTTATTTTATTATCTCTATCAGATCTCACTTTCGTAAGTGATCGTGAAGGGATTGACAACCCCTTTATCGCGTTGGTTGCGAGGTTCTTGTTTCTTTGTGTAGGTACTAGGCGACTTGCGTGTAGTCTCCTACTGTATTGATACCTTGGTTCTCAAAAACTGAGGGGAATACTTATGCTACTTTGCTGCATCACCCTTTCCTCTTCAAGGGAAAACCAAGCAAGAAGGATTTCTGGCACCGTTGCCGGGGAGATCTACGCCAAGTCAAGACATACCAAGTACCCGTCACAAACTCTTATCGCTCGCATTACATTATTTTCCATTTGCCTCTCATTTTCCTCTCCCTCACTTCACCTTTGCCGTTTTATTCGCCTCTTTTCTGTTCGCCCTTTTTCTGTTCGCCTTCTTTCACTTGCCTCTTGTGTGACTGTTTGTTGGGTTGATTGTTTGTCACAATGGCTCAAGATAATACTAAATTATGTGACTTTTCCAATACCAACAATAATGATTTTATTATCACTCCGATTGCTCCTCTTACCGATGCTGAATCTTGCGAAATAAATACTACTTTGCTGAATCTTGTCATCAAAGATTAATTTGCTGGCCTTCCTAGTGAAGATGCCGCTACCCATCTAAACAACTTTGTTGATTTATGTGATATGCAAAAGAAGAAATATGTGGATAATGATATTCTTAAATTGTAGCTATTTTCATTTTTTCTTAGAGGTCGTGCTAAAACTTGGTTCTCTTCTTTGCCTAAACATAATATTGATTCATGGAATAAGTGCAAAGATGCTTTTATCTCTAAGTATTTTCCTCCCGTTAAGATCATCTCTCTTAGAAACGATATTATGAATTTTAAGCAACTTGATCATGAGCATGTTGCACAAGCATGGGAGAGGATGAAATTAATGATACGCAATTGCCCTACACATGGTTTGAATTTATGGATGATTATACAGAATTTTTATGCTGGATTGAATTTTGCCTCTAGAAATCTTTTAGATTAGGCCGCGGGAGGCACTTTTATGGAAATCACTTTAGGATAACCTACTAAACTCCTAGATAATATTATGGTTAATTATTCTCAATGGCACACTGAAAGATCTACTAGTAAAAAAGTTCATGCGATAGAAAAGATTAATGTTTTGAGTGGAAAGATGGATGAACTTATGAAATTGTTTGCTAATAAGAGTGCTTCTTATGATCCTAATGATATGCCTTTGTCCACTTTGATTGAGAATAATAATGAATCTATGGATGTGAATTTTGTTGGTAGGAACAATTTTGGCAACAACGCTTATAGAGGAAGCTTTAATTCTAGGCCGTTCCCTAGTAATTTCTCTACTAATTATGGTAATTACTACAACAAATATTATGGAAATTTTAATAAGATGCCCTCTGATTTTGAGACTAGTGTTGAAGAATTTATGAATTCGCAAAAGAATTTCAATGCTTTGATTGAAGAAAAATTGCTTAAGATTGATGAGTTGGCTAGGAACGTGGATAGAATTTCTCTTGATGTTGATTCTTTGAAACTTAAATCTATTCCACCTAAGCATGATATCAATGAGTCTCTCAAGGCCATGAGAATTTTCATTGATGAGTGCAAAGAAAGAACCGCTACGATGCATGGTAAAAAAGAGTGCTTTCTGAAAGCATGTTCTTCTAGTTTTCATGATAATAAAGATGTAGATCTAAAAGTGATTGATGTGTCTCCTATTAAATCTTTGTTTTCCAATATGAATCTTGATAAAGAGGGGGCTGGATATGAGTCAACTTTAGTTAAAAGGCGTCCCAATGATTTGGAGTTTTTAGATCTTGATGCTAAAATTAATAAAAGTGGGATTGAAGAGGTCAAAACTTTACATAGCCATGAACCCACTATTTTGGATTTCAAGGGATTTAATTTTGATAATTACTCTTTGATAGATTGTATTTCCTTGTTGCAATCTGTGTTGAATTCTCCTCATGCTTATGATCAAAATAAGGCTTTTACTAAACATATCATTAATGCTTTAATGCAATCTTATGAAGAAAAGCTTGAACTAGAAGTTTCTATCCCTAGAAAACTTTATGATGAGTGAGAAACTACTATTAAAATTAATATCAAAGATCATGAATGCTATGCTTTATGTGATTTGGGTGCTAGTGTTTCCATGATTCCAAAAACTTTGTGTGATGTGTTAGGTTTTCGTGAATTTGATGATTGTTCTTTAAATTTGCACCTTGCGGATTCCACCATTAAGAAACCTATGGGAAGTATTAATAATGTTATTATTGTTGCAAATAGGAATTATGTGCCTGTAGATTTCATTGTTCTTGATATAGATTGCAATCCTACATGTCCTATTATTCTTGGTAGACCTTTCCTTAGAACGATTGGTGCAATTATTGACATGAAAGAAGGAAATATTATATTCCAATTTCCGTTAAGGAAAGGCATGTAACACTTTCCTAGAAAGAAAATTAAATTACCTTATGAATCTATTATGAGAGCCACTTATTGATTGCATACCAAAGATGACAATACCTAGATCTATTCTTGCTTTTATACTAACGGAGCTCATGATATTTTCTGTTGAGTTTTGTGTTGTGAAGTTTTCAAGTTTTTGGGTAAAGATTTGATGGATTTTGGAACAAGGAGTGGAAAGAGCCTAAGCTTGAGGATTCCCAAGGCACCCCAAGGTAAAATTCAAGGACAACCAAAAGCCTAAGCTTGGGGATTCCCCGGAAGGCATCCCCTCTTTTGTCTCCATCTATCGGTAACTTTACTTGAGGCTATATTTTTATTCACCACATGATATGTGTTTTGCTTGGAGCGTCTTGTATGATTTGAGTCTTTACTTTTTAGTTTACCACAATCATCCTTGCTGTATGCACCTTTTGGGAGAGACACACATGAATCGGAATTTATTAGAATACACTATGTGCTTCACTTATATCTTTTGAGCTAGATAATTTTGCTCTAGTGCTTCACTTATATCTTTTAAGAGCACTGCGGTGGTTTTATTTTATAGAAATTATTGATCTATCATGCTTCACTTATATTATTTTGAGAGTCTTTTAGAACAACATGGTAATTTTCTTTCGTTATGAAATTAGTCCTAATATGATAGGCATCCAAGATGGGAATAATAAAAACCTTAATATAGAGTGCATTAAATGTTATGAGAAGCTTGATACTTGATAGTTGTTTTGAGATATAAAGATGGTAATATTAGAGTTGTGCTAGTTGAGTAATTGTGGAATTGAGAAATACTTGTGTTGAAGTTGGCAAGTCCCGTAGCATGCACGTATGGTAAACGTTGTGTGACAAATTTGAAGCATGGGTTGTTCTTTGATTGCTTTCCTTATGAGTGGCGGTCGGGGACGAGCGATGGTCTTTTCCTACCAATCTATTCCCCTAGGAGCATGCGCGTAGTGCTTGGTTTTGATGACTTGTAGATTTTTGCAATAAGTATGTGAGTTCTTTATGACTAATGTTGTGTCCATGGATTATACGCACTCTCACCCTTCCATCATTGCTAGCCTCTTCGATACCGTGCATTGCCCTTTCTCACCTCGACAGTTGGTGCAAACTTCGCCGGTGCATCCAAATCCCGTGATATGATACGCTCTATCACACATAAGCCTCCTTATATCTTCCTCAAAACAGCCACCATACCTACCTATTATGGCATTTCCATAGCCATTCCGGGATATATTGCCATGTAGCTTTCCACCGTTCTGTTTATTATGACACGCTCCATCATTGTCATATTTCCTTGCATGATCATGTAGTTGACATCGTATTTGTGGCAAAGCCACCTTCATAATTCGTTCATACATGTCACTCTTGATTCATTGCATATCTCGGTACACCGCCGGAGGCATTCACATAGAGTCATATTTTTTTTCTAAATATCGAGTTGTAATTCTTGAGTTGTAAGTAAATAAAAGTGTTGAGTTGTAAGTAAATAAAAGTGTGATGATTTTCATTATTAGAGCATTGTCCCATGTGAGGAAAGTTCTTCAAAAAAAGAGAGAAAAAAAGAGAGAAGGGGCAATGTTACTATCCTTTTCCCACACTTGTGCTTCAAAGTAGCACCATGATCTTCATGATAGAGAGTCTCCTATTTTGTCACTTTCATATACTAGTGGGAATTTTTCATTTTAGAACTTGGCTTGTATATTCCTATGACGGGCTTCCTAAAAAATGCCCTAGGTCTTCGTGAGCAAGCAAGTTGGATGCACACCCACTTAGTTTCTTTTGTTGAGCTTTCATATATTTATGTCTCTAGTGCATCCGTTGCATGGCAATCCCTACTCCTTGCATTGACATCAATAGATGGGCATCTCCATAGCCCATTGATTAGCTACGTCAATGTGAGACATTATCCCTTTTGTCTTCTCACACAACCTCCATCATCATATTCTATTCCACCCATAGTGCTATGTCCATGACTCGTGCTCATATATTGCGTGAAAGTTGAAAGAGTTTGAAAAGGCTAAAGTATGAAACAATTGCTTGGCTTGTCATCGGGGTTGTGCATGATGGGAGCATTTTGTGTGACGAGAATGAAGCATGGCCAACCTATATGATTTTGTAGGGATAAGCTTTCTTTGGCTATCTTATTTTGATAAGACATAATTGCTTGGTTAGCATGCTTGAAGTATTATTATTTTTATGTCAATATTAAACTTTTGTCTAGAATCTTTTGGATCTAAACATTCGTGCCGCAATAAAGAGAACTACATTGAAAATTTTGTTAGGTAGCATTCCACATCAAAAATTCTGTTTTTATCATTTACCTACTCGAGGATGAGCATGAATTAAGCTTGGGGATGCTTGATACGTCCCCAACGTATCTATAATTTTTGATTGTTCCATGCTATTATATTATCTGTTTTGGATGTTTAATGGGCTTTATTATGCACTTTTGTATTATTTTTGGGACTAACCTATTAACCGAAGGCCCAGTGCGAATTGCTGTTTTTTGCCTATTTCATTGTTTCGTAGAAAAGGAATATCAAACGGAATGAAATCTTCACGAGGATCTTTTTGGAACAAACGCAATCCAGGAGACTTGGAGTGGAGGTCAAGGAAGCAACGAGGCGGCCACGAGGTAGGGCGGCGTGCCCAGGGGGGCAGGCGCGCTCCCACCCTTGTGGCCCCCTCGTGGCTCCACGGACCTACTTCTTTCGCCTATATATACTCTTATACCCTGAAAACATCCATGGGAGCCACGAAACCACTTTTCCACCGCCGCAACCTTCTGTACCCATGAGATCCCATCTGGGGACCTTTTCCGGCGATCTGCCAGAGGGGGATTCGATCATGTAGGGCTTCTACATCAACACCATAGCCTCTTCGATGATGTGTGAGTAGTTTACCTTAGACCTTCAGGTCCATAGTTATTAGCTAGATGGCTTCTTCTCTCTCTTTGGATCTCAATACAAAGGTCTCCTCAAAGTTCTTGGAGATCTATTCAATGTAATTCTTTTTGCGGTGTGTTTGCCGAGATCCAATGAATTGTGGGTTTATGATTAAGATTATCTATGAACAATATTTGATTCTTCTCTGAATTCTTTATGCATGATTTGATATCTTTGCAAGTCTCTTTGAATTATCAGTTTGGTTTGGCCTACTAGATTGATCTTTCTTCCAATGGGAGAAGTGCTTAGCTTTGGGTTCAATCTTGCGGTGTCCTTTCCCAGTGACAGTAGGGGCAGCAAGGCACGTATTGTATTGTTGCCACCGAGGATAAAAAGATGGGGTTTATATCATATTTCTTGAGTTTATTCCTCTACATCATGTCATCTTGCCTAATGCGTTACTCTGTTCTTATGAACTTAATACTCTAGATGCATGCTGGATAGCGGTCGATGTGTGGAGTAATAGTAGTAGATGCAGAATCATTTCTGTCTACGTGATACAGACGTGATGCCTATGTTCATGATCATGCCTAGATATCATCATAACTATGCACTTTTCTATCAATTGCTCGGCAGTAATTTGTTCACCCATCGTAATTTATGCTATCTTGAGAGAAGCCACTAGTGAAACCTATGCCCCTCGGGTCTACTTTGCATCATATTATTTTCCCGTCAACTAGCTATTTCTGTCGCCGTTTATTTTGCAATCTTTACTTTTCAATCTATACAACAAAAATACCAAAAATATTTATCTTATTATCTCTATCAGATCTCACTTTCGTAAGTGACCGTGAAGGGATTGACAACCCCTTTATCACGTTGGTTGCGAGGTTCTTGTTTGTTTGTGCAGGTACTAGGCGACTTGCGTGTAGTCTCCTACTGGATTGATATCTTGGTTCTCAAAAACTGAGCGAAATACTTATGCTACTTTGCTGCATCATCCTTTCCTCTTCAAGGGAAAACCAATGCATGCTCAAGAGGTAGCACCCCTCCACAGTTACACACCTCGGTCATATCGTCGTAGTGCTTAGGCGAAGCCGTGCACCGGTAAATTCATCATCACCGTCAACTCACCGTCGTGCTGATGGAACTCTCCCTTGTCCTCAACTGGATCAAGAACTCGAGGGACTTCATCGTGCTAAACGTGCGCTGGACATGGAGGTGTTGTACGTTCGGTGGTAGGATCGGTTGAATCGCGAAGATGTTCGACTACATCAACCGCGTTACTAAACGCTTTCGCTTTCGGTCTACGAGGATACGTGGACACACTCTTCCCTCTCATTGCTATGCATCTCGTAGATAGATCTTGTGTGATCGTAGGTTTTTTTGAAATACTGTGTTCCCCAACAGAACAGGGCTTGGCGACAGCTCCGTATTGATGATCCATCCATGTTTGATACTTTATTGTACTAGTTCCTTTGTGAAGAAGACTATTGAGTTCAGGTGGGATCTTTTAGAAAGAATTAAACGCAACTCTGAAGATTGGGAGCTCAACGAAGGTAAAGAGTCAGGTATTAATCTTAAGTATGATTGTGGTAAATCTTTTATGAATACCGATGCTTTTCAAAAATTTAGCACTAAATATGGACTTGACTCTGAGATAGTAGCCTCCTTTTGTGAAGCATTTGCTACTCATGTTGTTCTCCCTAAGGAGAAGTGGTTTAATATCATCAACCTATTAAAGAAGAAATTAAGGAACCAGTAATAGCAAAAGATGAAACTATTATTTATAATGTTGACCCAGTTGTTCCTACTGCTTATATTGAAAAACCACCTTTCCCTGTTAGGATAAAGGAGCATGCTAAGGTTTCAACTGTGGTCAATAAAAGTTATATAAGAGCACCTAAACCTGCTGAACAAATCAAAGTAGACCTAGCGTTGCTATGGTTAAAGATCTCTTGGTAGAAGATATAGATGGACATGTTATTTACTTCTGTGATGAAGCTACTACAATTGCTAAGCCCGATGAGAAAGATAAACATAGACCTGTTGTTGGCATGCCTGTTGTCTCAAACAAAATAGGAGATCACTGTCATCATGGTTTATGTGACTTAGGTGCTAGCATGAGTTATATTCCTTTTTACCTTATATCAAGAAATTATGAATGATATAGCACCCGCTAAGATAGAAGACAGAGATGTTACTATTAAACTTGCTAATAGAGACACCATCACACCACTTGGGATTGTTAGAGATGTTGAAGTCTTGTGTGGGAAAATAAAATATCCTATTGATTTTTTAGTTCTTGGTTCCCCACAACATGACTTTTGTCCCATTATCTTCGGTAGACCTTTATTAAACACCGTTAATGCTAAAATAGATTGTGAGAAACAAACCGTTTTGGTGATGAGTCTCATGAGTTTAATTTTTCCAAGTTCAATAGAAAGCATGATAAGAAATAATTACCTAGTAAGGATGAAATAATTGGTCTTGCTTCTATGGCCATGCTTCCTACTGATCCTCTAGAACAATATTTGCTAGACCATGAAAATGATATGCATATGCATGAAAGAAATGAGATAGATAAAATTTCTTTGAACAACGACCTTGCTTAAACACAATTTCCTATTGAAACTATAGGAGGTACTCCTCCACCTAAAGGTGATCCTATGTTTGAATTAAAACAATTGCCAGACACTTTGAAATATGCTTATCTTGATGAGAAAAAGACATATCTTGTTATTATTAGTGCTAACCTTTCAAAACATGAGGAAGAAAGATTATTGAAACTTCTGTAGAAGCACCAAGCTGCTATTGGATATACTCTTGACGATTGTAAGGGAATTAGTCCCACTCTCTGTCAGCACAAGATTAATATGCAACCTGATGTTAAACCCGTTGTTGATCACCAACGGCGTTTAAATCCTAAAATTAAAGAAGTGGTAAGAACCGAAATACTGAAGCTTCTGGAAGTAGGTATAATCTATCCTATTACTGATAGTATATGAGTATGTCCTATTCATTGTGTCTCTAAGAAGGGAGATATTACTGTTGTTCCTAATGATAAGAATGGACTTATTCCACAAAGAATTGTCACTGGCTATAGAATGGTAATTGATTTTAGAAAATTAAATAAAGAAACTAGAAAATATCATTACCCTTTGCCTTTCATTGATCAAATGCTAGAAAGACTATCTAAGAACACACACTTTTGCTTCCTTGATGGATATTCTGGTTTTTATCAAATACTTGTTTCACAACCTGACCAAGAGGAAACTATCTTTACTTGTCCTTTTTGGAACTTATACTTATAGACGTATGCCTTTTGGTTTATGCAATGCACCTGCTACCTTACAAACATGTATGACTACTATATTCTCTGATTTTTGTGAAAAGATTGTTGAGATTTTCATGGATAATTTTTCTGTTTACGGAACTTCTTTTGATGATTGCTTAAGCAACCTTGATCGAGTTTTGCAGAGATGCGAGCAAACTAATATTGTCTTAATTGGGAGAAGTGCCACTTTATGGTTAATGAAGGTATTATCTTGGGACATAAATTTCTGAACGAGGTATTGAGGTGGATAAAGCTAAAGTTGATGCAATTGAGAAAATGCCATGTCCTGAAGATATCAAAGGTATTTGTAGTTTCTATAGGAGATTTATTAAAGACTTCTCTAAAATTTCTAGGCCTCTTACAAATATTTTACAAAAGGATGTTCCATTTGTTTTTGATGATGAATGTGTAGAACCCTTTGAAACACTTAAGAAAGCCTTAATTTCTGCACCTATTTCAACCACCTGATTGGAACTTGCCTTTTGAAATTATGTGTGATGCTAGTGATTATGTTGTTGGTGCTATTCTAGGACAAAGAGTTAATAAGAAATTAAATGTTATTCATTATGCTAGTAAAACTCTAGAAAGTGCCCAAAGAAATTATGCTACTACTGAAAAATTATTTTTGGTAGTGTTGTTTGCTTGTGATAAATTCAGATCTTACATTGTTGATTCTAAGGTGACTATTCACACTGATCATGCCGCTATAAAATATCTTATGGAAAAGAAAGATGATAAACCTATACTCATTAGGTGGGTTCTCTTCCTACAAGAATTTGACTTACATATCACTGATAGAAAAGGAGCTGAGAACCCCGTAGCTGATAACTTATCTAAGTCAGAAAATATTCTTGATGACCCACAACCTATTAATGATAGTTTTCCTGATGAGCAATTAGCTGCAATAAATGTCTCGCATAACACTCCTTGGTATGCTAACTATGCTAATTATATTGTTGCTAAATATCTACCACCTAGATTCACATACTAACAAAAGAAAAAAAATTCTTTTATGATTGAAGACACTACTTTTGGGATCACCCACATCTTTATAAAGGAGTAGATGGTATTATTAGACGTTGTGTACCTAAGCATGAATAGGGACAAATCCTATGGAAATGTCACTCCGAAGCTTACGGAGGGCACCATGCGGGAGACAGAACTGCTCACAAGGTATTGCAATCTGGTTTTTATTGGCCTATTCTCTTCAAGGATGCCCATAAGTTTGTTTTATATTGTGATGAATGCCAACGAATTGGTAATATTGGTAAGCGTCAGGAAATGCCTATGAATTATTCACTTGTAGTTGAACCATTTGATGTTTGGAGATTTGGTTACATGGGACCTTTTCCTTCCTCTAATGGGTATACACATATTTTGGTTGCTGTTGATTATGTTACTAAGTGGGTAGAAGCTATTCGAACTAGTAGTGCCGATCACAACTCCTCTATTAAAATGCTTAAGAAAGTTATTTTTCCAAGGTTTGGAGTCCATAGATATTTAATGACTGATGGTGGTTCACATTTCATTCATGATGATTTCCGTAAAATGCTTGCTAAGTATGGTGTTAATCATAGAATTGCATCACCCTATCATCCTCAGTCTAGTGGTCAAGCTGAACTTAGCAATAGAGAAATAAAATTAATTTTACAGAAAACTGTCAATAGGTCCCGAAAGAATTGCTCTAAGAAATTAGACGCTGCACTTTAGGCTTACCGAACAGCATACAAAAATTCCATGGGTATGTCTCCTTATAAAATGGTTTATAGAAAAGCTTTTCATTTGCCTCTTGAGTTAGAACACAAAGCATATTGGGCAATTAAAGAACTCAACTATGATTTCAAACCTGCCGGTGAAAAGAGGTTATTTGATATTAGCTCACTAGATGAATGGAGAACCCAAGCTTATGAAAATGCCAAGTTATTTAAAGAAGAAGTTAAAAGATGGCATGATAAAATAATCCAAAAGCGTGAGTTCAAAGTAGGAGAATATGTTCTTTTCTACAACTCTCATTTCAGATTCTTTTCAGGAAAACTTCTCTCCAAATGGGAAGGACCTTATGTTATCAAGGAGGTTTATCGATCTGGAGCTATCAAAATAAGTAATGCCAAAGGTACTAACCCGAAGGTTGTCAATGGGCAAAGAATAAAACATTATATCTCAGGTACACGCATTAATGTTGAAAACAATATTATCCAAACTATGACACCCGAAGAACACATAAAAGAAACCTTCTGGAACACTCCAGAATCATGAAAAAAAGAGGTGGTACGTGATACGGTAAGTAAACGGACTCCAAAAAATCCGCGAAAATAGTTTTTGTCAGTTTTGGAATATATTAAAAATTAGGAAAATAAGAAACAACCAGGAAGGCAACCCTGTTGGGCACAAGACACCAGGGCACGCCTGGCTTGCCCAGGTGGGTTGTGCCCACCTTGGGTATCTTCCAGACTCCGTTTTCTCCTGTTTGCTTGTTTCCCAAGATAAAAAAATCTTTATATACCCCCTGAACCTATTGACCACGGTGATGCAGCACCCTCGAGCCATTGATATGCGTGAGGGGGTGCTCCACATCCGTGATGTCTAGGGCCCCAAAGGGACGGGGACCGTGGACGCCAGGCTCGAAGCTATGGAGCAGGAGATCTTCAAGTGCAAGGCGATGGTGGAATGTGGACTCAATGCCAATCACCTCATGATCGCGGACTATACCCATGATCTCAACGTGGATGGGAAATCCATGAAGGACATCGTCTTCACCTTCCACGAGCAAATCAACTTTCTGCAAAGCCAAATCTATGATCTCCAAAACCAAGTCTTTGAATATGAGGCAAGGTTTAAAGGTATGAGTTTGGCTGCCAGTTGCAGGACCCGTGGGACTTACTCCTCCTCTTATGATGGTGAGCCTCTGCCATGGAAACCTGAAGATAAGATCGCTACTACTTAATCATCACCACCTCCTTATTCATCACCAAAGGAGACTTGAATATCGGGTATGGGCACTCCCCTTGGCTTGTGCCAAGCTTAGGGGAGGTGCCCCGGTATCGTATCACCTCCACTATCTTTTGCCTTTACTTATCTTAGTTCGATCCTTAGTCATCTTTTGCTTTAGTTGAATAAAAGTCTAGTTTGATCCTTTCTTTTAGACTGCATACTTAGTGATCTATCCTTGTAATCGGGTGCGAGATATATAACAAAGTTTAGTTTGAGTTTTGCTTTCTTTACTTTCTTGTTCAATAAAAAGAAAGGAAACTAATGAAAAAGATCATATGCTAATCTTATGGTAAGTAATAACATCACATAAGGAAGAGTATAAGTAGAAAATTTTATTAGAGATTTACAAACATAGCATTGGTCAATGATGCAATTCATGAAAGAATTAATAAGCGAAGAGAAGATTAACATGCAAATACACTATCTTGGACATCTTTTATGATTGTGAGCCCCGATCAAAATATTATTTGCCAAAATTGTTGACATTGGACGAGGAAGACAACATAATGATTTATGTTTCTTCATATTCACATAGAAGTTATATTGTCATAGATTCTTTAACATGTGGTGCTTGCCCCTATCTTTGCTAGCCAAAAATTCTGCACTAAGTAGAGATACTACTTGTGCATCCAAAACCCTCAACCCAAATCATATTTTGAGAGTCCACCATACCTACCTATGGATTGAGTAAGATCCTTCAAGTAAGTTGTCATCGGTGCAATAAGGCAATGAAAATTGCTTCTAAATGTGTTAGATCATTTAGTGTAAGAGAAAATTGAGCGTTGTATGAACTTGTTATGGCAAAATAATAAAGGTGGCAGATTGCATAATAAAGATTGCTATCATAAGGGGCAATATAACATGACGTTCTTTTGCACTAAGGGATTGAGAATACAACCAAAAAGCGCATGGCAACCTCTGCTTCCCTCTGCGAAGGGACTATCCTTTACTTTTATGTATTTACTTTTATGCAAGAGTCAAAGTATTTCTCTCTATTCCTTTTTATTTTCTCTTTTAGCAAGCACCATGTGGTGAGGAAAGATCTAGGCACATATATCCAGTTGGATATGGGTGGGCATGAGTTATTATTGTTGACATCACCCTTGTGGTGAATATGTTGGGAGGCGAAACTATAAGCCCCTATCTTTCTATGTGTCCGGTTGAAACTTTTTGCTCATGTGTATGTGGTGGGTGTTAGAAATCATAGAAGACTATATGATCGTTGAGTATGTGGACTCGCCAAAAGGCTCCGATACGTGACCCTTCCTGAAAATATGATGAATTGTAGTTACAAAGTTGACTGAGAACATAGTTTGTTGATTTTCATGCTTTATACTTCGATGTTGTGATGAATTGTTACTTATTCATGAGAAGTCTATGATAAAAGTTATGTGATAAGCGTTCTATGATAAATTTTGTTGCTGTTATAATAATATACATGATGCTTCTATGTCCGTATTTTGTTTTTATTGACACCTCTCTCTCTCTCTCTAATCATGTGGACATGTTTTTTTGATTTCGGTTTTTCGCTTGAGGACAAGCGAAGTCTAAGTTTCGGGGAGTTGATACATCCATTTTGCATCATGTTTTCCTACTGTTATTTATGATGTTTTTGTGCATAGTAATGCTTTATGGAGTAATTCTAATGCCTTTTCCCTCATAATATGCAAGGTTCACACAAAGAGGGTGAATACCGGCAGATGGAATTCTGGACCTGAAAAAGCTATGTCATGCCACCTATTCTGCACAACTCCAAATGAGCTAGAACTTCATGGGGATTTTCATGAAATATATAAGAATTATTGGAGCAAATAACCACCAGAATGGCCCACCAGGTGGGCACAACCCACCTGAGCGCGCCAGGGCCCCCAGGCGCGCCCTGGTGGGTTGTCCCCTCCTCGGCCCACCTCCGGTGCCCCTCTTCTGGTATATAAGTCATTTTAACCTAGAAAAAAATAAGGGGAGGACTTTTGGGATGAAGCGCTGCCGTCTCGAGGCAGAACTTGGGAAGGAGCACTTTTGCCCTCCGGCGGAGCGATTCAGCCGGGGGAACTTCCCACCCGGAGGGGAAAATCATCATCATTATCATCACCAACAACTCTCCCATCTTGGGGAGGGCAATCTCCATCAACATATTCAACATCACCATCTCCTCTCAAACCCTAGTTCATCACTTGTGTTCAATCTTTGTATCAGTATCTTAGATAGGTGCTTGTGGGTGACTAGTAGTGTTGATTACATCTTGTAGTTGATTACTATATTGTTTATTTGGTGGAAGATTATATGTTCAGATCCATTATGCTATTTAATACCCCTCTGATCTTGAGCATGATTATCATTTGTGAGTAGTTACTTTTGTTCTTGAGGTAACGGGAGAAATCTTGTTGCAAGTAATCATGTGAACTTGATATTGTGTTCGATATTTTGATAGTATGTGTGTTGTGATTCCCTTAGTGGTGTCATGTGAATGTTGACTACATGGCACTTCACCTTATTAGGGCCTAAGGGAATGCATTGTGGAGTAGTTATTAGATGATGGGTTGCGAGAGTGACAGAAGCTTAAACCCTAGTTTATGCTCTACGTCGCAAGGGATTGATTTGGATCCAAAAGTTTAATGCTACGGTTAAATTTTATCTTAATACTTTTCTCATAGTTGCGGATGCTTACGAGGGGGTTAATAATAAGTAGGAGGTTTGTTCAAGTAATAACAACCCCTAAGCACCGGTCCACCCACATATCAAATTATCAAAGTAGCAAACACAAATCAAACCAACATGATGAAAGTGACTAGATGAAATCCCCGTGTACCCTCAAGAACGCTTTGCTTATCATAAGAGTCCGTTTTGGCCAGTCCTTTACCACAAAAGGATTGGGCTACCTTGTTGCACTTTATTTCCCATTACCGTTACTTCCTTGTTACAAATTATCTTCCTATCAAACTACTCATTACTTATAATTTCAGTGCTTGCAGAGAATACCTTGCTGAAAACCGCTTGTCATTTCCTTCTACTCCTCGTTGGTTTCGACACTCTTACTTATCGAAAGGACTACGATTGATCCCCTATACTTGTGGGTCATCACATGCTGCTATTAAATACCTTATGGAAAAGAAAGATGCTAACCCCAGACTTATTAAGTGGGTTCTTTTGCTATAAGAATTTGACTTGCATATTACTGATAGGATGGGAGATGAGAACCCCATAGCTGATAACTTGTCTAGGTTAGAAAATATTCTTGACGACCCACTACCTATTGATGATAGCCTTTCCAGATGAACAACTAGCTGTCATAAATGCTTCTCATAATACCCCTTGGTATGTTGACTATGGTAATTATACTGTTGCTAAATTTATACCACCTAGTTTCATATAATAACAAAAGAAAAAAAATCTTCTTTAACTTAAGACATTACTTTTGGGATGACCCACATCTTTACAAAAGGAGTAGATGGTATTATTGGACGTTGTATACCCGAGCATTGATACGTCTCCAACATATCTATAATTTTTGCTTCTTGCATGCTATTATATTATCTTTATTGGATGTTTTACAATCATTTAATAGCAACTTTATATCCTTTTTTGGGACTAATCTATTGACATAGTGCCCAGTGCTAGTTGTTGTTTTTTTGCTTGTTTTTTACTTCATGGAAAATCAATACCAAATGGAGTCCAAACGCAGCAAAACTTTTTGAAGATTTTTTCTGGACCAGAAGGAACAACTTGGGCCAAATAAGTACCAGAGGGGTGCCCCAAGGGGGGCACAACCCACCTGGGCATGCCTGGGGGCCCAGGCGTGCCCTGGTGGGTTGTGCCCACATCGGTGGGCTCCCGCACCGCCTCTTTGCTCTATAAATACCCCTAAAATCCAAAAACCCTAGGGGAGTCAATGAAACACAATTCCAGCCACTGCAGGTTCTAGAACCACCAGATCCAATCTAGACACCATCACAGAGGGGTTCATCATCCTCATTGGTGCCTCTCCGATGATGCGTGAGTAGTTCATTGTAGACCTACGGGTCCGTAGGCAGTAGCTAAATGGCTTCCTCTCTCTCTCTCTCTCTCTCTTGATTCTCAATACAATGGTCTCTTGGAGATTTATTTGATGTAACTCTTTTTGCAGTGTGTTTGTTAGGATCCGATGAACTTTGAGTTTATAATCAGATCTATTTTATCCATGAAAGTTATTTGAGTTTGGTCTCTTATATGCATGATTGCTTATAGCCTCATATTTCTTCTTCAAATCTTTGGTTTAGTTAGGCCAACTAGATCGATTTTTCTTGCCATGGGAAGAGGTGCTTTGTGGTGGGTTCGTTCTTACGGTGCTCAATCCCAGTGACAGAAGGGGACATGACACGCATGTATTGTTGCTATTAAGGATAACAAGATGGGGGTCTATTCCTACATGAATAGATCTTGTCTACATCATGTCATCATTCTTATTGCATTACTCCGTTTTCCCATGAACTTAATACACTAGATGCATGCTGGATAGCGGTCGACGTGTGGAGTAATAGTAGTAGATGCAGACATGAGTCGGTATACTAATCTCGGACGTGATGCCTATATAATGATCATTGCCTGGATATCGTCATAATTATTTGAAGACCTATCAATTGCCCAATAGTAATTTGTTTACCAGCTGTATGCTATTTTCTTGAGAGAAGCCACTAGTGAAATCTACGGCCCCGGGGTCTATTCTTTATCATATTTGCTTTTCGATCTATTATTTGCCTCTTTTATTTTTAGATCTATTATTCTAAAAACCCCAAAATACCTTGCTGCAATTTTTTGTTATTTTTTGTTATTTCGCGTTTCCACAAGACCTATTTATCCAAGCTACTACAAACCAATCTATCTTTTACCCGGGAGGGATTGACAACCCCTCTTACGCGTCGGGTTGCAAGTAGTTGTTCTTTGTGTGCAGGTACCATTTACATAGTATTGCATGGTTTTCCTACTAGTTCGATAACCTTGGCCTCATCACTAAGGGAAATACTTACCGTAGCTGTGTTGCATCATCCCTTCCTCTTTGGGGAAAATACTAACGCGGACACGAGCCATCAAGAAAGGATTTCTGGCATTGTTGCGGGGGAGACATAATCAACATCTATTAGGTTCTTAATCACAAATCTCATCTCCTTGCAATTTACATTATTTACCATCTGCCTCTCGTTTTCATCTCCCCCACTTCACCAAAATTTGCCATTTTATTTGCCCTCTTTTTCGTTCGCCGTTTTCTCGTCAGATCTGTTTTTGTTTGTGTTCTTGTTTTCGTAGTTGCGATGTCTCAAGAAAATACCAAGTTGTGTGATTTTTCCAATACCAATAATAATGATTTTATTAGCACTCCAATTGCTCCTCTCTCCACTAGTGCGGAGTCTTGTGATATTAATGCTGCTTTGTTGAATCTTGTTATGAAAGATCAATTTTCCGGTACTCCTAATGAGTATGTAGTGTCCCATCTTAACACATTCTAGAATTATGCGATGTGCAAAAGAATAATGATGTGGACAATGATATTGTGAAGTTGAAATTATTTCTGTTTTGTTTGCGAGATCGTGCAAAAATTTGGTTTTCTTCTTTTCCTCGCAATAGTATCAATTCTTGGGATAAGTGCAAAGATGCCTTTATTACTAAGTATTTTTCGCCTGAAAAATTATTTCCCTTAGGATACAAATCATGAATTTTAAGCAACCTGAGCATGAACATGTTGCGCAATCTTGGGAAAGAATGAAATTGATGCTAAGAAATTGTCCTAGTCATGGTTTAAATCTTTAGAAGATCAGGCAATTTTTTTATGCGGGATTGAATTTTGTTTCTAGAAATCTTTTAGATTCCACCGCGGGTGCTACTTTTATGGAAATTACTTTGCGTGAAGCTACTAAATTTCTTGATAATGTTATGGCAAATTATTCACAATGGCATACTGAAAGAGCACCTACTAGTAAAAAGATTAATTCGGTTGAAGAAATAAATTCTTTGAGGGAAAAAGTTGATGCTCTTATGAAATTGGTTTCTAATAAAAGTGCTCCTATTGATATTAACTATGTGCCTTTGTCTACTTTGATTTAGCAAAATACCGATGTTGTAGATGTGAATTTTGTTTCGTGAAACAATTTTAATAATAATGCTTATAGAGGTAAGTTTAATCCTAGGCCTTTTTTGAGAAATTACTCTAATAATTATGGTAATTCCTGTGGTAATCCCTCTTACAATAATAATAGGAACACCTCTGATCTTGAGAATAATATTAAGGAATTTATCAATGCTCAAAAAGTTTTCAACAATACGATAGAAGAAAAGTTGAATAAGATCGATGATATGTCTAGAATCATTGATATAATTTCTCATGACGTAGAAAATCTCAAGTTGAAAATCTGTGTGCCCAAGGTTGAGGAATCAATTTAAGATTTATATGTTTCTATGTATGAAAGTAAGAAAAGAACCACTATGCTTAGAGCTAAAAGAAATTTTTTAGAAATAGTGTTTTCTAGTGATTGGTTTCATAAAAATGATGAAGATCTCAAAGTGATTGGTGTTTATTCTATTGATTCCTTGTTTAATAAATTAACATTGATGATAAAGGGACTAACAGAGAGTCAACTTTAGCTAGAAGGCATCCCGATAATTCGGAGGGAGAAAAATTGTTGAGAAAATTGATAAAAATGGGTTTGGAGAGGTCAAAACTTTAACTACTGATGTGCCCACTCTTTTGGATTACAAAAACTTTAATTATGATAATTGCTCTTTGATTGATTGTATTTCTTTGTTTCAATCCATGATAAATTCACCCCATTCTTCTGAACAAAATAAAGCTTTTACTAAACATATTGTTGATGCCATGATGAAAGCTTTGGAAGAAAAGTTGGAATTAGAGATTTCAATTCCTAGAAAATTACATGATGAATGGGAACCTACTATCAAATTCAAGATGAAAAGTTATGAGTGTTTTGCTTTATGTGACTTGGGTGCTAGTGTTTACACAATTTTGAAATCTTTATGTGATGTGCTTGGTCTTACCAACATTGAAGAGTGTTCTTTAAATTTGAACTTGGTGGATTCTACTAGTAAAAAGCCTTTGGGAAGAATTGATGATGTCCTTATTCTTGCAAATAGAAATTATGTGCCCATAGATTTTATTGTTCTTGACATTGATTGCAATCCGTCTTGTCCAATTATACTTGGTAGACTGTTTTTATGTACTCTTGGTGTCATGATTGATATGAAAGAAGGCAATATTAAATTTCAATTTCCACTAAGGATGGGAATGGAACACTTCCCTGCAACAAGAATCAATCCACCATATGAATCAATCATGAGGGCATCCTATGGATCTAGAAATAAAGATGACAATACTTCGATCTATGCATTTTGCCTAGCTAGGGGCATAAACGATAGTGCTTGTTGGGAGGCAACCAATGAATAAAATTTATTTTTGCCTTTTTCTTTCTGTTCTTGAGTGTTTGCACAATTATGCCTCTGTTATGATTTTGTATTTATGTTTTCGTTAGTATTTGGGCCAAGCAAAGCCTTTGGGATCATGTTGGGTGATAGTTGATTTGATCTTGTTGAAAACAGAATATTTTGTGCCCAGTGGAACAATTTTAGTAAACCACAAAAGCGTTATAAAATTCTGATTTTTTTACACAAGATTGATATACAAATTGCCTACATCTTCCTAATGTTTCAGAATTTTTGGAGTTACAGAAGTATTTGAAGTTTTCATATTGCTACAGACTGTTCTGCTTTTGACAGATTTTGTTTTCTTTGCGTTGTGTGCTTACTTTGACGAATCTATGGACTTTATCGGGAGTATCAGCCATAGTAAAGTTGGAATACAGTAGATATAATGCAAAAATAAAATATGAATGGGTTTGCAACAGTACTTAGAGTAATTATTTGGTTTGTTATACTAACGGATCTCATGAAGGATTTGTTGAGTTTTGTGTGATTGAAGTTTTCATGTTTTGGGTGAGATCACGATGGATGAAGGAATAAGGAGTAAGAAGAGCTTAATCTTGGGGATGACCCATGGCATCCGAAGTTATTATGCAAAGAGAAACAAGCAACTAAGCATGGAGATGCCCCCAAGTGGCATCCCCTCTTTCTTCTAACGACCATCAATATTTTACTTGGAGCTATATTTTTATTCGTCACATATCATGAGTTTTGCTTGGAGCATCTTGTATCATATGAGTCTTTGCTTGTTTTGCCTTTTAGTTTGTGTCATCTATCCTTGCTGGATAGACCTATTTGAGAGAGCCAAAATTATTCTATGATTTGTTAGAATTGCTCTTTATGCTTCACTTAAATTTTTTGAGCTATTGACTTGCTCTAGTGCTTCATTTATATCTTTTTGAGCATAGTGTGCTTTAGTATTTTTGAAGAAATGCTCTCATGCTTCACTTAGATTTATTTGAGAGTTAGTAACTTTTTTTGAAGAAATTCTCTCATGCTTCACTTACATTATTTTGAGAGATTAATTTTTTATGCTCATGTTCTTCACTTAAATTTGTTTGAGCTATCAAAAGCAACATATGAAACTAGTCCCAAAGTGATAGATATTGAAGAGGGATATAATAAAAACTTTCATGAAGATCATTGGACAAAATAAACTTGATTCCTTGTAATAGTTTTGTGATATTATGATAGTGATATGTGAGTCATGTTGGTGAGTAATTATGCTTTAGTAAGAATATTGGTGTTAAGGTTTGTGATTCCCTATGCAAGCACGAAAGTCAATAGTTATGCAATGAAATGACATCCTACTTGTGGTGCATTATTCGTTGTTAGTTATGCTTAATGCTCGCTTATGTGATTTTTCATTTCTTGGTTGGATGCTTCTCAATCTATTTGCTAGCCTTCCCTTGCACTAAGTGGGAATACTACTTGTGCATCCAAAATCCTTAAACCCAGTTTTTCCATATGAGTCCACCATACCTACCTATATGCAGTATTCTCTTGCCGTTCTAAGAAAATTTGTATGTGCCATCTCTAATTTTCCAATAAATTTCCTTTTTGTGTGCTCGTACCACTCATGAGATGGTAGGGGTGGCTGATATTTTTCCATGCTAGATGTGTTATTCTCAAGATGAGTGTTTAGTCACTTGTCATTGCACGAGAGTACGACAAAGTTATTAGGGATGCCCAGTCCCGAAATGAAAAATGAATTTACTTTATGTTGTCAAATAATAAATTCCTTGGAAAGTGTTGGTATGGACGATACCCGTGGATACAGGTAGTCGTGGAATGTGAAAGTATGGTGGAAAAATGAATAAACTTTAATTTCTGCTTGGGAACCGCCTATAATATATCTAGCATGGAAATTGTTGGGAACTACACAATCTTTTTCGTTCATACGAAAAGTATGCCACCAAAAATGTTTTATCTTTATTTTTTCGCTCTAAGCTCTAGCACCTCTACAAATCCCTACTTCCCTCTGTGAAGGGCCTTTCTATTTACTTTATGCAATTTTTTTATTTGAGTCTCCATCTTCTCTTATAAAGCACCAACTAATGGGCACTATTATCGTACTTGAGCATTGGGTGTAGCTAATATGCAAGTGTGTTTCATGAATGGATTAATGATTGAGCATGATGGGCTAGGAATAACTTTCTTTAGTGTTCATATTTTGAAAGACATGGTTTGTCGAGGCTCTGAACGATACCTATGGGATCCCTCGGGGAATCCCTTCTACGGTTGGCGGGGTGTGGAGCTGCGCAAAGAGCGGGTCTAGAAGATCAACGCGGTGGAATTTTTACCCAGGTTCGGGCCGCAAACGATGCGTAAAACCCTATTCCTGCTTTGTGTGTATTTGATGTTCTTGAGCTCTCGAACTAGCTGCGGTGCATGCCTAGTCCAAAAAGTCTGAATCCTTCCTCAGTATGCCTCGGGCCTCCTTTTATATGTCAAAGGGGTTGCCACAATGGCACACAAGAGGTGGAAAGTATGTACCATGTACAAGTCTATCACCTGGCACCGTAGGACAAATGCATTTAATGCACTACCGACGTGCCCTCTTGCTTTATCAGAGACGATAAAGAACCTCGTCCCGTCCATCGCCACCTCGCCATGCTTCGACGCGCATCCAAGCTGATGAGGCATGCAGCGCCACGCTGGCTGGCTGGTGAGCTGGTGCGGTGGCAGGGTCTTCTTGAAGATCTGCATGCCACCATGCAGGTGCTTGGCTAGTTGGCCTAGAAGTTGCATGCTGCCACGCAGGCGCTCGCCTAGTTGGCGGGCTGGCCACCACGTCGGAACGAGCGTGGGGCAACGAAAATCTGGCAAGTGCGGGCGTGGCCTTGGCCTCGTAGATGCACCCGACAAGGGTCTTGCCTCAATCTCGTGGGCGTCCCCGACAAGGGCCTTGCCGGGGGCTTGCGAGCGTCCCCGGCAAGGGTCTTGCCGGGAGTCTTCGATCGTCCCTGGCAAGATCTTGCCGAGGGTCTTTGTCTTCTGGTTCTCATCTGGGCCTGCAGGCCTTTGGTTTCCACAAAGATCTGCATGCCACCACGCAAGGCACTGATACGTCTCCAACGTATCTATAATTTTTGATTGCTCCATGCTATATTATCTACTATTTTGGACATTATTGGGCTTTATTATCCACTTTTATATTATTTTTGGGACTAACCTATTAACCGGAGGCCCAGCCCAGAATTGCTGTTTTTTGCCTGTTTTAGGGTTTCAAAGAAAAGGAATATCAAACAGATTCCAAACGGAATGAAACCTTCAGGAACGTGATTTTCTCAACAAACAAGACCCGAGAGACTTGGACCCTACGTCAAGACACAAAAGAGAAGGCCACAAGGTAGGGGGGCGCGCCTACC
>NC_041382.1:559697074-559715268 GCF_002162155.2 Triticum dicoccoides | reverse complement strand
CCCTGTTGCTCCACCAACGTACTCCTTCCTCCTATATATACCTACGTACCCCCAAACGACCAGATACGGAGCCAAAAACCTAATTCCACCGCTGCAACTTTCTGTATCCACGAGATCCCATCTTGGGGCCTGTTCCGGAGCTCTGTAGGAGGGGGCATCGATCACGGAGGGCTTCTACATCAACACCATAGCCTCTCCGATGAAATGTGAGTAGTCCACCTCAGACCTACGGGTCCATAGTTATTAGCTAGATAACTTCTTCTCTATTTTTGGATCTCAATACAATGTTCTTCCCCTCTCTTGTGGAGAACTATTAGATGTAATCTTCTTTTTGCGGTGTGTTTGTTGAGATCGATGAATTGTGGGTTTATGATCAAGTCTATCTATGAATAATATTTGAATCTTCTATGAATTCTTTTATGTATGATTGGTTATGTTTGCAAGTCTCTTCGAATTATCAGTTTGGTTTGGCCTACTAGATTGATCTTTCTTGCAATGGGAGAAGTGCTTAGCTTTGGGTTCAATCTTGCGGTGTCCTTTCCCAGTGACAGTAGGGGCAGCAAGGCACGTATTGTATTGTTGCCATCGAGGATAACAAGATGGGGTTTTCATCATATTGCATGAGTCTATCCCTCTACATCATGTCATCTTGCTTAAGGCGTTACTCTGTTTTTAACTTAATACTCTAGATGCATGCTGGATAGCGGTCGATGAGTGGAGTAATAGTAGTAGATGCAGGCAGGAGTCGGTCTACTTGTCTCGGACGTGATGCCTATATACATGATCATACCTAGATATTCTCATAACTATGCTCAATTCTGTCAATTGCTCAACAATAATTTGTTCACCCGCCGTAGAATGCTTATGCTCTCGAGAGAAGCCACTAGTGAAACCTATGGCCCCCGGGTCTATCTTTATCATATTAATCTCCTACTACTTAGTTATTTCATTTGCTTTTTACTTTGCCTTTATTTTACTTTGCATCTTTATCACAAAAATACCAAAAATATTATCTTATCGTATCTATCAATCTCACTCTCGTAAGTGGTCGTGTAGGGATTGACAACCCCTATTTGTGTTGGTTGTGAGGATTTATTTGTTTTGTGCAGGTACGAGGGACTCGCGCGTAGCCTCCTACTGGATTGATACCTTGGTTCTCAAAAACTAAGGGAAATACTTACGCTACTTTGCTGCATCATCCCTTCCTCTTCGAGGGAAACCAACGCAGTGCTCAAGAGGTAGCAAGAAGGATTTCTGGCGCCGTTGCCGGGGAGGTCTACGCAAAAGTCAACATACCAAGTACCCATCACATACCCTTATCTCCCGCATTACATTATTTGCCATTTGCCTCTCATTTTTCTCTCCCCACTTCACCGTTGCCATTTTATTCGCCCTCTCTATCTATCCTCCCTCTCTTTCTCTATTTGCCTCTTTTTGCCCGTTTGCTTTTTGTTTGCTTGTGTGTTAGTTGCTTGATTATCACGATGGCTCAAGATAATCCTAAATTATGTGACTTCACCAATACCAACAACAATGATTTTATTAGCACTCCGATTGCTCCTCTTACCGATGCTGAATCTTGTGAAATTAATACTGCTTTGCTGAATCTTGTCATGAAAGATCCATTTTCCGGCCTTCCTAGTGAAGATGTTGTTACCCATCTAAATAGCTTCGTTGATTTGTGTGACATGCAAAAGAAGAAAGATGTGGATAATGATATTGTTAAATTGAAGCTATTTCCTTTTTCGCTTAGAGATCGTGCTAAAGCTTGGTTTTCGTCTTTGCCTAAAAATAGTATTAATTCATGGAATAAGTGCAAAGATGCTTTTATCTCTAAGTATTTTCCTCCCACTAAGATCATCTCTCTTAGAAATGATATTATGAATTTTAAGCAACTTGATCATGAACATGTTGTACAAGCTTGGGAGAGAATGAAACTAATGATACATAATTGCCCTACTCCTGGTTTAAATTTGTGGATGATTATACAAAAATTTTATGCCGGATTGAATTTTGCTTCTAGAAATCTTTTAGATTCGGCCACGGGAGGCACTTTTATGGAAATCACTTTAGGAGAAGCTACTAAACTCCTAGATAGTATTATGGTTAATTACTCTCAATGGCATACTAAAAGATCTACTAATAAAAAGGTGCATGCGATAGAAGAAATTAATGTTTTGAGTGGAAAGATGGATGAACTTATGAAATTATTTGCTAATAAGAGTGTTTCTTCTGATCCTAATGATATTCCCTTGTCTACTTTGATTGAGAATAATAATGAATCTATGGATGTGAATTTTGATGGTAGGAACAATTTTGGTAACAACGCGTATAGAGGAAATTTCAATCCTAGGCCTTATCCTAGTAATCCCTCTAATAATTATGGTAATTCCTACAACAATTCTTATGGAAATTATAATAATATTCCCTCTGATTTTGAATCTAATATTAAATAATTTATTACTTCGCAAAAGAATTTCAATGCTTTGATTGAAGAAAAATTGCTTAAGATTGATGATTTGGCTAGGAATGTTGATAGAATTACTCTTGATGTTGATTCTTTGAAACTTAGATCTATTCCACCTAAGCATCATGTCAATGAGTCTCTCAAAGCCATGAGAATTTCCATTGATGAGTGCAAAGAAAGAACTGCTAGGATGCGTGCTAAGAAAGATGCCTTTATAAGAGCGTGTTCTTCTAGTTCCTATGAAAATAATGATGAAGATCTAAAAGTTATTGATGTGTCCCCTATTAAATATTTGTTTTGCAATATGAATCTTGATAATGATGGGACTGAATATGATCCACCTTTACCTAGAAGGTGTTCCAAGAATTCGGAATTTGTTGATCTTGATGCTAAAATTGATAAAAGTGGGATTGAAGAAATTAAAACCCTAGATGTTGCTAAACCCACTATTATGGATTTCAAGGAATTTAACTATGAAAATTGCTCTTTATTATTGATTGTATTTCATTGTTACACTCCGTGCTAAATTCTCCTCATGCTTATAGTCAAAATAAAATGTTTACTAAACATATCGTTGATGCCTTGATACAATCTTATGAAGAAAAACTTGAATTGGAAGTTTCTATCCCTAAAAACTTTATGATGAGTGGGAACCAACTATTAAAATTAAAATTAAAGATCATGAATGCTATGCTTTATGTGATTTGGGTGCTAGTGTTTCCACGATTCCAAAGACTTTGTGGGATTTGTTAGGTTTCCGTGATTTTGATGATTGCTCTTTAAACTTGCACCTTGCGGATTCCACTATTAAGAAACCTATGGGAAGAATTAATGATGTTCTTATTTTTGCAAATAGGAATTATGTGCCCGTAGATTTTATTGTTCTTGACATAAATTGCAATCCTTCATGTCCTATTATTCTTGGTAGACCGTTCCTTAGAACGATTGGTGCAATTATTGATATGAAGGAAGGAAATATTAGATTCCAATTTCCATTAAGGAAAGGCATGGAACACTTTCCTAGAAAGAAAATTAAATTACCTTATGAATCTATTAAGAGAGCCACTTATGGATTGCCTACCAAAGATGGCAATGCCTAGATCTATCCTTGCTTGTTATGCCTAGCTAGGGGCGTTAAACGATAACGCTTGTTGGGAGGCAACCCAATTTTATTTTTATTCCTTCATTTTTGCTCCTGTTTAGTAATAAATAATTTATCTAGCCTCTGTTTTGGTTGTGTCTTTTGTGTTTAATTAGTGTTTGTGCCAAGTAGAACCGTTGGGAAGACTTGGGGAAAGTCTTGTTACACTTGCTGTAAAAAACAGAAACTTTAGCGCTCACGAGAACTGATGTCATTTCTATTTGAAAAGTGATATTTAGTTAATTATTTTTGCAAATTATTAATAGATAAATTCCTCACGTCCAGCAATTTATTTTAGAATTTTTGGAGTTCCATATCTTGCGCTAGCTACAGATTACTACAGAGTGTTCTATTTTTGACAGATTCTGTTTTTCGTGTGTTGTTGGCTTATTTTGATGAATCTATGGCTAGTAAAATAGTTTATAAACCATAGAGAAGTTGGAATACAGTAGGTATAACACAAATATAAATAAAGAATGAGTTCATTACAGTACCTTGAAGTGGTCTTTTATTTTCTTTCGCTAACGGAGCTCACGAGATTTTCTACTTTAAGTTTTGTGTTGTGAAGTTTTCAAGTTTTGGGTAAACATTTGATGGATTATGGAACAAGGAGTGGCAAGAGCCTAAGCTTGGGGATGCCCATGGCACCCCCAAGATAATCTAAGGACAGCTAAAAGCCAAAGCTTGGGGATGCCCTGGAAGGCATCCCCTCTTTCGTCTACTTCTATCGGTAACTTTACTTGGAGCTATATTTTTATTCGCCACATGATATGTGTTTTGCTTGGAGAGTCTTGTATGATTTGAGTCTTTACTTTTTAGTTTACCACAATCATCCTTGCTGTACACACCTTTTTAGAGATCCATACATGATTTGCAATTTGTTAGAATACTCTATGTGCTTCGCTTATATCTTTTGAGTTATATAGTTTTTGCTGTAGTACTTCACTTATATCTTTTAGAGCACGATGGTGGATTTGTTTTATAGAAACTATCGATCTCTCATGCTTCACTTAGATTATTTTGAGAGTCTTAAATATCATGGTAATTTGCTTAAAATCCTAATATGCTATGTATTCAAGATTAGTAAAATTTTCTTAAGAGTGTTTTTGAATACTAAGAAAAGTTTGATGCTTGATGATTGTTTTGAGATATGGAGGTAATAATATCAAAGTCGTGCTAGTTGAGTAGTTGTGAAATTGAGAAATGCTTGTGTTGAAGTTTGCAAGTCCCGTAGCATGCACGTATGGTAAACATTATGTAACAAATTTGAAACATGAGGTGTTATTTGATTTTCTTCCTTATGAGTGGCGGTCGGGGATGAGCGATGGCCTTTTCCTACCAATCTATCCCCCTAGGAGCATGCGTGTAGCACTGAGGTTTTTCATGACTTGTATATTTTTGCAATAAGTATGTGAGTTCTTTATGACTAATGTTGAGTCCATGGATTATACGCACTCTCACCCTTCCATCCTTGCTAGCCTCTTCGGTACCGTGCATTGTCCTTTCTCACATTGAGAGTTGGCGCAAACTTCGCCGGTGCATCCAAACCCCGTGATATGATATGCTCTTTCACACATAAACCTCCTTATATCTTCCTCAAAACAGCCACCATACCTACCTATTATGGCATTTCCATAGCCATTCTGAGATATATTTCCATGCAACTTTCCACCATTCCGTTCATCATGACACATTCATCATTGTCATATTGCTTAGCATGATCATGTAGTTGACATAGTATTTGTGGTAAAGCCACCATTCATACTTCTTTCATACATGTCACTCTTGGTCCATTGCATATCCCGGTACACCGCCGGAGGCATTCATATAGAGTCATACTTTGTTCTAATATCGAGTTGTAATTCTTGAGTTGTAAATAAATAGAAGTGTGATGATCATCATTAATAGAGCATTATCCCGAAAAAAAGAAAAGCCGAAAAAAGAAAGGCCAAATAAAAAAAGGAAAAAAAGAAAAGAAAGGCCAAAAAAATATAATAAAAGGGACAATGCTACTATCCTTTTTCCACACTTGTGCTTCAAAATAGCACCATGATCTTTATGATAGAGAGTCTCTTGTTTTGTCACTTTCATATACTAGTGGGAATTTTTCATTATAGAACTTGGCTTGTATATTCCAACAATGGGCCTCCTCAAGTGCCCTGGGTCTTCGTGAGCAAGCAAGTTGGATGCACACCCACTTAGTTTCTTTTGTTGAGCTTACATACATTTATAGCTCTAGTGCATCCGTTGCATGGCAATCCCTAGTCCCTGCATTAACATCAATCGATGGGCATCTCCATAGACCATTTATTAGCCTCGTTGATGTGAGACTTTCTCCTTTTTTGTCTTCTCCACATAACCCCCTCATTATATTCTATTCCACCCATAGTGCTATGTCCATGGCTCACGCTCATATATTGTGTGAAAGTTTATAGGTTTGAGATTACTAAAGTATGAAACAATTGCTTGGCTTGTCATCGGGGTTGTGCACGATGAGAGCATTCTTGTGTGACAAAACCGAAACATGACTAAACTATATGATTTTGTAGGGATGAACTTTCTTTGGCCATGTTATTTTGAGAAGACATAATTGCTTAGTTAGTATGCTTGAAGTATTATTATTTTTATGTCAATATGAACTTTTGTCTTGAATCTTTCAGATCTGAATATTCATACCACAATTAAGAAGAATTGCATTAAAATTATGCCAAGTAGCACTCTGCATCAAAAATTCTATTTTTATCATTTACCTACTTGAGGACGACCAAGAATTAAGCTTGGGGATGCTTGATACGTATCCAACGTATCTATAATTTTTGATTGCTCCATGCTATATTATCTACTGTTTTGGACATTATTGGGCTTTATTATCCACTTTTATATTATTTTTGAGACTAACCTATTAACCGTAGGCCCAGCCCAGAATTGCTATTTTTTGCCTGTTTTAGGGTTTCGAAGAAAAGGAATATCAAACGGAGTCCAAACGGAATGAAACCTTCGGCAACGTGATTTTCTCAACAAACAAGACCCGGGAGACTTGGACCCTACGTCCATACACAAAAGAGGAGGCCATGAGGTAGGGGGCGCGCCTACCCCCCAGGCGCGCCCTCCACCCTCGTGGGCCCCTTGTTGCTCCACCGACGTACTCCTTCCTCCTATATATACCTATGTACTCCCAAACGATCAGATACAGAGCCAAAAACCTAATTCCACCGCCGCAACATTCTGTATCCACGAGATCCCATCTTGGGGCCTGTTCCGGAGTTTTGCTGAAGGGGGCATCGATCATGGAGGGCTTCTACATCAACACCATAGCCTCTCCGATGAAGTGTGAGTAGTTCACCTCAGACCTACGGGTCCATAGTTATTAGCTAGATGGCTTCTTCTCTCTTTTTGGATCTCAATACAATGTTCTTCCCCTCTCTTGTGGAGAACTATTCGATGTAATCTTCTTTTTGCGGTGTGTTTGTTGAGATCGATGAATTGTGGGTTTATGATCAAGTCTATCTACGAATAATATTTGAATCTTCTATGAATTCTTTTATGTATGATTGGTTATGTTTGCAAGTCTCTTCGAATTATCAGTTTGGTTTGGCCTACTAGATTGATCTTTCTTGCAATGGGAGAAGTGCTTTGCTTTGGGTCCAATCTTGCGGTGTCCTTTCCCAATGACAGTAGGGGCAGCAAGGCACGTATTGTATTGTTTCCATCGAGGATAACAAGATGGGGTTTTCATCATATTGCATGAGTCTATCCCTCTACATCATGTCATCTTGCTTAAGGCGTTACTCTGTTTTTAACTTAATACTCTAGATGCATGCTGGATAGCGGTCGATGAGTTGAGTAATAGTAGTAGATGCAGGCAGGAGTCAGTCTACTTGTCTCGGATGTGATGCCTATATACATGATCATACCTAGATATTCTCATAACTATGCTCAATTCTGTCAATTGATCAACATTAATTTGTTCACCCACCGTAGAATACTTATGCTCTCGAGAGAAGCCACTAGTGAAACCTATGGCCCCTGGGTCTATCTTTATCATATTAATCTCCTACTACTTAGTTATTTCCTTTGCTTTTTTACTTTTCTATTTTACTTTGCATCTTTATCACAAAAGTAACAAAAATATTATCTTATCATATCTATCATATCTCACTCTCGTAAGTGGCCGTGTAGGGATTGACAACCCCTATTAGCATTGGTTGCGAGGATTTTTTTTGTGCAGGTACGAAAGACTCACGCGTAGCCTCCTACTGGATAGATACCTTGGTTCTCAAAAACTGAGGGAAATACTTACGCTACTTTGCTGCATCATCCCTTCCTCTTCAGGGAAAACCAACGCAGTGCTCAAGAGGTAACAGGCACTCCCGAGCCTTGGTCTTGACGTTGTCGATGGCGTCATAACTCTCAGGCTCAAGGGTGACGGTCTTGCGGGTGTTGGGCAGGTTACCCCGGCAAGGCTCTTGCCGGGGCCATGTAGGCCGTCCCGGCAACGATCTTGCTGGGGGAAGCCCATCTTGTCCCCTTGCTCTTTATGCTTCTGGCTCGAGCGCTGCCTTGGAAGCCTTGTATCTTTGGTTCCTCTGCTCTGCCAAGCATGGCCACAGGTATGGCTACGACTGCTCGCGCACAAGTAAAGGGGTACAGAAAGTCCCCTACTTTTGTACACCGGCAGGAGCCCCCGGGCCTGGGCCACACATAAGCACAAGGCGTTGTTGGGCCAGGCCTAGAACGGTGCATGGGCATGCGTTGCAGAGTTTTAACTGTGGTAACTCTCTCGCCAGTTGCGCTTCCCCATGACTCGCATTGAGTGCATGATATGGGGGTCGTGCGTGGGGCGGTTGCAGCGTGCTTGCGTCACCTTGCGGTGAATACTAAAGAAGCGGCCCACGTCTTCCCCATAAAAAGAGGACACCGCAGGGGCGCTGCTCATTTACCCTCTGTGCCCTTTCCAATCTTGGAATCGCCGTTCCTCTCTTCTTCTCCAAGCGCGGACCGGAGCTTTCGCCTTTGCTCACCACCGCCGCCGCCGCGCCCCCGTTGCTCTCGATCCCTTACCTCTTCCCAGCCGCCATGGCGCCCAAGACAGGCAAGGGAGTGGCCAAGGACACCGGGGAGAAAGAGGCGCCAGAGAGCGAGTTGGTGGGGATGCGGACAGAATGCACCCTCTTCACCTCGATGGTCGACGTGCTCACCCTCAAGGAGAAGTACAGGCCCCTATGGGGGCGGAGACGCCGGGGCACCCCGCCACGCGTATCATCCCCGCCTCCTTTGCCATGGCCGGCCCAAATCGGCACCCCTTCTTTGTCGATTACTTCTCATGCGGGCTCTTCCCCCCTTTCTACGATTTCTTCAATGACATCATGCATGCCTTCGGCTTCCATCTTCTGGATTTTATGCCGAACGCCGTGGCATGCATGGCCTTCTTTGCCCACCATTGTGAGGGCTTTGCCGGAGTGCATCCCAGCACAACGCTTTTCTGCCACTACTTAACCCCTCGCATCCAGTCAGGGGGCATTATCTCTGGCTGCATCGCCTAGATCCCGAGGACCCAGAGCAAGGACACATACCTGGAGGGCGTCCGAAAGTAGAGGTGGGAAGAGTGGCGGGGCCAGTGGTGCTGGATTGTGGAGGAGGATCCGCAGGAGTTCTACCGGGTCCGTTGAAAGCCACCGGTCCGCAAGAAGGACTGGGGCGATGTCGACGCCAACGACAAGAAGCTCATGGTTGCCACCACCAGGATCCATCGCCTCACCTCGGCCGGGCTCACTCTGGAGATGATCGGGGCCGATTTCACCCGTCGCCGGATTGCCCCGCTGCACAATAAGGGGAGGCCGGCCTGGGACTTTAGGAACACGGCCGGCATCATGAGGCTCCACCCTGGTCTAAATCACAACTTCACGGTGCTACAACATGCCCACCTCTGCCAGAGGCTTTTTCAACTCAAGGTCGACAAGGGCGGCAGGGCCGAGAGGATCGACAAGGCCGAGAAGACCGACAAGGTTGGCAAGGCGGCAGATCTCTGTTCGGGTTGCCGGTGGAGGTGGTCCCGCTGAGCAACAACTCTTGCCAGACCACCATCATTCACCATGATGCTGGTCTTCAACGCGCACGGCCTCGACCCAACTTGGGTCGAGCCAGCAGCAGAGCTGGTGCAGGAATTCTTTGACAACGTGTCGGAGAGGTACATTCACGATGAGCCGCAGCTCATCCGCAACACCACCGCAGAGGAGCTAGCATACATCGCCGCCCGGGCGGAGGAGGCAGCGCTTGCCGAGGAGGCCGTCAGCCTCGGCACCGTGGAAGATGAGGCCGACATGGCCGCAGAGGAGAGAAAGTTCATTGAGTGGACGGGAGCTGCCGGGGGGGGTCCAGCGGCGCCGGCGTTGGGGTTCCACTCGTTGAAGACGTGGTCGAGGAGCCGGCCCAAGAGGAGACCGAGGCGGATGACCCCCGGCCCTGGAGAGAAAGCGTGTCCTGTGGCAGGCTAGCTACGGCGAGCCGGTCCGGCCCGGCAGGACCACGCAGCGGCAACAGGCCCAGGCGCAGCCCACGCGCGAGACGAGGGTTGTGGCAGCGAAGAAGGCCGTGGCCACTACTTCTTCCTCATCCAAGCAGCGCAGGACGCCTTCGCCTTCCCCTCCCCCCGCGGACGCTGCCCCGGAGGCCGACTTCGACCTTTGGTCCTTCAGCCCGAAGAGGAAGAGGATGCCAGTAGAGGAGGATGAGTAAGCATTTCGCCCTTCAACATTTCTGACCCTCAGCCTGTGCCATCTTCCCTGACTTGATCTTATCTTTGCAGCGACACGGAGACGCTGGCTCAGAGGGCGGCGAAGAGAGCCAAAGCTTCAACGGGTGTCCAGCCCCCGGAGAGCGCTTCGTGCACGCCGGTGTTGGTGGTGATCAGCCCGGACAACAGCCCTCGACGCAGCCCCCGCTTCAGCCCCTAGTGTGAGTTCATCATTCACTTCCCACTGACGGGCGTTGGGGCGTGAACCCTTGGTGCTGACCTTGCCGGGTTTACAGGAGGAGAGCGGCAACAGGAGGAGCCACTGAGGGCCACCCCCGTCAACCATGCTACCCAGAGGGGTGTCACCGGCTCTCGCACCTTTCCCCAAGCCCATGCGCATGGAGGAGGAGGAGGAGGAGGCAAGCATGGGCACCGGTGGCTCTGTCCCAGCAACGAACGTCGGCGGGGAGGGAATCACTTCTGCTCAGCTTGGCACAGGTAAGCGGCCTGCCTCCCATCCCTTGCTATCTCTGCCATGCAATGTCCTCTCTTTTCTTTATTCTGAACTTTGATTTTGGCCTCGTCTTATTCTACTTTCTGGGTTCCAGACCCTCCCTCGATGGACCAGGAGGATATCGACACCGTCATCGAGGAGTTCGCCAGGGACGCCGAAGCCGAGGCCGTCAGGATCGCAGGTGACGAAGCCACCAGGTCTGCTGCCGAGGAGGCCGGCAATGGGCCTGCCGGGGAGGCCGGCGAGGCTGCTGCCGGGGAGGCCGGCAAGGCCACTACTGAGGAGGCCGCCAAGGAGCCTGCCGGCGAGGGGATGGCCGACGACCAACCTTCCTCCGCAGCCCCCGCCTCTGGCAAGTACTTGAAGGTGGCCGACGACCTGTTCATCCACCTCCCGTGGATGACAAGCACCAGAGCGCCAGCCAAAGGGGAGGTGTTTGATGATGAGGCACTTGCCACCGCCGGGCTCTAGGTTGTTGACGAACCAAGCACTAGCGGTGGCGGTTCCTAAGAGGAGCAGCTTCTCCGAGCTATGAACGCCAACTTCCAGAAACTCCAGGTGCTCCACCGTGCCTGCCAAGACAAAGTGAAATCTAGGATGGAGGCGGTGGACAAGGCGGAGGTGGATTTTGAGGAGCGCGCCGCTCAGACGCAGATCTGGTTTGGCGAGGCCCGGGAAGAACTGAGGACTGCCCAGGGTAAGCTGGATGAGTGCAAGCAAGAGCTCATCCTGAAGCAGGCCGAGATCGAGAAGGCCCAAGAGGCGGCGAAGGAATAGGCCGCCAAGGACGAAGCCACCCCGGTGCAGCGGCAAGCCCTGCTAGACACCCAGGAGGAAGACCTCATTGCCCACGAGCAGGCGCTTGCCACCATGCTCCGCAGCAAGGGCAAGGAGATCGAGAAGATCATCGTATAGCGGGCCCAGGAGCTAGAGCAGAGGCACAAGGAGGCACTCGATGCTCTGGCCCTGGACCACGCTGGCAAGGTGGAGAAGCTGGAGCTGGAGCGGGAGGAGCTGAAGAAGAAGGTCTTGGAGCTGACGGAGGAGAGGGACACGGCCAACCGCACTCTGGCGGATTCCCAGGTCACTGTCTCCGACCAGATCAACCTACTCTCCGAGGCCAACAACTCCATTGATGGTCTGAAGCTACAACTGGGCGCTTTGGAGGGGAAGCTTTCAGAGGCCACGGCCCAGGAGGAGACCCTGAACAAGGCCCTCAAGACCGAAAAGCGGCTGCGGAGCGTCGACGCCGCTGCCCACAAGGACTATGAGGACGGCATGAATCTCTGGATCAGCCGTCTCATCAGCGTTGCAGAGAAGCTCACCGCACAGCTAGCCGTCATGGGCATGCCGGACATTAGGTTCTCCCAGGAGGTGAACACAAGCCCCAATGCCAGGCTGACCTTGTTCTTCGAGCGCGTCCTCGATGCCCTAGAGTAGCTCCGCTCCAATTGAGCGACCTATCTGGCCAATGAGTCCTGGAGGCTTTGCCGGGTGCCCTGACCAAGGAGCTCACCAAGGTGGCGTTCTGGAAGCCCAGCTTCGACTTCGCCGACGTGCTTGAGAGCTTGCCGGAGGGCACGGACCTCACGGCGCTCGAAGAGCGTATCGAGCCCATCATCAGCTGCGTCGACGGAGTCAAGAGGGTGGAGGGCCAGCGCCGAGACTAGCCACCCCATTTCTCCTTGCCGCCATGAGTTCATGCCCAAGACAATTTATCTTAAGTTAGAACCGCGACAATCACTCATGTAATATAACTTTGTAGTACTTTGAAATGAATCATGATATCTTCATGTTCGATCTTTCCTTGTATGTACACACCCTAAGCCTAGTTGGATAGGTTTGTCAGTGCGTAAACCCATGCTGTGGTGCTTTGAGGAACAGATCCTTAGCAGCCTGCCGGGGGGCACTTGCTGCCGGGCAAATCACCTTGCCGTTCTCGGTGCAGACGCCTGATCTTTTGAGCAGACTCAAAAAAGAACAAGGGCATTGCCAATAGCAGAAGGGTTCCCCTGCGTGCAGGTTTTCCATAGAAGGAGCAAGATCTTTCGAGGAAGCTAACCTTATAAAAAGGAAAATTGCTCAAGGTTTTGCATGACTTAGCTTTCCGTCTCCACGCGGATGGTTGTAGCGGCTGCGGACAGCACCACCTCGCCTAGCTGATGGCACCAGAGCGTGGCTGATCGACGTCGCCTTCTTCTCTCGAGCCATCGCGATGAAGGAGTCGATGAGTTGACTTCAAAACCGGATTTTCACAGCCTCAGTGCCCCCTACCTGGCGCGCCAAAGATGTCGGGGCTCTGGAACGACACCTATGGGATCCCTCGTGGAGTCCCTTCTACGGTTGGCGGGGCGTGGGGCTGCACAAAGAGCGGGTCTAGAAGGTCAAGGCACTCGGATTTTTACCCATGTTTGGGCCGCAAATGATGCGTAAAAACCTAGTCCTGCTTTGTGTGTACTTGATGTTCTTGAGCTCTCGAACTAGCTGCGGTGCATGCCTAGTCCAAAAAGTCTGAATCCTTCCTCAGTACGCCTCAGGCCTCCTTTTATATGTCAAAGGGGTTGCCACAGTGGCACACAGGAGGTGGAAAGTATGTACAGTGTACAAGTCTATCGCCTGGCACCCTAGGACAAATGCATTTAATGCTTTGCCGATGTGCCCTCTTGCTTTATCGGGGACGATAAAGAAGCTTGTCCCGTCCATCGCCGCCTCGCCTTGCTTCAAACCACGTCCAAGCTGATGAGGCATGCCGTGCCATGCTGGCTGGCTGGCTGGCTGGTGAGCTGGTGCGGTGGCAGGGTCTTCCCGAAGATCTGCATGCCACCATGCAGGTGCTTGGCTAGTTGGCCTCAAAGCTGCATGCTGCCACATAGGCGCTCGCCCAGTTGGCGGGCTTGCCGCCACGTTGGAACGGGTGCGGGGCAGCAAAACTCTGGCAAGTGTTGGCCTGGCCTTGGCCCCGTAGATGCCCCCGGCAAGGGTCTTGCCAGGATCTCGTGGGAGTCCCCGGCAAGGGTCTTGCCGGGGGCTTGCGAGCGTCCCCGGCAAGGGTCTTGCCGGGGGTCTTCGGTCGTCCCTGACAAGATCTTGCCGGGGGTCTTCGGTCGTCCCCGACAAGATCTTGCCAGGGGTCTTCGTCTTCTAGTTCCCATATGGGCCTGCAGGCCTTCGGTTTCCAGAAAGATCTGCATGCCACCATGCAAGGCACTCCCGAGCCTTGGTCTTGACGTTGTCGATGGCGTCATAACTCTTAGGCTCAAGGGTGACGGTCTTGCTGGTGTTGGGCAAGTTGCCCCGGCAAGGCTCTTGCCGGGGCCATGTAGGCCGTCCCGGCAAGGCTCTTGCCGAGGGAAGCCCATCTTGTCCCCTTGCTCTTTATGCTTCTAGCTCGAGCGCTGCCTTGGCAGCCTTGTATCTTTGCTTCCTCCGCTCCGCCAAGCATGGCCGCAGGTATGGCTACGACTGCCCGTGCACAAGTAAAGGGGTACAGAAAGGCCCCTACTTTTGTACACCAACATGGTTGCTTATTGATATGCTTGAGTATTGCAATCTTCATGTCAAAACTAGACTATTGCTTTGAATCATATAAAAGTCCATATGTCTATGCTACAAAAGAAAAGAATATGTGATGAACATGTTAGGCAGCATTCCACATCAAAAAATTTGTTTTTATCATTTACCTACTCGAGGACGAGTAGGAATTAAGCTTGGGGATGCTGATACATCTCCAACGTATCTATATTTTTTGCTTGTTCCATGCTGTTATAATACCATTATTGGATGTTTTACAATCATTTTATAGCAAATTTATATCATTTTTTGAGACTAACCTATTGACATAGTGCCCAGTGCCAGTTGTTTTTTTTGCTTGTTTTTTACTTCGCAGAAAATCAATACCAAACGGAGTCGAGCCGCAACGAAACTTTTTGGAGAATTTTTCTGGACCAGAAGGAACAACTTGGGCCAAAGAAGTACAAGAGAGGTGCCCCAGGTGGGCACAACCCACCTGGGTGTGCCTGGGGGCCCAGGCGCGCCCTAGTGGGTTGTGCCCACCTCGGTGGCCTCCTGCACCACCTCTTTGATCTATAAATACCCCGAAAACACCAAAACCCTAGGGGAGTCGATGAAACACAACTCCAGCCGCCGCAAGTTCGAAAACCACCAGATCCAATCTAGACACCATCACGGATCCTCATTGGCGCCTCTTCGATGATGCGTGAGTAGTTCATTGTAGACCTACGGGTCCGTAGGCAGTAGCTAGATGGCTTCCTCTCTCTCTTTTGATTCTCAATACAATGGTCTCTTGGAGATCTATTTGATGTAACTCTTTTTGCGGTGTGTTTATTGGGATCCGATGAACTTTGAGTTTATGATCAGATCTGTTTTATCCATGAAAGTTATTTGAGTTTTGATCTCTTATATGCATGATTTCTTATAGCCTCGTATTTCTTCTTCTAATCTTTGGTTTAGTTAGGCCAACTAGATCGATTTTTCTTGCCATGTTAAGTGGTGCTTTGTGATGGACTCGAGCTTACGGTGCTCAACCCAGTGACAGAAGGGGACATGACACGTATGTATCGTTGCTATTAAGGATAACAAGATGGGGTCTATTCCTACATGAATAGCTCTTGTCTACTACTACTTCTTGAGCTTGCATTGGTTTTTCCCTTGAAGAGGAAAGGGTGATGCAACAAAGTAGAGATAAGTATTTCCCTCAGTTAAGAACCAAGGTATCAATCGAGTAGGAGATACAAGCAAGTCCCCAATCTATGAACCTGCACAAACAATCAAACACTTGCACCCAACGCGATAAAGGGGTTGTCAACCCCTTCACGGTCACTTACAAAGGTGAGATCTTATAGAGATAGATACAAAGATTACTAAAACGTAAAACAAAATAAAAGTAAATAAATTGCAGCGAGATATTTTTGGGTTTTTGGTTTATAGATATGAAAATGTAAGATGGAAAATAGACCCGGGGGGCATAGGTTTCACTAGAGGCTTCTCTCTTGAAGGAAAATAATACGGCGGGTGAACAAATTACTGTTGAGCAATTGATAGAAAAGCGCAAAGTTATGATGATATCCAAGGCAATGATTATGCATATAGGCATCACGTCCGTTTCAAGTAGACCAACTCCTGCCTACATCTACTACTATTACTCCACACATCGATCGCTATCTAGCATGCATCTAGAGTATTAAGTTCATAAGAACGGAGTAACGCCTTAAGTAAGATGACATGATGTAGAGGGATAAACACAAGCAATATGATGAAAATCCCATTTTTACCCTCGATGGCAATAATACAAATACGTGCCTCGCTACCCCTACTTTTTCACTGGGTGAGGACACCACAAGATTGAACCCAAAACTAAGCACCTCTCCCATTGCAAGGAAAACCAATCTAGTTGGACAAACCAAACCAATAATTCAAAAAGAAATATAAAGATATCAAATCATGCATATAAGAATTCAGAGAAAATTCAAATAATATTCATAGATAAACTGAACATAAATCCACAATTCATCGGATCTCGACAAACACACCGCAAAAGAAGATTACATCGAATAGATCTCCAAGAACATCGAGGAGAACATGGTATTGAGGATCAAAGAGAGAGAAGAAGCCATCTAGCTACTAGCTATGGACCCGTAGGTCTGTGGTAAACTACTCACGCTTCATCAAAGGGTAATAGGGTTGGTGTAGAAGCCCTCCGTGATCGAATCCCCCTCCGGTTGGGTGCCGAAAAAGGCCCCAAGATGGGATCTCACACGCACAGAAGGTTACAGCGGCAAAAAAGTATTTTGATGGACGCTTCTGGTCATTTGGGAATATTTGGGAATTTATAGGCCAAACATTAGAGTTAGAGGAGTCCCGTGGGTCCCACAAGCTAAGGGTGCCCCCTAGGGCGCGCCCTGAGGGCTTGTGGAGCCCCCGGGACTCTTCTACCTTCGTCTCCAAGTCCTACATGTGTCTTCTAGTCCAAGAAAAATCATTGTAAAGTTTTATTCCGTTTCGACTCCATTTGATATTCCTTTTCTCTAAACCTCAAAAACAAGGAAAAACAGAAAGTGGCACTTGGCTCTCGGTTAATAAGTTAGTGCTACCTCTTGAGCACTGTGTTGGTTTTCCCTTGAAGAGGAAAGGGTGATGCATCAAAGTAGCGTAAGTATTTCCCTTAGTTTTTGAGAACCAAGGTATCAATCCAGTAGGAGGCCACGCACGAGTCCCTCACACCTACACAAAGAAATAAAATCCTCGCAATCAACGCAATAAAGGGGTTGTTAATCCCTTCACGGTCACTTACGAAAGTGAGATCTGATAGATATGATAAGATAATATTTTTGGTATTTTTATGATAAAGATGAAAAGTAAATAAAGCAAAATAAAAACGGTGCAAGAAATAGCTTGTTGATGGAAGATTAATATGATAGAAAATAGACCCGGGGGCCATAGGTTTCACTAGTGGCTTCTCTCGAGAGCATAAGTATTATGGTGGGTAAACAAATTACTGTTGAAAAAATTGACAGAATTGAGCATAGTTATGAGAATATCTAGGTATGATCAAGTATATATAGGCATCATGTCCGAGACAAGTAGACCGACTCCTGCCTGCATCTACTACTATTACTCCACACATTGACCGCTATCCAGCATGCATCTAGAGTATTAATTTCAAAAGAACAGAGTAACACTTTAAGCAAGATGACATGATGTAGAGGGATAAACTCATGCAATATGATGTAAACCCATCTTGTTATCCTCGATGGCAACAATACAATACGTGCCTTGCTGCCCCTACTATCACTGGGAAAGGACACCACAAGATTGAACCCAAAGCTAAGCACTTCTCCCATTGCAAGAAAGATCAATCTAGTAGGCCAAACCAAATTGATAATTCGAAGAGACTTGCAAAGATAACCAATCATACATAAAAGAATTCAGAGAAGATTCAAATATTGTTCATAGATAAACTTGATCATAAACCCACAATTCATCGGTCTCAACAAACACACCGCAAAAGAAGATTACATCGAATAGATCTCCACAATTGAGGGGGAGAACATTGTATTGAGATCCAAAAAGCGAGAAGAAGCCATCTAGCTAATAACTATGGACCCGAAGGTCTGAGGTAAACTACTCACACATCATCAGAGAGGCTATGGTGTTGATGCAGAAGCCCTCCGTGATCGATGCCCCCTCCGGTGGAGCTCCGGAAAAGGCCCCAAGATGGGATCTCACGGGTACATAAAGTTGTGGCAGTGGAATTAGGGCTTTGGCTCCATATCTGGTAGTTTGGGGGTACATAGGTATATATAGGAGGAAGAAGTATGTC